>NC_064647.1:183504773-184110554 GCF_023864345.2 Schistocerca serialis cubense | reverse complement strand
TCCCTGCGAAACACTACATTTCAGCAGGATAATGCCCGACCGCTTGTTGCAGGTCCTGTACGGGCCTTTCTGGATACAGAAAATGTTCGACTGCTGCCCTGGCCAGCATATTCTCCAGATCTTTCACCAATTGAAAACGTCTGGTCAATGGTGACCGAGCAACTGGCTCGTCACAATACGCCGGTCACTACTCTTGATGAACTGTGGTATCGTGTTGAAGCTGCATGGGCAGCTGTACCTGTACACGCCATCCAAGCTCTGTTTGACTCAATGCCAGGCGTATCAAGGCCGTTATTAGGGCCAGAGGTGGTTGTTCTGGTTACTGATTTCTCAGGATCTAAGCACACAAATTGGGTGAAAATGTAATGACATGTCAGTTCTAGTATAATATATTTGTCAAATGAATATCATCTGCGTTTCTTCTTGGTGTAGCAATTTTAATGGCCAGTAGTGTATTAGTACCAGTTAAACTTTACCCAGCATATGTGTATCTTCCAATTTCTTTCAGTTATTCTTTCCAATTAATTTTTGTAGTTATTCATGCAGCAACAGTCAATCAGTTTCCATTATTTATCTGCACACCTTATTTGCAACTATTCTGAAGTTTCATTTGAGGTTCAGTCAAACGCAATCATTTGATGGACATTCTTTGGCACAAAACATGGCGGGTGGCAGCTGCAGAGTCCAAGCAGATCCATCGCAACGTGGGACAAGTGACCTCGCATGGTAGTCAGACGTGCTGATCACTCAGCTAAGGGGGCGGACGACTTGGTAGCCACTCTACTCAGTGGAAGAGGGCTCAAAATCAGCGAACACGTACCTCGGCTTATCTGCAGATATTCCTACGTCTCCGAGCAATAAAACGTTCTATGAAATGATTTTGACTTAAGGTCGTGTACTCATCGTTGCAGACGATCTGTCGCAGTCGTAGTCCTGGATTCTTAGACTTACTGTAACATTTAACTATTTGATTAAACGAATATTTAATCCTGTATTATGTTTCCATGCATGGTTTAATTTATTCACGAAAATCAAAGCATCTTTACAAAAGTGAAATAAGTAGTAACATTCTTACAATAATGAAATGAAACTTACTCAACAAGCTACATGTTTTCTGCGCAAGTTCACACAAAGTACTGACTCCCATGCCAACGTGGCTGACCCTATATATATCTTCTAAACAATTCCGAACAATCATCGAAATTGTTTAAAATGGTTTTTTGATTATATAACAGTTAAAATACGTATTTAAGAACTGATAATAAACATATAATTGTTTGTTTTCTGATGTTACCATATTAGTCTGTATCTATGACTTGATTCGAGTATAACTTCTCGAATACGTGATCACAATAATGTATTTGCATATTTTATTAATTACTAGATGCTCGTTTCATAGAAAATATTCCTATCATTTACAGTACTTCTGTACTTTACCTTAGTTGTAGTGTAATAGTTTTGCTGCTATAATTTTTCACCCATATTACATATTACGAATTTTTGTTTACATGTATAATCCCGGATTAAAACTGGAGAATGTACGTTTTAAGTGGGTCTTAATGGGCTGTTACGTTTCAGAAAACAACGGTCAAAGTTTTGGAGTATTTTCTGTGTCTTTTAGCGCCTAAATACGCTGATCACCCAAACAGCTGGGACCACTGCTCACCGCAACGTTGTATGCTGCTTGTTCCCATTGCGGGCATGTGACGCTGTAACGAAAGTATATAGACAGAGCACACATGGACGGGCGATCACCCTAGCTAAGATATTGGCTGTAAAAGGGGGAAATCCATTGAGAAAAGCGACTCTGACGAAGGGCAGATTTTTACTACGTGGAGTCTGTGAACGGGTATTTCGAAAACGGTGAAGCTGGTCGAATGTTTGCCTGCTACTGTCGCGAGCAGCTCCGAAACGAGGTAGAAGGACAGTGAAACTACCCTTAGACGCTAAATGGTTGGACGCCTATGACTCGTCACAGAACGTGGTGTTCGGAGACCCGTCTCATTTGTAAAGTAGGGTAGATGGCGATCTGTGGCATCTCTGCCGAAAGAACACAATACTGGTGCGCACACAAGTCTTTCAGAGGACTGTTCACGGCACAGTGGTGACCACTGAACTCCGCACACACCACCCCTACGTGTTCACACGTTGACTCGATGATGACATCTTCAGTTAGCCAGCCGTTGTGGCCGAGCGGTTCTAGGCGCTACAGTCTGGAACCGCGCGACCGCTGCGGTCGCAGGTTCGAATCCTGCCTCGGGCATGGATGTGTGTGATGTCCTTAGGTTAGTTAGGTTTAAGTAGTTCTAAGTTCTAGGGGACTGATGACCTCAGAAGTTAAGTCCCATAGTGCTCAGAGCCATTTGAACCACTTACAAGGGGAGGCCGCCAATTGTGAAATTCAGATTCGATTCATACTGCGCATAATAAAAGCTCATGGCCAGAGGTGTAATGTGGCAAAGCACCAAGATGCACTTCTCAGCCGTTGTCGAGAAAATCGACAGTTAAAATAAACCGTTGCGGTGAAATGCCCTCTACTGTTAATAGTATTATACAGCGTCGTGGCGCAGCGGTAAGCGCTCGGGTTTGTAATTGGAAGGTCGCCGGATCGAATCTCGTGCCATGCAACATTTTTTTTAATTATTAGGTTTTTGTAGTTCAAATCTATATATATATATATATATATATATATATATATATATATATATATATAAAAACTATTAATGAATTGCTTATGCATTTTGGTGAAGGCGGATCGCTCTCCAATTGTACCGCCTCCATTTTTCCGTTTGTTTAACAGGGTGTACCAAAGCTTTCACGTCCGCACTGATTTTCGACGATGTTATAAGTTGCGCTAGGGACCGCATCTACCTTCTTTCGAAATTAGCAGGCAACTACGCTTTTATGCGGCGGCTCGTTTCGGCCCATTCAACATCTGTCCTTCAAGTGTAACGAGCGAGTAACGGAGCTTATATTTCATACCTGCCACAGCTATTCTAATTCGAACGTTTGACTTACACTATACGTATTCGTTTCGGAATATCGTTTCTACGTCTTCCGTTAACTATACGTTGTTAACATTATGAAGACAATTAATAACATTTGTGAAATACAACTTTGTTTGCGGTAAACATAATGATGTTCGAAGTCGCCAGTTTTTCCACGACAAACGACCTTCAACAACTTATTATATGCATAATTGTTGCAACTGATTGCCGGGAATTATATATATATATATATATATATATATATATATATATATATGTGTGTGTGTGTGTGTGTGTGTGTGTGTGTGTGTGTGTGTGTGTGTGTAGACACATTTGAATAACAAAAAACAAATACTAAAAAAAAAAATGCATGGCGCGAGATTCGATCCGGCGACCTTCGGATTACGAACCCGAGCGCTTACCGCTGAGCTACGACGCTGTCGATAATTGTTAATCGTTGAGAATATTTCACCGCAACGGTTTATTTTAACTGTCGATTTTCTCGACAACGGCTGAGAAGTGCATCTTGCTGCTTTGCCACATTACACCTCTGGCCATGAGCTCTTACCATGCGCAGTATGAATTGAAGCTAAATTTCACAATTGGCGGTCTCCCCTTGTTAGTTACGATTGCAGTGGACACGGGACAACCGGGGTTCTATCTTCGACCAGTGGAAACTTGTCGGATCTTCGGGTGAGTCACATTTTTGCTTTGTTAGGTCATCAAGGTGAACGGTGGCTCGAAATGTGTAGCGTTCCACAGATGCAAGCTGGTGGGAACAGTATTATGCTATGGGAGACATTCCCCTGTGCTTCCATGAGACCTGTGTGGGTAATCAAAGGCACTGTGACAGCTGCAAACCACATGCATCCCTCCGTGCTTGGTGTGTTCCCCGACGGCGATATCTTTCAGCAGTGTAACTCTCTGTGGCTCGGAGTCAGAATCGTGCTACCGTGCTTTGAGGAGCGTTATAGTGAACTCACGTTGATGACTCGGCCACCAAATTCGCCTGAGTAATCTCTGTGGAGCCCATCTAGGTCGTTATCGTGCGCCGTCAGCGGCATGTGTAGACATCTAATGCCACATACCTCCACAAACCTACCAACAAAGTCGGATTCCTGATACGCAGAATCAGTGACGTATTTCGTTCCAAAGTTGGTCATAACGTTTTGGTTCATCACTACAATTCAACCAAAGCGGTGGCGCATTGTTTAGCATTGCAGTTTCACACTTTAGCGTCCTTTCGCCCCGTTTTCGAAATCTGATTAAATTTTATAGTTTTCCTTTCATCTATTCACGTCCGTAAAGCATTGACATGCGAATATTTTCCAGTGTATATAGAACTGAACTTGTCTTCGTACGTTACTAATTATATGTCAGGGGAATAAATTTTAAAAAAATTAATGAATGGAAATATTATCTGAAATTACACTCCTGGAAATGGAAAAAAGAACACATTGACACCGGTGTGTCAGACCCACCATACTTGCTCCGGACACTGCGAGAGGGCTGTACAAGCAATGATCAAACGCACGGCACAGCGGACACACCAGGAACCGCGGTGTTGGCAGTCGAATGGCGCTAGCTGCGCAGCATTTGTGCACCGCCGCCGTCAGTGTCAGCCAGTTTGCCGTGGCATACGGAGCTCCATCGCAGTCTTTAACACTGGTAGCATGCCGCGACAGCGTGGACGTGAACCGTATGTGCAGTTGACGGACTTTGAGCGAGGGCGTATAGTGGGCATGCGGGAGGCCGGGTGGACGTACCGCCGAATTGCTCAACACGTGGGGCGTGAGGTCTCCACAGTACATCGATGTTGTCGTCAGTGGTCGGCGGAAGGTGCACGTGCCCGTCGACCTGGGACCGGACCGCAGCGACGCACGGATGCACGCCAAGACCGTAGGATCCTACGCAGTGCCGTAGGGGACCGCACCGCCACTTCCCAGCAAATTAGGGACACTGTTGCTCCTGGGGTATCGGCGAGGACCATTCGCAACCGTCTCCATGAAGCTGGGCTACGGTCCCGCACACCGTTAGGCCGTCTTCCGCTCACGCCCCAACATCGTGCAGCCCGCCTCCAGTGGTGTTGCGACAGGCGTGAATGGAGGGACGAATGGAGACGTGTCGTCTTCAGCGATGAGAGTCGCTTCTGCCTTGGTGCCAATGATGGTCGTATGCGTGTTTGGCGCCGTGCAGGTGAGCGCCACAATCAGGACTGCATACGACCGAGGCACACAGGGCCAACACCCGGCATCATGGTGTGGGGAGCGATCTCCTACACTGGCCGTACACCACTGGTGATCGTCGAGGGGACACTGAATAGTGCACGGTACATCCAAACCGTCATCGAACCCATCGTTCTACCATTCCTAGACCGGCAAGGGAACTTGCTGTTCCAACAGGACAACGCACGTCCGCATGTATCCCGTGCCACCCAACGTGCTCTAGAAGGTGTAAGTCAACTACCCTGGCCAGAAAGATCTCCGAATCTGTCACCCATTGAGCATGTTTGGAACTGGATGAAGCGTCGTCTCACGCGGTCTGCACGTCCAGCACGAACGCTGGTCCAACGGGGGCGCCAGGTGGAAATGGCATGGCAAGCCGTTCCACAGGACTACATCCAGCATGTCTACGATCGTCTCCATGGGAGAATAGCAGCCTGCATTGCTGCGAAAGGTGGATATACACTGTACTAGTGCCGACATTGTGCATGCTCTGTTGCCTGTGTCTATGTGCCTGTGGTTCTGTCAGTGTGATCATGTGATGTATCTGACCTCAGGAATGTGTCAATAAAGTTTCCCCTTCCTGGGACAATGAATTCACGGTGTTCTTATTTCAATTTCCAGGAGTGTATTTCGCTGAAATTCCTGTAGCGTATCTTAATTCATAATCAACTGCAAATGGCGGGTTTCGGAAAAGTGATTCGTTATGTATGGTTTGCGGCCAAATTATTGACTATTTGTGAAATCTTCAGCAATATTAATGACATTTCTTTCCCGAGTGAGATTCGCACGAACAAATGCCGCTGTGAGAAACCTACCTTCGCGTGATGCTCGCGGTGTTTGGAATGTTCGTGTTCCGAATGTTACTACGGTCGGTATTTTAACGTAGCTAGTTATTCCGCGTTGTGAAGGGTGCGGTGAGCTCCAACGGTCCAGTGGCTGCAGGAGATTCGTTCGCTTTTCTTGTTCTTCCTTCAGTCAGAAAGCAGCCGACGCATCTGCGTCAGGTGCCGCCTGCTGCAGACACACGGCGCGCCGGTAGTAGAAAGTTTACGCTCCCTGTGAATTAGTTATTCTCCGATTTTGTTGAATCTTTACACATTGCTTTTTGTTATTGCTAATATTATACTGTCCAGGTTACATTTCATTGTTTATCATAGTTTCGAAGCCAAAAAATTTTACATAAATATCACAAAAAAACCATTCCGGTATTTCAGAACTGATCTAGCAACGGCAACAGATTAACCTTCAAGGTCATATTGAGCAATAATGAAAAGTTCAGTTGCCAAAACTCAGTTAACTATAATCTTTCATTTTATAATATTTGTAACTTTTATTTGACGTGGTATTGAAACATTTTAAAATTGATTTTCAGTTATATTTTTTATGTGAGTGAGTGGGAGTGACAGAGAGTGAATGAGAGACATACGAAATTGGAAATGTTTTATTTTGTGAAGATCTATGTGAAATCCAAATGTTGGGAACAATCCTGGGAAGAACGATGAGTCATGTGACATACGTTTGACTGATCATGGTTTTGTAAAACGCAGCCAGAAAAAAGTTAATAACATCTACATCTACACCTACATCATACTCCGCAAACCACCTAATGGTGTGTGGCGGAGGGTACTTTCGGTACCACTATATTATATGATCCCTCCAACCCTGTTCCACTAGCGAATAGTGCTTGGGAAGAATGAATATCGGTAAGCCTTTGTATTGGCTCTAATTTCTCGAATTTTCTCCTCGTGTTCAATGCGCGAGACGTATATGGGACGGGGGGGGGGGGGGGGGGGTGGAAGTAATATTTTGTCTGATTCCTCCTGAAATGTGCTTTCCCGCAATTTCAGTAGTAAATCTCTCCGTTATGCACAACGTCTCCCTTGTAGCGTCTGCCAGTGAAGTTTGTTTACCATCTCTGTAACGCTCTTTCGTCAGCTAAATGATCCCGTGACGAACCGCGTCGCTCTTCGTTGGATCTTCTCCATCTCCTTTATCAGTCCTGCCTAATAGGGATGTCAGACAGATGAACAGTACTCAAGTACCGGGCGAACAAGTGCCTTATAAGCCACTTCTTTGTGGTTACATTTCCTTAAAATTCTTACGATGAATCTGAGTCTTGTGTCTGCCTTTCCCACTATCTGTTTTATATAGTCATTCCAGTTAATGTGTCTCCCCTAGATATTTTACGGCAGACGCTGTCTCCAGCTATTTGTCATCATTAGTGTAGCTGTACAATAGTGGATTTCTTTTCCTATGTATACGCAATATGCTACATTTATTTACGTTCAGGGTCAACTGCCAGAGTCTGCACCATTCATTAATTCTCTGCACGTCTTTCTGCAAGTTCTTACTAACTTCTGGCATTGCTACTTTGGTATCACCTGCGAATAGCCTTAAAGAGCATCCGATGCTTTCTACTAGATCATTTATCTATATTGTGAACAGCAACGGTCCTATCACACTTCCCTTTGGTACTCCGGATATTACCTTTACACCTGTCGATTTAGTTCCGTTAAGAGCGACGTGTTAAGTTCTATTTGCAAGAATGTCTTGAATCCAATCTAAGGTCTGCTCCGATACTCCATAAGCTCGTATTTTTTTTCATTAAACGACAATTCGGGACGGCGTCAAATGCCTTACTGAAATCAAGGAACACGGCATCAACATGAGTGCCGTTGTCCACTGTGCTGTGGATCTCATGGAGGAACAGAGCGAGCTGAGTTTCGCAGGACCTCTGTTTGCTGATTCCATGTTGATTTTTATAGAGGAACTGTTCATTTTCCAAGAACGTCATAATTCTTGAGCATAACACATGTTCCATAATTCTACATCAGATTGACGCCAACGATATAGGTCTATAACTGTGTGGATCTGTCGTACGGCCTTTCTCAAAAACGGGAATGACCTGCGCTTTTTTCCAGTCCTTAGGTACCTTTCGTTGCTCAAGTGATCCACGATAAACTACTGCTAGATGGGGAGCAAGTTCTTTCGCATAATCTTTATAGAATCTTACAGGTATCTCATCTGGTCCTGAAGGCTTTCCACTACTATGCGATTGTAGCTGCTTTTCAATTCCGCGATCGTAGTAATTTTGCTATTTAATTTCGGATTTATTTCGTACTTTAAGTGGTTTATAATTAAAAAGCAATGTCATAAATTGAAAGTTGGCTTACGTAAATTTACTTTCTAAATTTTGATTGGATAAGAGAGGATTCTGCCGCGATAAAGAATGTTCCGATTGCTCGTTCAGATCAACAGTCAATCAGAACTGAAAGCTTCCCATGAGGAGAGAGGGGTACTGTATGTACAAGGGCACTGCCTAGGAGAGTCACTTCTGAACCACTGTTCCGAACACGTGACGTTAGATCTCTTTTCTCAGATAGTACGTGAAATGAAGAATTGGAGACGTAAATTCGGTTACGTTGTCACTAACAGAAAGCGACCTGCCGCAGCGATCGCTTGGTAATTTTATGTGGTTCTGTGTGAAAGATAACCGCGTATGAAACATTCTGGTCGAACTTAGAAAACCAGCGAGGCATGTTTCGCATTTTTGACGGAATATTGCGACGAGTACTTTTGTAAAGGAGACCACTGAATTGACTGGCTGCTTAACTCGTGTAAAGTTGTGGGTTGGTGACTGGTTGGATCGCAAACGATATTCAGGTCGAACTTCCAAATTTCTGGTTGCTTTTAAGTGACTAAGTGTACCGGATTTTTATAATTGTAAACTTGCAGAGAATATACGTACTTGATAGCCATTTTATGACTCTTAATGGCAATAACCAGTCAACGGAACTTTAAATATCTTGCTACCAGAAGGTAAAACCCGAACGCCCGATATTTATACCTAGATAGTCTCTGATACGATAGAGAGGAGGGACAACGAGCAGACAAGAAGCCTATGAGGCAGGTGGGTTGAACTGTGTGAATCTGATAAAAATACGAAGAGGGCCAAAACCACTCTGTCGCAGCATCATCCAAGGGAATACACGAAATCTTCCAGAAGAATAAGACCAAGAATAAAACATAAGAATTAATATAACAGTTGATACGAGACTGAAATATGAAAATACGAGATTTGGAAATGTTTGTGCCCTTTGAAAATACGATACACACATGTGTTGTATAATAAATTTATGACACTTATTATGAAACTCGGTTGTAATTTTACAATCAATGAAACGTCCTTGTATCACCTAACTTGACAAGAAACATTTGTGTAGTAACCTGCTATGGACAAGGGTACGTAAATGAAAAATAAACTAAATAAAATAATCAGGTTTTGAAGCAGAACGCAAAACGTTAGAAGCCATGCACTAGCCACTATGTCACCACTTGCACTCAGCTTATTGTGCGTAAAGAGGCACCTAGATCACGTGGAAAACTTATACGGTCGGTTTCTCACAAAATGTTGTGGACTGACAAGACAGCCAGTCCACAGTGACGGGTAACCGAAAGGCACGCAGGCTGGCGTGAGGTCTGAAACAGGATACGTAATGAATGCTATAAAGAAAAGTACGTAGCTGGTGGTATACTTAACTTTAATCCACAATTGGTGAACATTGGTCTTGTTACTGTACATGCTTCATTAGATACATAGCAAAGGATAAATGGCGCCTTGCTAGGTCGTAGCCATTGACTTAGCTGAAGGCTATGCTAACTATCGTCTCGGCAATTGAGAGCGTAATTCTCAGTGAACCGTTCCTAGAAAAGTCGGCTGTACAACTGGGGCGAGTGCCAGTACGTCTCTCTAGACCTGCCGTGTGGCGGCGCTCGGTCTGCAATCACTGATAGTGGCGACACGCGGGTCCAACGTATACTAACGGACCGCGGCCGATTTAAAAGCTACCACCTAGCAAGTGTGGTGTCTGGCGATGACAACACATTCCTCCCCCGCAAATCGGCGGACGGTTGTGTTATAAGGCTTCCGCCCGCCGTGGGGAGGACCCCATGGTGACGTATGCGACGAGGTGGGGAGCCTAACAACAGGCGTGGCTGTACCACCCGCACCCTGCCATTCGGTCCGAGGGGAGCTAGGAAACGCCTGAAAACCTAGTCCAGGGTGCACGCCAACATGCGGATTATGAGCCCTAAGATAGTCAGGAGGGGCCGAAGGGTCGACCTCCATCGAGTCGGAGCACCCGACGGGCGAAGGTGACATCTGGTCCGGAGCGGGCAAGAGTTCCATGTCGGAGGACAGCCGGTCACGGGAAGCGATCGGCGGCGCGTGACCCAGGGAGGCGCCTGGCGGTTGCAGCGAAGCGTCCACTGTGGGCGGTGCCGGCGGGAGGACCGGCGGCGGCGGCGGCGGCGGCAGCGCGTGGCCACGGGGCAAAATGGAAGGCAGCGTCGGTAACACCTGCGGATGAGGCGAGCCAGTAGATGGGTCCCCAAGGCGCTGACGGGACGGCACCGTCGCTGAAAGCAGACGGGGAGCGGCAGAACCCGTGCGACGACAGAGGCGCAGCTGATTGAGATGCCGACGCACATCATCAGAGGCCCCCAAAACCAGATACATAGCGTGACCGAGGCAGCGAAGAATGCGCCCTGCGAGCCAACGCTGTGAACCGCAATAGTTGTGATAGTATACAACGTCGCCTGGAGCAAAAGCAGGAGTCTGCCGCTGCACAGAAACCTGATGCGGCGGATGCAGCAAAGACATCAAGATTCGATGAGGACGACCGTGGAGCAACTCAGCCGGCGAGTGACCATCTCGGGGCTGAGAGCGATACGAGGACAAGAAGAGCAATAACGCGTCCTCCCGAGAATGCGACTCTTTTAACTTCAACATCTGTGACTTGAAAGTCCGGACCAATCGTTTAGCGGCACCGTTTGACTGAGGCGAAAACGGCGCGGACGTCAGATGTTGAATACCATTGGCCTTGCAGAATGACTGAAATTCTGCGGACATGAATTGTGGGCCATTGTATGAAACAATAGTCTGTGGAAGACCTTCAATGCAAAAGATAGCGGATAACGCTTGGATGGTGGCAGAGGACGTCGTGGAAGACATCCGGACAACAAAAGGAAAATTACTGAAGGAATCCACCACAACCAACCATCGAGCATTCCAGAATGGACCAGCAAAATCGATGTGTAAGCGTTGCCAAGGGGAAGTGGCTTTCGGCCATGCAAAGAATTTCCGCGGCGGTGCGGATTGTTGTTCGGCACATGCCATGCAGGAAGAGCACATATTCGTAATTGCAGCATCGATTCCGAACCAGGTACAGTGCTGACGAGCAAGTTGTTTCGTGCGCACTATACCCCAATGTCCTTGGTGGAGAAGCCGTAGGACAGAGGACTGTAACGAACGTGGGACCACGACTCTGGACTGATCATTATCAGAACGCAACAACAAAACACCACGTCGTACAGAAAGTCTCTCCTTGTGAGCAAAAAATCTGCGAACCAACGGATCCTCGATCCGTGACTTTGACAAAGGCCATTGCGTAGCAACAAAACGCAAAACTGTAGCAAGGACAGGGTCAGCAGCAGTGGCTGTAGCTACACGACGAAAATCAATCGGAAACGATTCGACCACGTCATCGGTTTCCGCGTCAATGAACATGCAAGCAAGTTCGGAAGAATCGAATGCTCTATCCTCAGCAACAGGCAAACGGGACAACGCATCGGCGTTTCCGTGCTTAGCAGTGGACCGATACAAGATATCGTAGCGGTACTACGAGAGGAAAATAGACCAGCGAATGAATTTCTGCGCTGTACGTGGAGGTACAGGCTTGTTCGGATGAAAAAGCGATGTCAAAGGTTTGTGGTCTGTGATGATGGTAAAGGGACGACCATACAAGAAATCGTGAAACTTTGTAACATCAAACACGAGAGCCAAAGCTTCCTTCTCGATCTGTGAATAATTGCTTTGCGCTGACGAGAGCAATTTGGACGCAAAGGCAATAGGGCGATCATGCGAACCATCTTTGTCTGCAAGCACAGCACCGATCCCGAAATCCGATGCATCTACCATCAACAAAAGGGGTTTCTGTGGATCGAATGGCGTAAGGCAAGCATTAGAAAGCAACGCCGATTTCAACTGGCGAAAGGCGCGTTCGCATTCCGTCGACTAGACGAACGGAACACCTTTACGGCGTAAGCGAAGAAGCGGAGCTGAAATGGAAAAGGCATGCGGGAGAAAGTTATGATAATAGTTAATTTTTCCCAACACACTCTGTAGCTGCTTCAAATTCTGCGGCGAAGGCAAGTCTTGTATGGCACAGAGGTGCTCTGGACTCGGATGCATGCCTTGGGCATTGATTACATGGCCCAGATATGGTAAGTCACGAGCAAAAAACACACATTCGTCCTTCCACAAGCGAAGACCATTTTGTCGCAAGACCTGAAATAATGTTCGGAGGTTGGCTAAATGTTCTTCTTCTGTCTTTCCGGAGATCACAATATCGTCCAGATAGTTTGCTGCAGTAGGGACCGACGCACAAACAGTTTGTAAATATTGCTGGAACAATGCAGGGGCGGATGCACACCCGAATGGCAGTCTTTTGAATCGATACAAACCAATATGAGTGTTAACCACCAAGACGCGCTGGGATTCATCGTCCACTGGTAGTTGCAAGTACGCATCGGCTAGGTCCAATTTCGAAAAATATTTACCCGGGCACAGTTTGTCAAAAAGATCTTCCGGGCGGGGTAAAGGATAAGTTGCAATCACTAGTTGTGCTTTCACTGTTGCCTTGAAGTCCACACAAAGTCTCAATTTTCCAGAAGGTTTTGACAAAATTACTAAGGGTGAGGCCCAGAGAGAAGACTGCACACGTTCAATCACACCTTGCGATTCCAAATCGTTTAATGTTCTTGCGACCTCATCACGCAATGCGTGGGGAACATTGCGCGCTCTGAAAAATTTCGGTTGCGCGTTTACTTTCAGTTCCAAATGTGCTTCATAGTTCTTAGCACAATCAAGGCCCGGTGCAAAAATGTCTGCAAATTCTTCACACAGACGAGAAACACTGGCTGAAGGCACAGTCTGGTTCACTGATAGGACCTGATTGACTATAGACAAGTTAAACAACTGAAATAAATCTAAACCAAACAAGTTCACTGCAGAAGAAGAATGAAGGACGTAAAATGACACAAGTTTGGTTTGTCCCTTGTATGTTGCAAGAAGGCTGCACTGTCCTAACACAGGGATCTTGTGACCTGAATATGTAGTTAGCGTAACATTTGCGGAACGCAACGGGGGTGTGCCCAGTTGTTTGTACGTGTCTTTATTGAGCAATGAAACTGCAGCTCCGGTATCGAACTGGAATTGAATCACGTTGCCATTAATGTCCAAGTCTACAAAAAGTTTATTGTCCTGCTGACGACAAGAGCGACTGTTTTGTGCAATTTGAACAGACACTTGTACAGAATCACTCGCGACTTGACATGATTTCCGTTGATGCCGACGCACACTTTTTGTGGGACGAACACAGTCACTGTTAGAGAGAGTGGCACTGGGCGGAGTGGAATTAACGACATGAATGTCCATGGGCGAAGGTTCACGAGCCTGAGTGTTCTTGGTTCGATTCCGGCGCGAAGCAAAGGGCCCAGAATCGTTGTGAGTGTCCGATCTGAGCCTTTTCTGGCAAACACTCTGAACATGTCCTTTTTTATTACAGAAGAAGCAAATAGCTTGGCGTGACGGGCAATTTTCACGCGAATGTCGAGTAGCACACCGCGGGCATGATTTCACTGCATTTGCTTGCTGCCGCGGGACACGTAGTTGAGATCGTGGCGGCAGCTGCGCGGACGAGCGCGAGGGCTGTTTACAGTTCCGTGCAGCTCGCCCGGCGGGCCGGTTAATGTGACACACAGCTGACGAAGTTTCAATTGAGGCCTGAGCAAAGTCAAGTGTGTCTTGCCTATCCAATATGTCTATCACTTGTTGAAGGGAGGGATTCACTAGTTTCAAAATTTGCTCCCGTATACGAACATCAGAAACGTTCTGTGCAATTGCATCTCGCACCATAGTATCTGAATAAGGGAGGCCACATTCACACTCAAAAGCACAATCCCTTGTAAGGCCTTGCAAAGTTACAACCCACTCCCGATTAGTCTGACCGGCCGTACGTTTTGTACGAAAGAACGTATACCTTTTTGCAACTACATTAACTGATTCCTTGAAATAGGCATCTAATGCCGACAAAATTTCTTCGTAGGACAGAGTTGCTACGTCGAGTCGGGGAAATAATTTCACTATCACACGGTACGTTTGAACCCCTACACACGCCAATAAATGAGGCTGCCGCTCGTTACCTTGAATTCTGTAGGCGGCGAGATGAAATCCAAATTGGCGTGACCACTCCGTCCAGGTTTCCATTTTCGCATCAAATGGACGAAACAGTGGTGCAACTGTGTGTTGTGGCTGCGGTAGCGGTGGAGCGGCGGCTGATGCATCGTTTTGCATTGCACGTTGACCCTGGACGAGCTGTCCAAGGGCATCCAATAAGGCCTGCGTCTGCTGATTCTGCAAGCGATAAAATTCGGACAGTACATCTGGCGAAGTCATGACACAAGTAAATTAGGGCAATACGAACGCTAAATCCTCTTTTGAGACTCGTCGCCAAAAATGTTGTGGACTGACAAGACAGCCAGTCCACAGTGACGGGTAACCGAAAGGCACACGCTTAAACTCACGCAGGCTGGCGTGAGGTCTGAAACAGGATACGTAATGAATGCTATAAAGAAAAGTACGTAGCTGCTGGAATACTTAACTTTAATCCACAATTGGTGAACATTGGTCTTGTTACTGTACATGCTTCATTAGATACATAGCAAAGGATAAAGGGCGCCTTGCTAGGTCGTAGCCATTGACTTAGCTGAAGGCTATGCTAACTATCGTCTCGGCAATTGAGAGCGTAATTCTCAGTGAACCGTTCCTAGCAAAGTCGGCTGTACAACTGAGGCGAGTGCCAATACGTCTCTCTAGACCTGCCGTGTGGCGGCGCTCGGTCTGCAATCACTGATAGTGGCGACACGCGGGTCCGACGTATACTAGCGGACCGCGGCCGATTTAAAAGCTACCACCTAGCAAGTGTGGTGTCTGGCGGTGACATCACACAAACAGTCCAGTATCTACAGATAACTAGAGACATATGTTCCCATATTATGGCTCCTCTTCCCCTCAGCAAAGTTTCTGGGAAATCCAGTTATGGCACTTGCCGCGATCTGGTTATCAGCCTGGATATCTGCACAGTCTGGCAACACTGTAAGCAGCAGTAGCTCCTGAAGGACGTCTTGTCTTCTGTGTGAGTTGATATACTACACCGGCGCCCGTGATCTAGCAGTAAACAGCACTTCGTCTGAATGCAGTATCTCGTGATCGAAATCGCTCTTTGGCCAAAGTTTTCTATTGCCTTTCGTCTGAATGTTGAAGTCGTGATTGTAATGGTAACACAGTCTGGCAACACTGTAGGCTGCAGCGGTTCCTGAAGGACGTCTTGTCTTCTGTGCGAGTTGTTATACTAAACCGGCGCCTGTGATCTAGCAGCAAACAGCACTTCGTCTGAATGCAACATCTAGTGGTCGAAATCGTTCGTTACCTAAAGTTTTTTACTGCCTTTCGTCTGAATGTTGAAGTCCTGAGTATAATCATAGCACAGCTGCAATGTATTTCAGTTTGTAACACATCGGTAACGGCAGTTCTGTCCAATAAAATTTTGCGACCGATGGCTTGGCAGTCTGTCTGTGTTTGAAAGCCGCATGCGTTAGACATTTCCAGGACCCACTTGCTGGAGCCTGGCAGCGGCTGCTGCATGCGAAATGCACTCCCTCGCCCTTTGTCGAAAGCGTCACCTACCACCCACCACTTTGGAGCATATACAATTGTTTACTGTTGTTGAATTATGCTGCATAAAAATGACTTCCATTTCACCTTCAATAGTAAAGGATGTAGACTATCCATTTTTGTTTGATGAGTGTTATATTACACCATGGATGGCCACAGCGTGCCAAACTTCACATGGGCCAGGTGTGCAGGCCGCGTGCAAGCCAAGCCTCAGTCTGTCTCGCTTTTGGTCGTTGGTCCTCGAAAGTATCCAGTATAGCGTGATATCTCTTTTAATACGGTGGTGTTCTATTTTTCGGTCGATACAACTCCATTCATTTCGTCAGAATCCTGGTATCAAGGTCGCTTACCTATCCCTGTTTGTTCGTGGTACGAAGGACATGCCTATTGGCTGTTAACACAAAGAAAGCAATCTAGCCATCTATGGCCATAAGCGTTTAAAAATACGTAGGAAAGACACAAGAGAGGGGGGAGAGTTCTCAACATACGAGGGTGAGTCAAATGAAAACCTTAAATACTTATTTAAATATTATTTATCGTACAGAAGTGGTACAAAGCTGTATCACTTTTCAACATAATCTCCCCCACGCTCAATGCAAGTCCTCCAGTGCTTACAAAGCGCATAGATTCATTTAGAAAAAAATTATTTTGGCAGTCCGCGCAACCACTCATGCATCGCGTGGTGTACCTCTTCATCGGAACGGAACTTCTTTCCTCCCATTGCGTCTTCGAGTGGTTTTGATGATGAGGAATGGCGCCATTCCTTGCTCGCTCTCTTCATTTCCGGTTGGTGGAAGTGAACCCACGTTTCGTTCCCAGTAATGATTCTTGCAAGGAAGCCATCACCTTCTCGTTCAAAGCCCCGAAGAAGTTCTTCACAAGCGTCAACTCATAATTTTCTCATTTCAAGAGTCAGCTGCCGTGGCACCCATCTTGCAGACACTTTGTGAAACTGGAGCACATCATGCACAATGTGGTGTGCTGACCCATGACTAATCTGTAAGCATGCTGCAATGTCATTCAGTGTCACTGGGCGGTTTTCCTTCACTGTGGCTTCAACTGCTGCAATGTTCTGTGGAGTTACAACTCGTTGTGCCTGACCTGGACGAGGAGCATCTTCCACTGAAGTCACACTATTTGCGAACTTCCTACTCCATTCGTAGACTTGCTGCTGTGACAAACATGCATCACCGTACTGAACCTTCAAATGGTTCAAATGGCTCTGAGCACTATGGGACTTAACATCTGTGGTCATCAGTCCCCTAGAACTTAGAACTACTTAAACCTAACTAACCTAAGGACATCACACACATTCATGCCCGAGGCAGGATTCGAACCTGCGACCGTAGCGGTCACGCGGTTCCAGACTGAAGCGCCTAGAACCGGCACTGAACCTTCATTCGTCGATGAATTTCAATAGGTTTCACACCTTAACAACACAAAAACCGAATAACAGAACGCTGTTCTTCCCTGGTGCAAGTCGCAAGTGGAGCGGCCATTTTTATACTGATACTGCGACGGTATGTGTGCATCTGCACTATGCTGCCACCTACAAGCCATTCTGTATGCTGTTTGTAGCACGCTTACCAACTTACAGGATAACGGCGAGAAATTTCGATTTGTTTTTACCAATTTAAGGTTTTCATTTGACTCGCCCTCGTAAATTATGCAGTCGAATAAGTGACGGGTATGACAAATTTGCTATGAGACAATATTAGAATACCATGCAGATAGAATTTAAAGATTTACTTGATGACGAAAGAGCCAACAATCATAACAATCAACAGGCGGAATTCATTGTTCCGCATAGCAAGAAGCATTTTGTGCTAAATTAGCAGGTATGCAGCACATGAAGAAACTGATGGTGTGGACAGTAAAATTTCTGAAGTCTCACTCATTATTCCACTGTCAACTTCAACAGTTTTCGATGGAACTGAGCAAGGAATATGGAGACATTATACATTACTGCAAAGTACGTTAATTAAGTCAAAGGGCATGCCGGAAACGATTTATCAATTTGAAAATCGCTGTTCTTGAATTAATGAAGGAAAAAGGAACGCAAGTATGAAAATCAGAACATGCAAAATGGGTTGAAGACCTCACATTTTAAGTGGACTTGACTGCACACCACCCACAGTATAACAGTACAAGGGGAAAAACAATACCTTTCTGGTTTCTTGGGGATCCATTAAAAACAACATTCTGGCAAACACAGTACATTTTACTAAGCTCACCGCTGTTAAAGAAAACCTGAGGTCTGAAGATTCATTGTGGCTTGAAAAAAATAAAGGGTAACTTCCTAAATGTTTTGAGGACACTGTTAATCTTACCTCTGTTTCAGAGATCACTTGCCACTTAAACTGAAAGTGGCCCTGTGAATGAGCATATGCAACTGGCTGGACTGCAAGATAGTTCCTGTTTTAACCACAAATCCTTTCACGTGAAAACTGTCCAGTACGTCTACATTACTTTCCTCAGGTAGTGTTCCCATCTGCTCATAATGAACTTGCAAAAGTTCTACAATATCTCGGTCGATGAATTTGGGTGAAAGACATTTTTCAATTATGAAGGTAAATAATACACAATTATGTGGCAGCCTATACGAGAAAATCAGTGAAGTTTTCAGCATAGGTCTGCATGTTAACAGCTTGTAATAGATAAAAATTGTATTATGTCTTCAGCGCACCAAAATAATTAAATAATAGTGAAAATTATTTATGTTTATGGTCTATAATGTTGCGAAATGACAAATATAAAACCAATTCGCATACAGTGCGACTGCAGTACCATTTAATTGCGGGGCGTTCACAGTTTGTCCTTCTTTCCCTTTTTCGTAGTCAGAAAGTGTGGCGCTGTTATGGGGGAAGTGTGCAGCGATGCTAAGCGCTGTGGCAATCATGGCAGGGCATGGCTCTTGAACCAAATTCCTGGCCACCCCTGTATTACACGAACGTTCAAGACATGAGTATGGCCCAAAAATCAGTGTTATAATTTGTGATCCGTTCAGAATACTTTGTTCTTTAAAGTTATTGTCAATCATTAATAACTCAGACCTTTTTTAATTTCGTGCTATTATTTCGCCAGGAGATCGTATGTTGTTGTCAAGCCACAGTAAGTAACAGTGATGTAATGAGTTTTACAGTCGTTGTTTGATTTCTTACATGAAATATATACAGTAAACTGCGTGAATACCTTGCAATGTACGCTCCACAGCAAAGCAGGCACACTGTCCATTTTGAGGTCCATATATGGATTCGTGGAGAACTTGAAGCTGATCGAAAGTAATATCCAAAATATTGAATTACATTTAACAGAACAGAATATCCCATTTTTGAAGTTGCCAAGACTAGCAGACGCAGCTAACGTCCACGGGGCTATCTAATTGGCAGTACACAGATTCAGCGCAGAGGAACTGCACTACCGGTGTACGTGTCGCCACCGGCGCCAACCTTGTGTGAATACTCTGAAAAGCTAATCACTTGCATATCACAGCATCTTCTTCCTGTCAGTTAAATTTCGCGTCTGTAGCACGTCATCTTCGTGGTGTAGCAATTTTAATGGCCAGTAGTGTAAATGAAATGGGCAACGGAAGGGGGGACGGTTCATGTTGACTTACGTTGGTGGCCGGTCGCGAGGAGCAGAGCCTCTGGCTCTGCCTTCCAAAAAGACGTCTGTTCTGCTCGAAGTCTGGATTAGAAGAGAGAGGAGCGAGTGTGTTCGGCACAGCAGGCCACGCCAGCGTCCACACACGTGATCGGTATCCCACGCACACTACTGGTTAAATCCAATGGCGTGAATTCGCTAGCATTTTCAGCAGGGCGTCTCTTGTCTGCAACTTTAGCTGGACAGAAGTGCCTCGGTTTTGAAAGGCAAGCGACTTGTGTCACGTAGACACGGCGTGAATTACTCTGGGCCTTTGAAATAAATTTTATAAACCAATTCCCTAAAATTTTACTTGACTGGCTGCCATCATGTACATATCCTCCCCCTTCCAGAGAAGTGGTGACAAACATTGTTTACAAAAGGGCGTCGGTCACTCCCCGGAAAGACGGTTTGGTTCAAATGGTTCAAATGGCTCTGAGCACTATGAGACTTAACATCTGAGGTCATCAGTCCCCTAGAACTTAAACCTAACTAACCTAAGGACATCACACAAATCCATGCCCGAGGCAGGATTCGAACCTGCGACCGTAACGGTCGCGCGGTTCCAGACTGAAGCGCCTAGAACCGCTCGGCCACACCGGCCGGCAAGACGGTTTGCCTTAGTAGGAGCCTTACTACTATGGGAGGGATATGTTACAATATTTCGTTTAGTGAATGTAAATGAGAGAGGATTTACATGTAGTCAAGTTTATCATATTTCATGAGGAAGAAAATAGTAAATTATTAACTTGTTCAAATTACAATACAATAGCCGGCCGAAGTGGCCGTGCAGTTAAAGGCGCTGCAGTCTGGAACCGCAAGACCGCTACGGTCGCACGTTCGAATCCTGCCTCGGGCATGGATGTTTGTGATGTCCTTAGGTTAATTAGGTTTAACTAGTTCTAAGTTCTAGGGAACTAATGACCTCAGCAGTTGAGTCCCATAGTGCTCAGAGCCATTTGAACCATTTACAATACAATATCTCCTGTAATAGTTGAAATAATAACTGTCCATAAAATCAGGTCTGAAGACAAACGAAGTCAAAGTGATGCCATAACGCTTCACAAAATAGGAATGAACGATCATGGTTTCTGTTAGTTTGAGGGAATAATCTGCTATTATAACAAAATACTTAAGTTGTAAGTTCTAGGGTACTAATGACCTCAGAAGTCCCATAGTGCTCAGAGCCATTTTGAACCAAAATACTTAATTCTATGGTAATCAAAATATTTGGGTAAAAAAGATAATACATTGACTTACTGCAGATCATTAACAACTAGCTTGGGTTACAAGCACATTTAAAGAAGAGTGATAACAAATGTAATGTTAGTACATCCTCCACGTATTAGTTACAGGTAATGGTTATATAAAGTTCCACGGGCTACAACATATACTGACAAAACACTGGAATTGAGGATGAAATCAAGGGGCTGTCATATGGCATAAAATAATCTTGTAAACAAAGTTATAGGCATGGAGAATACACAGGCAAAACGCTACAAAAGATAATTAAAAAATGGGTCCATAGTGACAAAACAACTAATAATATTCTCGTCCTATTCACAAACTTCATATAAAGAAAGGGAAAAAATAATCACATCATAAAATACGAAAAGGTTCACATCTAGAATGTGGTTCTGCGCGAAATAAGTGCACCCACAAACTTTGACCAGCCGGCCCGTGTGGACGAGCGGTTCTAGGCGCTACAATCTGGAACCGCGCGACCGTTACGGTCGCAGGTTCGAATCCTGCCTCGGGCATGGATGTGTGTGATGTCCTTAGGTTAGTTAGGTTTAAGTGGTTCTAGGGGACTGATGACCTCAGAAGTTAAGTCCCATAGCGCTCAGAGCCATTTGAACCATTGAAACTTTGACTGTTTGCACGTCGCTTGTCCGGCGGGGAAGTGTGACGTCGACAGACTTTAATGGCCGTTCTCTCTAGTAGGGTGATGGAGGGGGTATTATCTGTGGCGTAACGCACGTCTTGCGGGAGGGGAAAGAGCGGAGAGGTAAGCGCAAGAGATGAGGAAGGGCGGGAGGGCTGAAGAGGAAGAGGCACGCAGCACAGCTGGTGGCATGTACCGGTGGAATTTAGTGGTTTCATGAGTGATTCGCTGAATCGGAAGCTTTAGTACTGGATGTTGGGGCTTATGAAGAAAAGGGATTTGACCAATGGGAAAAATCATGTTGTATTTAACGCAGGGTTTGTTCTGGGTGTAATTGTGGACATCCGTCTGCGATCGCAAAATGGCTCTGAGCACTATGGGACTTAACTTCTGAGTCATCAGTCCCTTAGAACTTATAACTACTTAAACCTAACTAAGGACGTCACACACATCCATGCCCGAGGCAGGATTCGAACCTGCGACCGTAGCGGTCGCGCGGTTCCAGACTGCAGCGCCTAGAACCGCTCGGCCACACCAGCCGGCTCCGCGATGGCAACGCCAGGGTAGCCCGACATATTGGCCATTCATGCCGTGCGGCACTCTCGCGGCGAACCGGAAGGGTGCTCACATTAAAGGATAAGGAATTGGGTATAATGGGGAACAAGTTCAGGTGGACGAGCGATTCAGAGCAATGGTAGTAACCCAGTGCAATGCATGGGCGAGGAAGACGTAGGGCGATTATGTCTCGTCGGGGTTAACTATTTGGAAATTCCCAACATCCTTGAAGTGACAGGATGAGCTACGAAAACAAGAAGGGCTGGAACTACTGTGACATTGTACAATGAAACTTTTTATTCATTTGGGTGGAAGTCTCTTGCTAACTAAATTATCAACAAAAAAACGCGTTACTGCGTTTTGGCTATGACGTCACCTCATTGGTGCTAAACATCAACAAACGAGTGCTTATTTCAGCAGGAGCGTCAATCTTGTAACATCATGGGTGTATTTGTTTGAATAAACAAACGGGTTTCTCTCATTTCCTAAACACACAACTGGGCACTGTATCCAAATGGCAACAGTGTCAATTTCCGTGCTCGGTCGTAACAACTTCACTTAGTCAATAAATTACTTCGTAAGAAGTAGGGTAAATAATAATGAAACTTGTGTTCGCCTGGGTGAATCCTCTACCTCGCTTACCGCTCTACAGCGAGAGGGTACCGCACTTCCTCTCAACTTCAGGGGCGCATTCAACTCTTTATATATTGGGTATTTTATATAATTCGGGTGCTTCACTTAGCAAGGACTTCCACGAAAATGCGTATCGTAGCGGGCGTGTTAAGCGTTTGCGGAAGGTGGAATGGTGGTACTATACTTCGGAGGAGGCTCGGAATTGCAAAGCGCCAACAAGCTAAGTGGCGATTTACGGGAAGACACCTCATAACGACCGGCTTTTTTATGGCAATGCATTTCCATTTCGCGTTCCATCACATGGTGGTCGCTTGCTTCTAAACTCCACTCAGAATTATAGTCTGATTAGTGGGCATGAGAGTGAAAAACTCGCAATCTTTTTTAATTTTAGGCAGCTTGAAAGAAAACAGGGAAATAAATGCTTCTAAAACGACAGTAGACTTAGCTCATCTGCAAAGCAGTGGAACAGTGGAGTATTAGTTGCAAAAGTAAGATGAAAATTCGAAGTATCACAATCTATTGAACAAGAAAAGACAAACAGAATGGAAAACGCAAGGAGGGGCTCCACATTCTAGTTTTGACGCCAAAACGAAACGTTCGACGACGTAGGCTTGTAAAAAGTAGCATTGTAGAAAAACTTTTGTAGGGTAAACTAGATGCATTCTTTCGAAAGGCAGAACAAAATCATTGTCAATAAGCAAGATCTAAAAGTGAAATACAGTACAATACAAAAATTCTGCAATAAAGTTGAAAATAAGGCAAGTAGTTTAATACACCACTAAATTCGGTCTAAGGCGCTGCAGTCATGGACTGTGTTGCTGGTCCCGGCGGAGGTTCGAGTCCTCCCTCGGGCATGGGTGAGTGTGTTTGTCCTTAGGATAATTTAGGTTAAGTAGAGTGTAAGCTTAGGGACTGATGACCTTAGTAGTTAAGTTCCATAAGATTTCACACACTTTTTGAACACCACGAAATTACTTTGTAAGAAGTAGGGTGAACAATAACGAAACTTGTGTTCGTCTGGGTGAATTCTTAAATGTGCAAAACGCACGTGTGGTGGTAACTACTATTCTTCATTTATTTGAGTGAAAGTTAATTACTTCTATCCTATCGCCGGCCGGGGTGTCCGATCGGTTATAAGCGCTACAGTCTGGAACCGCGCGACCGCTACGGTCGCAGGTTCGAATCCTGCCTCGGGCAGGGATGTGTGTGATCTCCTTAGGTTAGTTAGGTTTAAGTAGTTCTAAGTTCTAGGGGACTGATGACCTCAGAAGGTAAGTCCCATAGTGCTCAGACCCATTTGAACCATTTTCTATCCTATCACAAAATCTTTCTCGCCTACCACTCTACAGCGAGAGGGTAGCATACTTCCTCTCAACTTCAGGGGCGCATTCCACTCATATCTATTGGGTATTTTATATAACTCGGGTGCTTCACTCACTTCTAAACATACCAGCTCGGCTGTGGGCACGAACATTGCGCATACTAGGATTCCGGAATCGTAAACTCATAAAGTCAGGTATTATAACTGAAGGGGAATCTTATATAAAGGTGGTGTTGCTGTAGTGCAACGTATCTCAAATCCAGGCCTGTGGTGGCCCTTTACACACTGCGGATAGCAATATAAAGTACAAGTACATATTATAAAACACAAATGGCATAAATTATAAAAATACAGGCGTGAAATAACATACACAACTGGCCGTTAAAATTGCTACACAAAGAAGAAATGCAGATTATAAACGGGTATTCATTGGACAAATATATTATACTAGAACTAACATGTGATTACATTTTCACGCAATTTTGGTGCATAGATCCTGAGAAATCAGTACCCAGAACAACCACCTCTGGCCGTAATAAAGGCCGTGATACGCCTGGGCATTGAGTCAAACAGAGCTTGGTTGGCGTGTACAGGTACAGCTGCTCATGCAGCTTCAACACGATACCACAGTTCATCAAGAGTAGTGACTGGGGTATTGTGACGAGCCAATTGCTCGGCCACCATTTACCAGACGTTTTCAATTGGTGAGAGATCTGGAGAATGTGCTGGCCAGGGCAGCAGTCGAACATTTTCTGTATCAAGAAAGACCCATACAGGACCTGCAACATGCGGTCGTGCATTATCCTGCTGAAATGTAGAGTTTCGCAGGGATCGAATAAAGGGTAGAGCCACGGGTCGTAGCACATCTGAAATGTAACGTCCACTGTTCAAAGTGCCGTCAATGCAAACAAGAGGTGACCGAGACGTGTAACCAATGGCACCCCACACCATCACGCCGGGTGATACGCCAGTATGGCGATGACGAATACACGCTTCCAATGTGCGCTCACCGCGATGTCGCCGAACACGGATGCGACCATCATGATGCTGTAAACAGAACCTGGATTCATCCGAAAAAATGGCGTTTTGCCATTCGTGCACCCAGGTTCGTCTTTGAGTACACCATCGCGGGCGCTCCTGCCTGTGATGCAGCGTCAAGGGTAACCACAGCCGTGGTATCCGAGCTGATAGTCCATGCTGCTGCAAACGTCGTCGAACTGTTCGTGCAGATGGTTGTTGTCGTGCAAACGTCCCCATCTGTTGACTCAGGGATCGAGACGTGGCTGCACGATCCGTTACAGCCATGCGGATAAGATGCCTGTCATCTCGACTGCTAATGATACGAGGCCGTTGGGATCCAGCACGGCGTTCCGTATTACCCTCCTGAACTCACCGAATCCATATTCTACTAACGGTCATTGGATCTCGACCAACGCGAGCAGCATTGTCGCGATACGATAAACCGCAATCGCGATAGACTACAATCCGACCTTTATCAAAGTCGGAAACGTGATGGTACGCATTTCTCCTCCTTACACGAGACATCACAACAACGTCTCACCAGGCAACGCCGGTCAACTGCTGTTTGTATATGAGTAATCGGTTGGAAACAGTCCTCATTTCAGCACATTGTAGGTGTCGCCACCGGCGCCAACCTTTTGTGAATGCTCTGAAAAGCTAATCATTTGCATATCACAGCATCTTTTTCCTGTCGGCTAAATTTCGTGTCTGTAGCACGTCATCTTGGTGGTTTAGCAGTCTTAATGGCCAGTTGTGTAATACTCTCCGTACATGGTCACTCAAAACTTATGCAATAAATGGCTTATAAATCAAATGAAGATTAGACTTAATTTATGACAGGCAAAACGAAGAATAGAGAGAGCAGTGATAGCGTTTGGGGCGTAACTGACGTATAGCAAGGCGACAGCTGTGCCAGGCTACGTGGTTGCGTCATGCGGTCTCTGCTTATAGTAACCGTTCACTGGGAACATGGGCTGCAGAGCCTCTGGCTCTGCTTTCCAAAAAGACGTCTGTTCTGCTCGAAGTCTGGATTAGAAGAGAGAGGAGCGAGTGTGTTCGGCACAGCAGGCCATGCCAGCGTCCACACACGTGATCGGTATCCCACCCACACTACTGGTTAAATCCAATGGCGTGAATTCGCTAGCAGTTTCGGCAGAGGACTCAGGGCGTCTCTTGTCAACAGCTTTAGCTGGACAGAAGTGCCTCGGTTTTGAAAGGCAAGCGACTTGTGTCACGTAGACGGCGTGAGAAAACTTGTAAATATTCCACTGGGCCTTTGAAATAATTTTTTTAAACTAATTCCCTAAAATATTCTTTGACTGGCTGCCATCCTGTCCATTTATAACTCCTCTGCGCTGTAGTTTAAGAGACTTCATATGTGGCGAGGCATTTGATTAGTCTAAGGGAGATCTGAGGCCGGTATTGCACTATCAAATTTCTTTTTCAAATATCTTTGTCAAAAATCTTTGTCAAAGATATTTGATGGTGTCATAGGAAACTTTGTCAAATGACGTCCAATATTTGATCAAAGCTAGGGCCTCGCTGTAGATTTGATCAAAGAAGTCGCTTGTCTTCTGTTCACCGCAGTGTGACATGTTACCATGTGGAGCGCTAGCATCGCTGCAGCGTTCTGTCGTCTGTAGTGCTTTTATACACATTGCCGGTACATACAATTGGTGTGTGCCGACAACTACAAAATTAAGAGAGATGTATGAAGCTGATGAGGCGCTTTGCAACGTGAGGCACCCTGAATACAACCCTCTCCTGTAGCAAAGAATCGGAGTGTTACAGTGAGCCTGTCTTGTGCAGATGTAGCAGTTCTTAAGTGAATATTGTGCTTTGTGATATGAGGATACACTTCACTGAGCACATACTGTTATGTATGCTCATCCATTCTTAAGTAATTGATGTACGACTTGACATCCTCCACTATAAGCTCACGTAACAAGTTTTGTTTAATGATTTATCGTGTCGTCGTAAAACCCACGGCTTAACCCAGGTACGTTTCCTTTTTTTCCCTCAATTCTCTTCTGCATTTGCACACAGTGCAATTGTGGTTAATAACAGGTTGTTGTTGTCAGCCATCTTGAACTTTGACGAAAAATATGATGACAGTGAAATACCCCATCTAGCGCTACGTCACAGATCTTTGTCAAATGTATTTGACGAAATATTTGTTCACATCTTTGATCAAATCTTTGACAAAGAAATTTGATAGTGTAATACCGGCCTAAAGTGAGGAGGCATCCTTTGACAGAGGCAGATCTTAGCACTCTGTCACGAGCCAAAATGAGTTTAATATTTTAGTCATATGATGCATGACGTAATAGATATTAGGCTGATTAGAACAGATTTTTTTCCACCTGATGAAAAAATACTTAGAAGGAATGTAGCCTATGCCACACTGTTACAAGATCTTCACAACAAGTAACGATACTTTACTGATGAGTATGTCCTGGTTTCTTCTGTCCTTGAAAATAACTTGTATAAAAGCTAGAAACCAACACTTTGCATGAGAAATTCGAGGCATTTGGTCAACATATCGCTATCTCAGATTGGGTAAAGTGGATTTTTTAAACTGGGGAAGGGGGAGGGGGGAAGCTATGTCGGGGTGGAATCGGTTAGAACTGCTATATACATCCAAGCTGCAGCTGCAAAGAATGCGCCGACCAGTCTGATTTTCCCCATGGCAGCATGGGCTGGTGAAGCGTGAAGTGCGCTGGGTGAGTGGAGATAGAAACGGATGTATGTGTTGAGTGAGAGAAGATTCAAAATAACAGCTGTTTGGGCCAGACATATTAATAACATTCGAATTCCTACCATTCCAATCATCCCTGGATGCCCTCCATGACCAGTGGTATTGCAACCTGGCTTACACACGCGTCCAGGACTGCAACTGCGGTAGAAGTGGAAGTTTTCACCCATGTAGTTTTCACCAATTTCGTATCACTAGTGTCATCGGTGTTTGAGGATATTGGTGCACTGTATGTGTTTATCAGAACATGAGCGTGTGGAATGTGCCAGTGTTTCAGTGATCTCTGACATCAGCCCATGTCAGCTACTGCTACAGACGGATTTGTGGTTAAGTGTGTCGCGTTTAGTGCTTGTCAGTACATCGCAGTGGACTCTGTCTTGCAGTGGTATTTGCTGTTGTCTCTATCCTATCACACAGTAGATCCTTCCTCCTTCTGAATGTAGTGGAGAGAACCAATTTAGGAATTATACAGTGTTTTAAAAACCCAATAGCAACATCAAATTCCAGATTGATAATGATCTCTGATATCTAGCCATGACGACTTATTTTTCTGGATTAGATCGCTGTTTAAGTGTGTTATGTTTAGTGTTTCGCGGTACATCACAGTGGACTCTGTCTTTCAGAGGTATTTATTATTGTTGTCTCTATACCACTGTGTGGTAGATCTTCCTCCACCTCCTGTTGTGGCTGAGAGAACCTGTCAACTTAGGAATTCTGTAGTACTTTTGAAAAAGAAAATACACTTCGAAGACCTGTAGTGCTGAGGAACGCCATAACCATGACGGAATAAATTCACATTGAAATTTGAAATTGCAACTATCATTACATACATCACAACTTCCAATGGTGATGACGAATAATAATAGGTTTGTATTACTTAATGAAACTTCTCGCCTGAGCATAACACAATTGTTTATGCAGACAAACTACTGTGCAGTGTTGTTCATTATTAGTTTTAAACTGTGTGCGTTTGAGCAAATCATATGAGTCCCTATATTAATGATTTAATTAATATTTCCTGTGGGACATCTAACGAAGCAATATTTGAAACATCTTCAAGATATGATATTCCACACCAGATTTAATAACTTCTGAAGCACTTCATGAAGTGTATCACAAGAAAGTGCACCAGGATGGCTTGGGCAGTTTAGAGTCCATGGCTGGAATGAAAAAGCGCTACAGTTGTTTGAATGTCCCACACTCATTCCTATGTCATGTGCAAAGCACCTACCTACCTCTCTCTCTCTCTATCTATCTATCTTTCTAGGCAACAATCATTTGTTTCTTTCACTATAGTTTGAGTCAGCCTGCTATTTGTTTTGTGATGTCATTAATGTGTGTGTGTGTGTGTGTGTGTGTGTGTGTGTGTGTGTGTGTGTGTGTGTGTGTGAAATAGCTACCATGTTCGCCATATATCCCCTACATCATGATCATATGACCAGAAATTAATTATTTATTAACTTCATCAGTGTTTCTGGATCCATTGCCAATCAGGTAATTGCTCCTAAGGAAAGTGTCCCTTGCATTTGCTGGTATCCGACAGACCATTTGAGATAGCAGGGGATGCTGACAGGATGTGCGATTTTATTCCAGGGATTAGCGGGAGATCCGCTCTGTGTGGTGCATGTGGCAGCTGGCGTGTGGTGTGGCCGTTGATGGACACGTCGCTTTGTGGGGCCCCCAATGCACCCCAACTCGAGACAGCCTGCAGGGGGGACAAGACGAGAGAAAGTTAACAGGTATGTTGAAGCAATCTGCTAGGGTGAAATTACGTGTTTCCTCGACCTGTCAGTCAAAAGAGAACGATAGGTTTGTCCCTGAATGTATACTTGCCTGTGATGTAGGCAACCCACAATGTGGGGCTGATGCTGCTGTTGCCCTACTACTCCTGTTTCCAACCATGTACTGTCCGGTGCTGTAGCTGCTTACTACAAAAGTATGAGGCCTATGAGGAGCTGCTTGAACGTTGTACGCTATTGTTTTTAACTTGTCAGTGTGATAGATGGACTGCTGATAGCACTTTCGAAATCACGACTGATTTCTTCCACAGATTTTCTGTGACTTTTTTACAACTGTCCTCCACAGTGCTTGACGGTCCCTGGCCATAAGTACATGAGGTCCTCGAGATCTGACTGCCTCCAGACTTAAGTGTCTTCGATGGGGAATCATATGCGATCTTGTGGGTACTGCAGCAGATGAGCTACTCGATAATTGGGAGTGATAAACTCCTCGTATGTTCCGACTCCCTGAGATCCCATCACTCTCTACAATGCAGGTAAAGTAGTCCAGAATATCGTGGGTGCTCTGCTCGACCTACACAGGCTAGAGAAGGAAGTGTCTTTCAACTTGGAACCAGGACAAATGAAAAAGATATTTCAGTGTGCCATCTTCAAATGTGTTATCACCTCGCATGGCTTCTCGATCTAGTGAGAGGACCCTCCAATGTGTGGCCCTTTTGTCGTACAGGTCACAGTGCGCCACCTTTTACTAGAATGAATATTATTTTCAGATGAAAGGGCAGCAACTCTTTGCTGACAGATTTGCTCTCTATTTTAACTGACGATCAAGGGAATGTGACACGACTTTTAAGGTTTTGTGAGCATTCTACACGTTTCCTAAAATTTTAGGGCGACGTTTTTGATGTGTTATCCGGGTGGCGGTCTGATCCGCGTTTTTTGTAAATTATCAGCCAGTTACATACTTCTCCGAATCTGTTTTAGTTTTCCTCTTGTTTTACTTAGCTTTATTTAATAGTTGTAAAACATCTGAACAATTTTAAAGCTGGGATGAGATTTTCACTCTGCAGCGGAGTGTGCGCTGATATGAAACTTCCTGGCAGATTAAAACTGTGTGCCCGACCGAGACTCGAACTCGGGACCTTTCCCTTTCGCGGGCAAGTGCTCTACCAATTGAGCTACCGAAGCACAACTCACATCTGCTACTCACAGCTTTACTTCTGCCAGTACCTCGTCTCCTACCTTCCAAACTTTACAGAAGCTCTCCTGCGAAACATGCAGAACTAGCACTCCTGAAAGAAAGGATATTGCGGAGACATGGCTTAGCCACAGCCTGGGGGATGTTTCCAGAATGAGATTTTCACTCTGCAGCGGAGTGTGCGCTGATATGAAACTTCCTGGCAGATTAAAACTGTGTGCCCGACCGAGACTCGAACTCGGGACCTTTGCCTTTCGCGGGCAAGTGCTGTACCAACTGAGCTACCCAAACACAACTCGCGACCCGTCCTCACAGCTTCAGTTCCGCCAGTACCTCGTCTCCTACCTTCCAAACTTTGGAAGGTAGGAGACGAGGTACTGGCAGAAGTAAAGCTGTGAGTACCGGATGTGAGTCGGGCTTCGGTAGCTCAGTTGGTAGAGCACTTGCCCGCAAAAGGCAAAGGTCCCGAGTTCGAGTCTCGGTCGGGCACACAGTTTTAATCTGCCAGGAAGTTTCATAATTTTAAAGCTATCTTTCATTGAGTTGGTGTGATATCTGCTAACTATGCGAGGTCTGTTCATAAAGTATCGGCAATTTTCATTTTTTAGAAATACTTTTATTATTCGTCTATATTAATGACATCTCCTTCAAAGTAGTCCCCATTACACGTAATACACCTATGCACCCGCTTCTTCATATTCCCGGAACACTTCTGGAACTCTATCTTTGCGACAGCACGTAGCTCTTTCAGCGATGCGCTTTTAACCTCATCTAAGGTTCTAAAACGACGGCTCTTTTCGGATTGCTTCTAGAAAACTGCGTGGCAGTTGTGGGTAGTAGTACTTCTAACTAATTTTGACCTTTTGGCTAGAACTCGAGATGCCCTACACGGTTAAAATCGAAGGAAACGCTGAGCAGAACCTTTCCAAATTCCATCGCACATTCCGAGCTTTTCTCGAACTTGCCGGTCCAGAATGCCTCCGATAGATGATTCATCCTTCGTTTCGACGTTATACCCGTACACCCATGTGTTGTCACCTTTTGTGGTGCGTTTCAGTAGTTTTGCACCGTTGCTCACCTCTTTTAGCGACTCCCGAGCAACTTACATTCTCCGCTGCTCTCAATCGAAATTCAACGTCTTTCTACATCTCAGTATATACTCGGTTAGCCACCAAGCAGTGTTTGGCGGAGGGCACAATTCGCACAAAAGTAATATTTCCCTCCCTCTGATCCACTCGCGGATCGCGCGAGGGAAAAACGATTGGATGTACGCCTCAGTACGAGCTCTAATTTCCCTTATCTTTGAATGGTGATCACTGCGCGATTTGAAAGTTGGTGGTAATAATATATGCTCTACATTCTCTGTGAAGATCGGATTTCGGAATTTAGTGAGCAGCCCCTTCCGTTTAGCGCGCCGTCTATCCGACAGTGTGTCCCACCAGTCACGAATCTTGCCGCTCTTCTTTGGACCTTCCCAATCTCTTGAACAAGACCCAACTGGTAAGGGTCCCATACAGACGAACAATACTCTAAGACTGGTCGATCTAACGTATTGTAAGCTATTTCCTTTGTTGAAAGACTGCGTCGCTTCAGGCTTCTACCAATAAATCGCAATCCAGAGTTTGCCTTACCCGTGAATTGTGTAATCTGATCATTCCATTTGAGATCATTTCGATTAGTCACACCCATATACTTGACGGATGTTACCGCTTCCAAAGACTGGGCATTTATTTTGTACTCGTACATTAATGGGGATTTTCGCCTTGTTATACGCAATAGGTTACGCTTAGTAATATTGAGAGATAACTGCCAGTCATTACAACACGCATTTATTTTCTGCAAATCCTCATTGATTTGTTCACAACTTTCGTGTGATACTGTTTTACTGTAGACTACAGCATCATCGGCAAACAGTCTAATGCCGCTGTCAACACTATCAACCAGATCGTTTATGTAAATCGTAAAAAGCAACGGACCTATTATGCTGCCCTGGGCCTTGGGGCACACCTGAAGTTACGCTTGTTTCTGTTGAGGTCACCCCATTTAGGACGACACACTGCTCCCTCCAACCGCATATGTCACCGGATAGACCGTAAGCGCGCACTTTTTGTAGCAAGCGTCATCGAGGAACTGAGTCGAACGCCTTTCGAAAGTCGAGAAAAATGCATCACCCTAGAAGTCGGTATCTAGAGCCTGTTGTATAACATACGCAAAGATGGCACGCGGTGTCTCGCAGTACAGGTGTTTTCTAAAACCGTACTGGTTTCTGCAGATGAGCTTCTCAGAGTCTAGAAAGGTCATTATGTCGTAACACAAAACACGTACCATGACTACAACAAATCTATGTCAGTGAAATTGGCCGGTAATTATGTGCATCCGATTTTCTACCCTTTTTATAGATTGCTATGACCTGGGCCTTCTTCCAGTCCCGTGGAACTTTCTGTTGTTCCAATGATCTCTGGTAGATGATGGATAAGAATGGTGCTATATTTGTAGCATGTTGTTGTTGTTGTGGTCTTCAGTCCTGAGACTGGTTTGATGCAGCTCTCCATGCTACTCTATCCTGTGCAAGCTTTTTCATCTCCCAGTACCTACTGCAACTTACATCCTTCTGAATCTGCTTAGTGTATTCATCTCTTGGTCTCCCTCTACGATTTTTACCCTCCACGCTGCCCTCCAATACTAAATTGGTGATCCCTTGATGCCTCAGAACATGTCCTACCAACCGATCCCTTCTTCTGGTCAAGTTGTGCCACAAACTTCTCTTCTCCCCAATCCTATTCAATACTTCCTCATTAGTTATGTGATCTACCCATCTAATCTTCAGCATTCTTCTGTAGCACCACATTTCGAAAGCTTCTATTCTCTTCTTGTCCAAACTATTTATCGTCCATGTTTCACTTCCATACATGGCTACACTCCATACGAATACTTTCAGAAATGACTTCCTGACACTTAAATCTATACTGGATGTTAACAAATTTCTCTTCTTCAGAAACGCTTTCCTTGCCATTGCCAGCCTACATTTTATATCCTCTCTACTTCGACCATCATCAGTTATTTTGCTCCCCAAATAGCAAAACTCCTTTACTACTTTAAGTGCCTCATTTCCTAATCTAATTCCCTCAGCATCACCCGACTTAATTAGACTACATTCCATTATCCTTGTTTTGCTTTTGTTGATGTTCATCTTATATCCTCCTTTCAAGACACTGTCCATTCCATTCAACTGCTCTTCCAAGTCCTTGGCTGTCTCTGACAGAATTACAATGTCATCGGCGAACCTCAAAGTTTTTATTTCTTCTCCATGAATTTTAATACCTACTCCGAATTTTTCTTTTGTTTCCTTTACTGCTTGCTCAATATACAGATTGAACAGATTTGTAGCATAGTCAGCATATAATCTTACGGGTATACCGTCTGGGCCAGATTACTTCCTGGCGTCTAAGTATCTTAACTGTTTTACTATCCCAGATACACTAAATACTACGTCAGCCATCCTTGCGTGTGTTCAATAATTGAAAGGGGGAACGGTGCTGCAGCCCTCTACGGTAAACGAGTTTCTGAAAGCTAGGTTTAGAATTTCGGCCTTCGGTTTATCATCATCAGTTACATTACCCGTACTGTCAGCAAGAGAATGTATTGAATTATTTGTAGCGTTCATAGATTTTACGTACGATCAGAATTGTTTGGGGTTGTTTTTAGAATCTGCAGATAAAAATATTACTTTCAAATTCGTTAAAAGAATCTCTCATGGTCCTTCAGACAGCTACTTTCATTACGCATAATTTCTGTTTGTCAGCGGGGCAGTTGAAATGGCTCTGAGCACTATGGGACTTAACATCTGAGGTCATCAGTCCCCTAGAACTTAGAACTATTTAAACCTAACTTACCTAAGGACATCACACACATCCATGCCCGAGGCAGGATTCGAAACTGCGACCGTAACGTCAGCGGGGCAGTCACTACGTTTAAAACGACTGTGCAAAATTCTCTGCTTGGCACAAACCTTGCCGTCAAACGTTTCATACCCAATACATCCGAAAAGATTTAATGGCATGAGCAAATTGGTATGCCAACATTACCAGCAACTTCTCTGTTGTGATTCAGCGATCATTCATAATCATTTCTTTCGCTTTTTCCACGTTTCCGTCGGTTGTTGACGTGCTGGGGCGCCCAGAAAGTTCGTCATCAGCAAATGATTCACCGCCAACTCCAAAACGCGTACACCACTCGTAAACCCTTGTTTCACTCATAAGAGACTTACCAAAAGCGATATTCAACATTTATAAAACTTATTTACATTTTATTCCATTTTCATAGCAAAATATAATGCATCTTGAAGACAAATCAGTATTTACCAATCATAAGCAAACACATGTAACTTATGTGACAACTGATGACCCACATTGTCCAATACAGCGATCAGTGAATACATAAAACTTCCTGGCAGATTAAAACTGTGTGCCAGACCGAGACTCGAACTTAGAACCTTTGCCTTTCGCGGGCAAGTGCTGTACCAACTGAGCTACCCAAACACAACTCGCGACCCGTCCTCACAGCTTCAGTTCCGCCAGTACCTCGTCTCCTACCTTCCAAACTTTACAGAAGCTCTCCTGCGAACCTTGCAGAACTAGCACTCCTGGAAGAAAGGATATTGCGGAGACATGGCTTAGCCACAGCCTGGGGGATGTTTCCAGAGTAAGATTTTCACTCTGCAGCAGAGTGTGCGCTGATATCAAACTTCCTGGCAGATTAAAACTGTGTGCCGGATCGAGACTCGAACGCGGAACCTTTGCCTGGAAGACAGGAGATGAGGTACTGGCAGAAGTAAAGCTGTGAGGACGGCGCGTGAGTCGTGTTTGGGTAGCTCAGATGGTAGAGCACTTGCCGGCGAAAGGCAAAGGTCCCGAGTTCGAGTCTCGGTCCAGCACACAGTTTTAATCTGCCAGGAAGTTTCATATCAGTGCACATTCCGCTGCAGAGTGAAAATCTCATTCAGTGAACATATAGTTTGACATGATGGCCGACAACAACGAACAATCGAGAAAATTGGACTAATACAATCCTCGAAATTAAAAGTTCCCCATACTTTTTGAACACGCCTGTATACAGCAAATAACAGAGGACGCTGCGTGCTCCGAGATTAACAAATTGGCAGGAAATCATAGTAGGCCATCATAAATTAGTGAGGAGAAAAGAACATAAATGATGCATTGTTTAACGCTTGGCAACGAAGACAAAATCTGTAAAAAATTGTAGTAAAGCAGTTGATTGTTTTACGTGTGTCTCTGCGAAATATAGTGACTGCTAGAAGAGACTCACTCGTTCCCGCCATCACCACCACCAGAGCAGACGCCAGCGCACAAGGGAAGCGAGTAGCCATGGCTGGTGCCGTTCCCAGCTCCGTCACCGCTGGCGCTGCTGCTGCTACCCAGGCCACCTGCAGGCGCGTCGCCTTGTGCATGCACGCTGATAAGCCAAAGCATTACGACCTCTGCCCACGTCGACGTTAGATGTCGCCTGGTGGCGTTGCGGCCACTTCATGTGTGTAGGCGGAGCACACAAGAACGGTTTTTTTTTCCTTTATTGTTTCTCGATTCCCCCCGAAGGGGGCGGGCTGGCAGCAGCTTATTACGCTGCTCTGCAGCCTACAGACTTTTTAAAACGTGTGAAGAAGTTAAGAAACAATAAAAGCAGGCGATAAAACAGGGACTTAAATTGTAAAACGGTGGAAAATTGTGGAAAGTTAAAACATAAAGCAAAGCGTTCGCAGAGCGAATAAAAATACACAGGATGCAGACAGGTAACATAGTAGACAGACAATTAAAAAGCATGGCGACAGTCTGGTTTCTATTTGCTAGAGATATAAAAGCACACCCAGCAACAGTATGATGTCCGTTTGCAACACTCCAGAAAATACACACAACACTGAACACTCACTGTAAACACTGCACTAAAATGTCGGCACAAAGATGACACACCATAGCCTAGGGCAGATGGGGGAGGGGGGGGGGGGGGTGGACCTGGACAGATGAGGGGGAAAACAAGGAGGGAGAAGAGGAAAAACTAAAGGTGGGGGGGGGGGGGGACCAAAGGAAGGAGTGATAAGGGGGGGAGGGGCAGAGCAGACACGATAGGGAATGGGGAAAGGCAGAGGAGGGACATGCAAAAGGACTCGGGGGAGAGAAGGGGGGCAGAGAGAGGGTAGGTGGGGAAAAAAGAGGATTGAAGTGGGGGAGAGGGAGCCCAAGAAAAGGATGGATGAAAGGAGGGGGGGTAAGGACCAGAGTTAATACGAGTGATAAATAGAGGGAGAGAGGGCATCATCCGGGAGGGGGTAGAATGGGGGTAACCCCGGAGATTATATGGGCTGCAAGTTGGATAATCCATTGAGATAAGCGACTTTGACAAAGGACAGATTATTATAAAGCAGATCCTGTGAACGCATATCTCAAAAACAGCGAGGCTTGTCAAATTTCACGTGCTACTGTCATGAGCATCTACAGGCTGGTACATTGATAGTGAGCGGGCCAAATATCTCACGAAATAAGCGTCAAACAAAAAACTACAAAGAACGAAACTCTTCTAGATTGAAGGGGGAAACCAGAAGGCGCTATGCTTGGCCCGCTAGATGGCGCTGCAATAGCTCAAACGGATATCAACTGCTTTTTTTTTAATATAACCCCCATTTTTATTACATATTCGTGTAGTACGTAAAGAAATATGAATGCTTTAGTTGGACCACTTTTTTCGCTTTGTGATAGATGGCGCTGTAATAGTCACAAACGTATAAGTACATTTCCGCCAGTGCCAGCTGGAGTGGCCGAGCGGTTATAGGCGCTTCAGTCTGGAACCGATCGACCACTACGGTCGCAGGTTCGAATCCCGCCTTCGGCATGGATGTGTCTGATGTCCTTAGGTTATTTAGGTTTAAGTAGTTCTAAGTTCTAGGGGACTGATGATCTCAGCTGTTAAGTCCCATAGTGCTCAGAGCCATTTGAACCATTCCGCCAGTGCGGATGGTATTTGCTTCGTGATACATTACGCGTGTTAAAATGGACCGTTTACCAATTGCGGAAAAGGTTGATATCGTGTTTATGTATGGCTATTGTGGTCAAAATGCCCAACGGGCGTGTGCTATGTATGCTGCTCGGTATCCTGGACGACATCATCCAAGTGTCCGGACCGTCCGCCGGATAGTTACGTTATTTAAGGAAACAGGAAGTGTTCAGCCACATGGGAAGCGTCAACCACGACCTGCAACAAATGATGATGCCCAAGTAGGTGTTTTAGCTGCTGTCGCGGCTAATCCGCACATCAGTAGCAGACAAATTGCGCGAGAATCGGGAATCTCAAAAACGTCGGTGTTGAGAATGCTACATCAACATCGATTGCAACGGTACCATATTTCTATACACCAAGAATTGCGTGGCGACGACTTACAATGTCCTGTACAATTCTGCCACTGGGCACAAGAGAAATTACGGGACGATGACAAATTTTTTTCACGCGTTCTATTTAACGACGAAGCGTCATTCGCCAACAGCGGTAACGTAAACCGGCATAATATGCACTATTGGGCAACGGAAAATCCACGATGGCTGCGACAAGTGGAACAACCGCTACCTTGGCGGGTTAATGTATGGTGCGGCATTATGGGAGGAAGGATAATTGGCCCCCATTTTATAGATGGCAATGTAAATGGTGGAATGTATGCTGATTTCCTACGTAATGTTCTACCGATGTTACTACAAGATGTTTCACTGCGTGACAGAATGCCGATATACTTCCAACATGATGGATGTCCGGCTCATAGCTCGCGTGCGGTTGAAGCGGTATTGAATAGCATATTTCTTGACAGGTGGATTGGTCGTCGAAGCACCACACCATGACCCGCACGTTCACCGGATGTGACGTCCCCGGATTTCTTTCTGTGGGGAAAGTTGAAGGATATTTGCTATCGTGATCCACCGACAACGCCTGACAACATGCGTCAGCGCACTGTCAATGCATGTGCGAACATTACGCAAGGCGAACTAATCGCTGTTGAGAGAAATGCCGTTACACGTATTGCCAAATGCATTGAGGTTGACGGACATCATTTTGAGCATTTATTGCATTAATGTGGTATTTACAGGTAATCACGCTGTAACATCATGCGTTCTCCGAAATGATGGGTTCACAAAGGTACATGTATCACATTGGAACAACCGAAATAAAATGTTCAAACCTACCTACGTTCTTTATTTTAATTTAAAAAACCTACCTGTTACCAACTGTTCGTCTAAAATTGTGGCCATATGTTTGTGACTATTACAGCGCAATCTATCACAAAGCGAAAAAAGTGGTCCAACTAAAACATTCATATTTCTTTACATGCTACACGAATATGTAATGAAAAATGGGGGTTCCTATTTTTAAAAAGGCAGTTGATATCCGTTTGACCTATGGCAGCGCCATCTAACGGGCCAATCATAGTGCCATCGTTTCCCCCTTCTTTGTAGTTTTCTCCGTTTGACGCTTATTTCGTGAGATATTTGGTCTGGTCACGATCAATGGACCACCCTGTATAGAAAGAAGTAGGACCGTGAAACTACCACTAGCCGCTAAATGGTTGGACGCCCATGACTCTTCATAGGGTTTGGGGCCTTGTCTGCCCTGTAAAGTAGGATAGATTGTGATCTGTGGCATTTCTGACCAAAGAGCACAACCCTGGTGGACGCACAAGTGTTTCTGAGTTTCGGAGCACACCTTTAATCGTACATTGTTGAACTTTGAGCTCCACAGCCGACTACCCCTACGTGTTCACGTGTTGACCCAACGACGTCGTCAATTACGAATGCAGTGGGCGCGGGACCACTGGAATTCTATCGTCGACCAATGGAAACGTGTCGGCTTTTCGTGTGAATCACATTTTTGCTACATTAGGTCACCGGTCGCCTCCACAAACGCCGTCGCAAAGGTAAATGGAAATGCCGTGTGGCTAGGGCCGCCCGTCGGGTGACCCTTCGTCGGGTGCAAGTCTTTCGAGTTGACGTCACTTCGGCAACTTGCGTGTCGGATGGGGATGATGATAAGGACAACACAACACCCAGTCCTTGAGCGGAGAAAATCTCCGACCCAGCAGGGAATCGAACCCGGGCCCTTAGGCAAGACATTCCGTCGCGCTGACCACTCAGCTACCAGGGGCGGACGCCGCCAATGTCAACAGGAACTTGGAACGTGCCGCGCGCCATAGTTTCAGGCTGGTAGGAGTCGTGTTATGCTGTGGGAGACATGTTCCTACGCTTGCATGGGACCTCTGGCGGTAATCGAAGACACGTGACAGCTGCAAGCCCTCTGCATCTCTTCATGCTTGATGTCTTCCCCGACAAACTTGTCATCTCTCAGCAGTATGATTGTCGGCGTCTCGGAGCCTGAACAGTGTGGTTTGAGGATCATTACAGCGAACTCACGTTGATGTCTCGGCGACCAAATTCGTGATGTAAATCCTACGGGACCCATCTGTATCACTATCGGGCGCCATCACCGCGTACGCATATCAGCGACCCATAATTACGACAATTACATGACCTTTGCGTAGTGGCGGCTGGAAGGGCATCCGGCCACCCCTTCGCTTAACCTTGCTAAATCCGATTGTAACCACGCCGACCCTGCGAATACTGGGGGACAAAGGTGTAAGCAAAAAGAAAACATGACTGAAGCTAAATTCTTCTGGGTTATTAGGCCGCGTCATGTTTCTTCTAAAATGTTCGACGTTTCGACCCCTCTGCTGGGATCTTCCTCAGGATCTTTTGGTGTCCACTACTGTTAGAACACCGTCAGAGACGAGTGTCGCGTCCACTTATAAAGAGGGAGTTTTCTGGCGTTCATGCTGGAGAAGTGTTAGTATTGGTTAAAATTCGTATGGCTACCATTGGCAGGTGGCAGTTGACGATAAATAACGAAAAGTGTGAGGTGATCCACATGAGTTCCAAAAGAAATCTGTTGGAATTCGATTACTCGATAAATAGTACAATTCTCAAGGTTGTCAATTCAACTAAGTACCTGGGTGTTAAAATTACGAACAACTTCAGTTGGAAAGACTACATAGATAATATTGTGGGGAAGGCGAGCCAAAGGTTGCGTTTCATTGGCAGGACACTTAGAAGACGCACCAAGTCGACTAAAGAGACAGCTTACACTACACTCGTTCGTCCTCTGTTAGAATATTGCTGCGTGTGTGGGATCCTTACCAGGTGGGAGGACATCGAAAGGGTGCAAAAAAGGGCAGCTCGTTTTGTATTATCACGTAATAGGGGAGAGAGTGTGGCAGATATAATACGCGAGTTGGGATGGAAGTCATTAAAGCAAAGAAGTTTTTCGTCGCGGCGAGATCTATTTACGAAATTTCAGTCACCAACTTTCTCTTCCGAATGCGAAAATATTTTGTTGAGCCCATCCTACATAAGTAGGAATGATCACCAAAATAAAATAAGAGAAATCAGAGCTCGAACAGAAAGGTTTAGGTGTTCGTTTTTCCCGCGCGCTGTTCGGGAGTGGAATGGTAGAGAGATGGTATGAAAATAGTTCTATGAACCCTCTGCCAAGCACTTAAATGTGAATTTCAGAGTAATCATGTAGATGTAGATGTAGACTGGTGAGCCATAGTCATAGGGTAATACAGGAGACGGAGCGTTGGTAGCTCATCTCCTGTGGATACCATTGGCGGTCATCGTCATTGGATAGAAAGGCACTGTTCCACACTTATGCTGGAGACGGGTTATTGGTTGAAATGCCTGCTACCGCTATTGGTTGGTCGTCATCAGTGGCTAGATTCGAAACGGACAGAGCAAGAGAGGGGGAATGTTTACCCAAAATATTATTGTCCGCCGAGGTGACTTGCAGCGCGTTGTTTATGCCGCTCACACACCGCGGCCGCTTATTTACTTCCTTTATGGCAGGGAACCACGATGCCGGAAGCCTATAGCCGTCCTCTCTATGGAAATTAGATGAATTCTTAGAAATCTCAACAGCTTTCCGGACGTTTCTTCTATAAATGTTTGTTTCTTTAGCCAGTACACGTACGTTATTAAAATCGATGTCAGAGCCACAGTTCTCGTGATTTTGCACTTTGTTTTAGCCGCATGTGTCGTTCGTGTTCCTTAATGCGTTCTTTAACAGTTCTTCCCGTTTCTCCTATATGCACTTTGCCGCAGCCACATGACACTTGATAGACGCCTGCATTGTGGATGTAATCAGGTGCATCCGTTTTCCGTCGGAAAAAGTCTTTTATTTTGTTTTGACTAAAGAAAGATGTCTGAATTCCATTTTTCTTTAAAATTCTGCGTATGCGGCCAGTGACCCCACAAACGAACGGTAACCTGACGGAGTGAGAAGGCGGTTCCTCGTCATTCTTATTAGCGGTATAAATATTCCGCCTAAAAGCCCTGTCGATTGAATAACTATCATACCCATTTACCTTGAATGTCCTCTTTAAAAAATTAGCCTATGACTATGGCCCACCAATGCTATGCATATGAATTTTAACCAATGCTATCACTTCTCCAGCACGAACGCCAGAAAACTCCCCCTTTATAAGTGGACGCGACACTCGTCTCTGACAGTGTTCTAGCAGCAGTGGGTACCAAAAGATCCTGAGGAAGATCCCAGCAGAGGGGTCGAAACAGCGAACATTTTAGAAGAAACATGACGTGGCCTAATAACCCAGAAGATTTTAACTTCAGTGACAACGGCCACGAAAGCCTGCAGACTTGCAGAAAACATTACCTTTGCGTAGATATGTAATGGCACATACCTCCACGAACCTACCAGCAAACTGTCGGATCGCTGACACACATACATTTCATTCCAAAGATGGGCAAACAAGCTATTAAGCAGGTGGTCATAAAGTTTTGGCTCATCAGTGATGGATTTCGCTCCATAAAAGGGTAAACAAACTATTAAGCAGTTGGTCATAATATTTTGGCTCATAAGTGTATACAGTTAATGACACGGGGGTGGTGTATCGTACTTAAGAACACTACGCGCGTCAGTAGTATATATGTTATGAGCTCGGTGGTGCTATCTCCCCTGTCCAAGGACGCAGCAAGACAGAACACGTCATGCTGTTCCAGTAAAGTCAAGTTAATATGCAGAGTATCGATAAATTTCCACTATCATTTCAAAAAATCATAATTTCGAAGCTATCAGAGACAAGTTGTGATACTGGGTTGGCGCAAAAATCTGTACCGCATTTTCATAAATGCAATAAACACAACAGATACACATACCAGAGACATTAGTCATCAATAATACACTCCTGGAAATTGAAATAAGAACACCGTGAATTCATTGTCCCAGGAAGGGGAAACTTTATTGACACATTCCTGGGGTCAGATACATCACATGATCACACTGACAGAACCACAGGCACATAGACACAGGCAACAGAGCATGCACAATGTCGGCACTAGTACAGTGTATATCCACCTTTCGCAGCAATGCAGGCTGCTATTCTCCCATGGAGACGATCGTAGAGATGCTGGATGTAGTCCTGTGGAACGGCTTGCCATGCCATTTCCACCTGGCGCCTCAGTTGGACCAGCGTTCGTGCTGGACGCGCAGACCGCGTGAGACGACGCTTCATCCAGTCCCAAACATGCTCAATGGAGGACAGATCCGGAGATCTTGCTGGCCAGGGTAGTTGACTTACACCTTCTAGAGCACGTTGGGTGGCACGGGATACATGCGGACGTGCATTGTCCTGTTGGAACAGCAAGTTCCCTTGCCGGTCTAGGAATGGTAGAACGATGGGTTCGATGACGGTTTGGATGTACCGTGCACTATTCAGTGTCCCATCGACGATCACCAGTGGTGTACGGCCAGTGTAGGAGATCGCTCCCCACACCATGATGCTGGGTGTTGGCCCTGTGTGCCTCGGTCGTATGCAGTCCTGATTGTGGCGCTCACCTGCACGGCGCCAAACACGCATACGACCATCATTGGCACCAAGGCAGAAGCGACTCTCATCGCTGAAGACGACACGTCTCCATTCGTCCCTCCATTCACGCCTGTCGCGACACCACTGGAGGCGGGCTGCACGATGTTGGGGCGTGAGCGGAAGACGGCCTAACAGTGTGCGGGACCGTAGCCCAGCTTCATGGAGACGGTTGCGAATGGTCCTCGCCGATACCCCAGGAGCAACAGTGTCCCTAATTTGCTGGGAAGTGGCGGTGCGGTCCCCTACGGCACTGCGTAGGATCCTACGGTCTTGGCGTGTATCCGTGCGTCGCTGCGGTCCGGTCCCAGGTCGACGGGCACGTGCACCTTCCGCCGACCACTGGCGACAACATCGATGTACTGTGGAGACCTCACGCCCCACGTGTTGAGCAATTCGGCGGTACGTCCACCCGGCCTCCCGCATGCCCACTATACGCCCTCGCTCAAAGTCCGTCAACTGCACATACGGTTCACGTCCACGCTGTCGCGGCATGCTACCAGTGTTAAAGACCGCGATGGAGCTCCGTATGCCACGGCAAACTGGCTGACACTGACGGCGGCGGTGCACAAATGCTGCGCAGCTACCATTCGACGGCCAACACCGCGGTTCCTGGTGTGTCCGCTGTGCCATGCGTGTGATCATTGCTTGTACAGCCCTCTCGCAGTGTCCGGAGCAAGTATGGTGGGTCTGACACACCGGTGTCAATGTGTTCTTTTTTCCATTTCCAGGAGTGTATATACTCCTTCACTGTTTACAACAGTGTGCCAACGCTGGGCTAACTTTTCGATTCCGTGACCATAGAAATCACGTGGTTTTGAGACGAAGAATTCGTCGATCCCTGTTGGGAGCAAATTTTCGTACGAAAAGAAAGTTCCTTAAGGGTTGTCCGATAGAGAACGAAAGAAGTGAAAATGTGAGGGCATAAGATCAGTTGAATAGGGTGGGAGCAGAATGACTTCCCAACCCAACACCGGTATAGTGTCTTCTGTCAGTTTAGCAGAGTGCGGGCGGGTTTTATCATGGAGTAGCGTCAATTCAACCAGTCTGCCTGGTCGTTGTTCTTGTATTGCATCTGCAAGACGTCTCAGTCGTTCACGATAAATGTCAGCAGTGATCGTTACACCTCAGGAAAGCAATTCGTAGAACACCGCACCGTCGCTGTTCCACCACATGCAGGACATTATCTTTTGTGGATGCGAACAGATCTTTGTATGGGGAGCTGCTGCTCCGTTTAGGCTCAACCATTCCTTCCTTTTCCTACATTCTGATAGACTGACAAAAAACACTATACTGGTGTTGGGTTGGGAAGTCATTCCGCTCCCACCTTATTCACCTGATCTTGTGCCCTCACATTTTCACTTTTTTCGCTCTCTATCGAACAACCTTTAAGGAACTTCCTTTTCGCAAGAAAATTTGCTTTGAACAGGTATCGACGAATTCTTCGTCTCAAAACCACGTGATTTCTATGGTCGCGGAATCAAAAAGTTATCCCAGCGTTGGCACACTGTTGTAAACAGTGAACGAGAATATACTCATATTATTAATGACTTATATCTCTAAACGCCATTTCTCGTCATCAGTAAAGACACAGGATACTTATGGTCGATGTTGCTCAAGATCCAAATGATCACCAGCAAGGAGAGATACCCATATGCGCATCTGCTGATTTTTGTGATTTTCGCTTGGAGCACGCCGTACCAACATACCCGGTTTTTGAACCTTCCCCACTGCATGCAAATGTCGCACTGTGGTGGAATGATCACAGTTCATCATGTTTTCCAGTTCTCGAATACACAGACGTGGAGCACTGTGAATTAATGCGTTTGAAGAATCTTTGTCATATGTGCAAATTTATGTATAATTAAAGAAATTTATTGTACTATGGGCATATTTGATACTTTATGATCTTTGCAGCGAATAAATCGTTTTTCATGTTTAGTTCACAAATCCCTTAAATTGTGAGCCAGTGGTGTCGTGAACTTACGTCTGGTATCCTTGGTTATATTCGTCTTCTTCCGCCATAGGTATTTATCTCTTGACCGTGTGTGTATCATTAATTCTTGATCAGACTTCCTCTTCCGATGCAGGCCGCTTGTTGATCTTTCACTGAGATAATGTACGGAAGAAAGGAAAACTTTCGTGGTTTTGCACAAAAACGACCTTTGAGGCTTAGTATTTTCATAGGATTATTATTCAGACAATACATTGATTCACAAGAAAAAGGCCGGCCGCGGTGGTCTAGCGGTTCTAGGCGCGCAGTCCGGAACCACGCGACTGCTACGGTCGCAGGTTCGAATCCTGCCTCGGGCATGGATGTGTGTGATGTCCTTAGGTTGGTTAAGTTTAAGTAGTTATAAGTTCTAGGGGACTGATGACCACAGATGTTAAGTCCCATAGTGCTCAGAGCCATTTTTTTTTTTTTTTTTCACAAGAAAAACACCTTCTCGCCACGAGAACTAAAGACAGAGTCTCTCTATTAATTGACAAAAAAATTGAAAGGAGTTTTTTTTCATTTGTTATTTGCCTTCCGCCGTAGCAAAATATACCTTCATCGACGCCCGCAGGGGCCGCGCTAATAATTATCATTGCATTTAAATTTTTGTCGTAACTTATTGGGGCTTTTCCTTGTGTACCTATACACATAGTCCGAAGGTCTTCCTGATGATGATGATGATGTTTGGTTTGTGGGGCGCCACTTTCATGAATGGTGATGAAATGATGGAAACAACACAAACACCTAGTCCTTTCGAGGCAGGTGAAAATCCTTGATCCCACCGGGAATCGAACCCGGGACCCTGTGCTCGGGAAGCGAGAACGCGACCGCGAGACCACGAGCTGTGGACGGAAGACCTTCCTGAACGTGGAGAGTAATTAACATCGAAACGATCCTCCTTAAAACGAGAGAACCATTTTCTTACCGTGCTGTGTCCAATGGCATTATTACCATACACGGCGCAAATGTTTCTGGCTACCTCCACTGCTATCACGCTCTGCTGAACTCAAAAAGAAGAATACGTCAGAAATATTCCGATTTCCCCAGTTGGAACTCCATTTTCTAGCATCCAGAGCTCCACTCAGTACCTCCAGATGATAAAACGACAAAATGTAAACTCTACGGCAACAATGAACCACAAATGGGAAATTTCAATCGATAAAGAAACCCACAGCAATACGCCAAACAACAACGCTACGCTACGTTATGCACCTTTCTAATACTTTGTTGTAAAACATCGAGTAGCTCTGAAAGTTATTTTAAATTCTGATCTGTCTTAGATTTGACTTGGAATGTATCAAAATGACGATAGACTAGGATAATGTGCAGTATGTAATCTGGTATGCAGAATTCCAAACTGTGACAATGGTATCGCATAATTATAGACCCCATTTTAGCAGAATACAAACGCAAAAATTAGCACTGTGATGTGAATCGAAAACCTTAAAAGGCAGACCTTTCTCTAAACAAAGCCCCCCCCCCCAACTTTCCGCCCACCCGCACCCTCCCACACACACACTCCTCCAGTGCCTCAAGGACGTGTTGTCAGCTTGGAAGCTGCCAGAATGGTGGGGTGCTGCGACTTCACACGGGAGTTGGAACGTGAACGACGCGCTTCCTGAGAAGTGGCTGGACCGTGACGGTCACGATGTCACACAATTAGACTTCTCTTTGTGGTGTTCGTCAAGGATCCCGTGTTGACGACACAGTCGATGATTCCTGCCCTTCGTGCTCCTATCGCTGAAGCTGTGGTGTCACCGCCAGACACCACACTTGCTAGGTGGTAGCCTTTAAATCGGCCGCGGTCCGTTAGTATACGTCAGACCCGCGTGTCGCCACTATCAGTGACTGCAGACCGAGCGCCGCTACACGGCAGGTCTAGTCTAGAGAGACTCCCTAGCACTCGACCCTGTTGTACAGCCGACTTTGCTAGCGATGGTTCACTGTCTACATACGCACTCATTTGCCGAGACGACAGTTTAGCATAGCCTTCAGCTACGTCATTTGCTACGACCTAGCAGGGCGCCAAATTCTTCAAGAGTGTATTCTGGATAATATTGTGAATCATGTACCGTCAAGAGCGACGTTCATCATTAATGGATTAAAGGTACGTATCAAACTAATTACGTCCGCTTTCTGAACACTCATTCCTTGTCATGTTCCAGACCTCACGTCAGTATAGTTCTTCCCTCCTCACGCCAGACTGCGTGAGCTAAAACGCGTGCATTTCGGCCTCCTCTTGTAACACGGTGTTGGCTCTTCTGCCAACTCAACAGAAGCAATCAGAAGTGTTGATGCTACAATACTGACCCTCGCATGGGCAGAACTCGAATTTCGCCTTGATGTGCTACGAGCGCACGCGTTAAAACTCTGATCTGTCTTAGATTTGACTTGGATGGCATCAAAATGACGATAGATTAGGAGAACGTGCAGTATGTAATCTGGTATTCCCCGCAGAATCCCACGCACACACTCCTCCAGTGCCTCAAGCAAGTGTTGTCAGCTTGAAAGCTGCCAGGATGGTGGGGTGCTAAACGTTTCGCAACAAACCACGATGATCTTTCACTAATAGCTTCCAAGTTATAAAATTTTGAAATCATACGGGACCTTATGAACTCGCTCTATTTTATTGCAGCTCCGAGGCAAAGCTGAAAAGGTTGATAACAGTGAGCATGTTGTTCTTCTGTCATCTGATGTTGGTGATACTGTAAGTAAAGACGATGATTTAAGTAGAGAGAAATTTCAGCCTCACGGTGATGTCTGTAGTACTGATGTACTCAACCCTACCGTTCTTCCGCTCTATGTAACGAGCGAGCCGGCCGTTGTGGCCGAGCGGTTCTAGGCGCTTTAGTCCAGAACCGCGCTGCTGCTACGGTCACAGGTTCGAATTCTGCCTCGAGCATGGATGTGTGTGGTGTCCTTCGGTTAGCTAGGTTTAAGTAGTTCTACGTCTAAGGGACTGCTTAGAGCCATTTGAACCATTTGTAACAAGCGCTGAGGCGGAAGCCAATTTATTGCAAAATGTTTAATACAAAGGATACACAAAATCTCAGCTCGTGGAAACTGAAGGATGTGATTCTATGTTTAGTAACACTGATGAGGCTCAAGTCACGGCAGCAAAAATGGGGAAGAAATTTCTCTTCATAAAAAGTCCGTTATTGGTGAAAATGTATTATTATCAACCATTTGTTGTATTGAAAATTTGACAATAGCACAGGAAAACGATAACTCTGATACTGTAGTTGTTGGAATGTGGTACAGTATGTATGTTTACCGAAAACAGGCAGTTGGTTCCATTCCATGTGTTCATTGAGCAAAGGTAGATGTAAATTGTATTTGCCTTGTCGTTAACGAATATTCTTAACGTGGTAGCAGTTTACTGTTGTTGAGTAAAAAGAAGATTGTTATTTGAAAAAGTAGTGCTCGGTCCTGTACTTAAAGGAAGAGAAGTGGGCTTTATGCAATTGGACATGGCTGACATTAAGATACGAGAGTATGATGGAGAAGATTATGGGAACTGAAAACGGCGAATGGAATGTATCTGAAATTGAAGAAAAGGTGTACAGTGGCTTCTAGGGCAAAACCATGCAAGCACAAATCGGATATTTCCAGAATGAGATTTTCACTCTGCAGCGGAGTGTGCGCTGATATGTACCTTCCTGGCAGATTAAAACTGTGTGCCCGACCGAGACTCGAACTCGGGACCTTTGCCTTTCGCGGGCAAGTGCTCTACCATCTGAGCTACCGAAGCACGACTCACGCCCGGTACTCACAGCTTTACTTCTGCCAGTATCTCGTCTCCTACCTTCCAAACTTTACAGAAGCTTCTGTAAAGTTTGGAACTTCTGTAAAGTTTGGAAGGTAGGAGACGAGATACTGGCAGAAGTAAAGCTGTGAGTACCGGGCGTGAGTCGTGCTTCGGTAGCTCAGATGGTAGAGCACTTGCCCGCGAAAGGCAAAGGTCCCGAGTTCGAGTCTCGGTCGGGCACACAGTTTTAATCTGCCAGGAAGTTTCACAAATCGGATACTTTGGAAGAAGAAAATCTCACTGCAGTGAACTACATATGTGGAACGATTTCGAAAAAACAACCGGAATTCGTGAGTAATATGGTAACAACATTTGAGATAAGGACAAAATTGGATGTATTAAAACGTGGATAATGGAATGTAGTCGAATTAAGTCGGCTGATGCTCAGGGAATTAGATTAGGAAATGAGGCACTTAAAGTAGTAAAGGAGTTTTGCTATTTGTGGAGCAAAATAACTGATGATGGTCGAGGTAGGATATAAAATGTAGACTGGTAATGGCAAGGAAAGCGTTTCTGAAGAAGAGAAATTTGTTAACATCGAGTATAGATTTAAGTGTCAGGAAGTCGTTTCTGAAAGTATTTATATGGAATGTAGCCATGTATGGAAGTGAAACGTGGACGATAAATAGTTTGGACAAGAAGAGAATAGAAGCTTTCGAAATGTGGTGCTACAGAAGAATGCTGAAGATTAGATGGATAGATCACATAACTAATGAGGAGGTATTGAATAGAATTGGGGAGAAGAGGATTTTGTGGCACAACTTGACTAGAAGAAGGGATCGGTTGGTAGGACATGTTCTGAGGCATCAAGGGATGACCAATTTAGTTTTGGAGGGCAGCGTGGAGGGTAAAAATCGTGGAGGGAGACTAAGAGATGAATACACCAAGCAGATTCAGAAGGATATAGGTTGCAGTAGGTACTGGGAGATGAAGAAGCTTGCACAGGATAGAGTAGCACGAAGAGCTGCATCAAACCAGTCTCAGGACTGAAGACCACAATAACAACAACAACAACAACAACAACGACGACATACTCCAAGGAATCGACAGCACTACAAACTGTGTGCAAAAACGAATTGGAGAAACTGAAGTTAAAAGTTACAGTGACAGAGCAACATTTTTAAGTTTTTTTTAATATTATTAAAGTTCTCCCTGAGACATTTGAGTTGCATCGTACTTCTGCTTCTATCAATACCGCAGATTTTTCAGTCTGTTTGAAAAAAGCGAACAAATTAAAATTTGGAGGCACTATAGTGACGGAAAAGCAACAGATTAATTACATGTTGCCGTAATATTTCAGCTATGTAGCACACTTGATCGGTTTTTAGAAAGAAGAGGATAAGACAGTGAAATACTTTAAAAGCAAAATTCAGACGATTGATTTAAAAGCCAAGTAGGGAACTGACGCTGCAAAACACTAAATGTGTGGAATACACAAAACATCAGTTCGTAGAAACTGAAGCAAGTGATTCCGCATTTCATAACATTGACGAGGTTCAATTAATTTTGCAATACTGCGACACTGAAAAGAAAACCAGTGAGAGCTACGCGGAGTAGTTACGTAATGGACGGTGCAAACAAAGGTACTTTTAGAGGTAATGACGTCAGTCGGAAACAAGCAGAAATTAATGGACTCGTGGTGTACATCATCCGTCGAGGCAGTTGGACGAAGCGAGCTGCATAGTGTTGGTAACAACAGCTGGTCGCATGGTACAGGTGAACAGCGTCGTTCAGGAGGCGGTCGTCATCCAGAACGCCAAGGCTATCAACGGAACAGAACCGGCATGGCCATTGTTGTAACGGAGGTATATAACCATCGAAAACATGTAATAAGGATAAGTCAGGTAGCAAAGTACCGACTCACTGCTTACTGGATAGCGTTGTACAGATCATGTTGTTGATTGTGGAAAGTATATTTATGTCTACGTAACTTTAATGCTTTCTGTGAATATGAAAAATGAGGACTGTAAAGTTTAGCAGACTACAAAGATAGGAAGTATAATTACACTACTGGCCATTAAAATTGCTACACCAAGAAGAAATACAGATGATAAACGGGTATTCATTGGACAAATATATTATACTATAACTGATATGTGATTACATTTTCACGCAATTTGGGTGCATAGATCCTGAGAAATCAGTACCCAGAACAACCACCTCTGGCCGTAATAACGCCCTTGAAATCTTGGGCATTGAGTGAAACTCAGCTTGGATGGCGTGTACAGGTACAGCTGCCCATGCAGCTTCAACACGATACCACAGTTCATCACGAATAGTGACTGGCGTATTGTGACGAGACAGTTGTTCGGCCACCATTGACCAGACGTTTTCAGTTGATGAGAGATCTGGAGAATGTGCTGGCCAGAGCAGCAGTCGAACATTTTCTGTATTCAGAAAGGCCCGTACATGACCTGCAACGTGCGGTCGTGCATTATCCTGCTGAAATGTAGGGTTTCGCAGGAATCGAATGAAGGGTAGAGCCACGGGTTGTAACACATCTGAAATGTAACGTCCACTGTTCAAAGTACCGTCAATGCGAACAAGAGGTGACCGAGACGTGCACCCAATCGCACCCCATAGCATCACGCCGGACGATACGCCAGTATGGTGATGACGAATACACGCTTTCAATGTGTGTTCACCGCGATGTCGCCAGACACGGATGCAACCATCGTTATGCTGTAAACAGAACCCAGATTCATCCGAAAAAATGACGTTTTGCCATTCGTGCACCCAGGTTCGTCGTTGGGTACACCATCGCAGGCGCTCCTGTCTGTCATGCAGCGTCAAAGGTAACCGCAGCCATGGTCTCCGAGCTGATAGTCCATGCTGCTGCAAACGTCGTCGTACTGTTCGTGCATATGGTTGTTGTCTTGCAAACGTCCCCATCTGTTGACTCAGGGATCGAGACGTGTCTGCGCGATCCGTTACAGCCATGCGGATAAGATGCCTGTCACCTCGACTGCTAGAGATACGAGGCCGTTGGGATCCAACACGGCGTTCCGTATTACCCTCCTGATCCCACCGATTCCATATTCTGCTAACAGCCATTGGATCTCGACCAACGCTTGCAGCAATGTCGGGATACGATAAACCGCAATCGCGATAGGCTACAATCCGACCTTTATCAAAGTCGGAAACGTGATGGTACGCATTTCTCCGCCTTACACGAGGCATCACAACAACGTTTCACCAGGCAACGGCGGTCAACTGCTGTTTGTGTATGAGAAATCGGTTGGAAACTTTCCTCATGTCAGCACGTTGTCGCCACCGGCTCCAATCTTGTGTGAATGCTCTGAAAAGCTAACCATTTGCATATCCATCCTCTTCCTGTCGGTTAAATTTCGCGTCTGGAGCACGTCATCTTCGTGGTGTAGCAATTTTAATGGCCAGTAGCGTAGATATTTTTCAGTTTATGATGACATGATTCCGACTGAGATGAGAAATGTATTTTGCGTCAAAGGCATGGATAGAGATTTGATTATACACGTGAAAGTAACAGAAAAATTATCTCAAAAGCGTTTGATAAGCACAATAAGTTACTAGCGATTACTTTGAAGGAAGACAAGCTGTATAAAATGACAAATAGAAATTATAAGGAGAGATTAATGTAAATAGTGTGAATAGTTAGGGTATTATCTCAATAGACGCTGCAGTCATGGACTTTGCGGCTGGTCCCGGCGGAGGTTCGAGTCCTCCTTCGGGCATGGGTGTGTGTGTGTTTGTCCTTAGGATAATTTAGGTCAAGTAGTGTGTAAGCTTAGGGACTGATGACCTTAGCATTTAAGTCCCATAAGACTTCACACACATTTGAACATTTTTTTTATCTCAATAAAGGAGAAGTAGAATTGGCAGTGGGACATGTAAATTTTCACGGTTTGAGTATATTGTGTAAATATCAGGTCGCACATATACGTATTCCCATAGGAATTTATGAACTGAAGTGCTGAGAACAACAAGGGCCTAAAGCACGCTGTCGTCAGATCCACATGACAGTGAATGCCAGAGAAAGCGGTAAGGCAGCTTTTCGTGAACGTTCGTATGTACGGTTTGGACCTGCAGCACAGATAAACGTGGCTCACCGTAAGACCAACAGATGCCAGCGGAATACATACATGCTACACTCTCAAAATCGACGATGGTGTGCTTTAGGTCCGTATGGTTCTCAGTGCCTCAACTGTAAAGTTTGTATGAAAATAAAATACATAATTTACATTCTGAAAAGAATGTAAGCAAAGTAAAAGAAACACTAGAATTTATTCATAAAGATGTGAATGGGTCACAGTCAACTGAAGTTTACGTGGGGAAAACCACCCTCTCACTTTTATTGATGACAGTAGTAAGTTAGCTACAGTCTACGCTATCAAATCTTAAATTCAAGTTTATGAGAGTTTTGTGGAATATGTTAATGAAACTGGAAATTTAACTGGTAATACTATTAAGAAATTTAGGTGTGACAGTGGGAAGGAACGATTAAATTCGGATGTTTATCAGTTTACAAGACAACAAGCCGATTATGAATATGTCACTATGCCTGTACTCTGAAAGAAGAGTAAATAGGAGATTTTTGCCTGAAGTAGTTTGTGCCACTGCATACCTTTAAGTAGAGTTTCAGTTAATACTGCTGAAACAAAATACATTTTTTTGGGAAGAAATCTAATGTCAGATATTTAAAGTTGTATGGTACTACTGTTTTTGTACATGTACCAGAGTAGTTGAGAAAATCAAATTTGGTACGAAAGCAGCCTTCGGTATTGAAATAGGCTACAGTGAAGTTGGATACAGAATGTTTATTAACAAATCATAACTGTATACTGAATTTTATACAATCATGGGAAGTTCCGCTTCTGAGATTTCAATAAACCTGCCGGTCTCTCAAACAGCAAAACTGTATGCCAGACGTTCCATGTTTTTTACAATGGGTATCGATATCTTGTAAAAACCTTTCGATGCACTATAGCATAGACCTTCTCTATTCCTGGTGCGATATCAGCGTTTCGTCTGCATCTGTCACTCCACTCACGATTTTCTTCTTGCCCATAGTTCTACTTTTTTCCACAAGAATGCTCACCACGTCAGGCATGCCCTTCGCAAATCGAGGTGCTTCGTCACCAAGATAATCTCTCTTTTCTTTCAAAAACTTCTCTAGCCTTTCACCTTAGTAATACACATTCCGAAATTTATCCCAAGAACTTGTAAATACTTCTGAACGTGGTTGGCTTCTCCTAAGATAATAGTCTATAAACTTAAAAACCGCAAAAACGATAAATCACACAATACAGGCACCAGAGTTTGATCATCTCCTCTGATTTCTGTAGTTTTCATAGAATCAGATAGTTCTTCAGTGCCACAAACAATCTTTTTATAGCACTGAAACACATGTTTGATGACTGTAGTGAGAATACCATCAGGTATGTGAAAGTCTCTTAACTAAAATACAACGTTTTCAGAGTAGTCCACCTGCACGTAGAATCTGAGTAAAGCAATTACAAACTTTTTAAGGTACCCAAAAATTCAGGCATAATAGAAATGTAGGAAGAGCGTGCCATCGGCACAGACTGAGGAAGAGACTTCCATAGGACAGGAATCAGAAACATGATAACCAAGCGATTTCAAATTAAAGACTTAGGTGAAGGATTATGTTGGTATAAATATTGACTACAATCATGCAAAGAATGTAAGAGAGCTATATTGAATCTCTAGCTAAGAAATATCTGATTCAACATTCAAAACTGTGCAGTACACAGATTGAAGTTAATTTGAAATTAGAAACATCACAAGATGCAAAGAATGATAATAAGTACAGGAACCTGATATGTGCTCTCTAGTGCTTTAATTCAGAAGCATGACCAGATATAAGTTTCAGTGTGAATTATTTGTGTAGATTTCAAAATTTTTGCAGTGATACTTTATGTATGCTTTGCAAAAACTGCATCACTCAAAATATTTGAAATTAACATATGGAAAGACTAAAAATATTGATTTCTTAGATTGTTTTGTAGTTGTAGATTGGGCAGATAACTGCACAGCTGATAAGGCTGCATCAGCTTATGTAATTGCAATAAATAATATAATAAATACAGTAAGCAGATTCAAAAGGATGTAGGTTGTAGTAGTTATTTGCAGATGAAGAGGGCTACACAGGAAAGAGAAGCTTGGAGAGCTGCATCAAACCAGTCTTTGGACTAAAGACCAGAACAATAACAACAACAACAACAACAATATGTTTACCGAGCAATAACAGCTAGTTGGATGCTGTCACAGCGTTCACTGTGTAAAGATAAATGCCTTGTCTTGTCATCAACAAATATTTGTAAAAGTTGTAATTATTTCGTAATTGTAAAAGAAAATTACGAAGCAACACGCCGGGACAGAAGCAAGAATAGATACAACCACAGGTCGAAAATGATTTCAGAGTAGCCGCTGAAGTTAAAGCTGTACACAAGAATTAAGTGCAAAAATATTATTTCAGAAGTTGCCGAGAAAAAACAGAAGTACAAATTTCTGCTAACTTTTCGACAAAGGAAATCGGAAAGAATACAGGAAGATGTCATGAGTAATCGAATAACAGTGTTGCACGAAGGTACTGTTGTACAGGCAGAGCCACAGTTTTGATAGCACTGAACAGGAAACAACTGGTGCAGCTGAAGCAGAGAGACATGCACCCAGTTGTTATGAGCTAGAGCAAAAATTTTTCGTAATGTTGTTGATCTGCAATTAGTAGCTTATCGACTTAACAGTAGTAGCCGAACAGACTCAGCTGTCAATAACAATTTCTCAGCATTTGATTGTTGCCAGAGCTGACGCAGCAGTCATAAGATGTAAATTCAGTTGTTTTGATTCTCAGAGAACTATATGGAATGGGCAAACAACACAGTGAAAACAAGAAATGACGTTGGCACTTTTCAAAATCGTTTTTTGAGGAAATATTGATCGAATGAAATTCAGCAATATTTGTTAATTGACATCTGAACCAGAATAAATATCAACAAAATGACTAGGGTTTGGGGGTATTTCTGGACGCATCTCAACTATTTAGACGCATGTACGGAGGTAAAAATTTTTTGTCCCGAGTGGAACTACAATTCTCATTTAATTTGCGTCGTAGAATGATAGTAACCACTGGAAATAATTATGACTAACGTATAAAATTATGTTGAAGTTAATGTTTTGAAGAAAGTTTTCTTTGCCGTTTTTGTAAGGAAAATCGGAACCTAGTTTGATGCATAGCTGATTGAAAAGATAATTTACGTTGCTCTCTTCTAGTGACGATGAAACTTAAACGGAGGTACAGATAAGAGGCTGACTCTGTCCTTGGTGACTAGAGCATTCAGACAAAGGAATGACATTAACATTTGCTGTGGGTATTAAAAGATGATTCCTGTTTTTACTTCGAGAATTAATTCTGTTTTAGCGGTAATTGAATTTACGACCTCTTTTGAAATCTCCTTATTACACTGAAATACCTCAGCCTGTTTTTCGAGCGTTAGATTATAAAGCAAGTAATACTTATGGCTCCTCAAATAATTGAACGTATACACTGGGAGATAGTGCTTTTGATGAAAGGGCCTTAGTAGTATCTTCTGCACTCCACGTGACACCATTTCCATTTCTTATTGACCTTTTATATCTAGCGCGTGCACAGTCATTTCAGTCTTATATTTCATGTAACAATAATTTTTTGTAATACATAAGTTTCTTTATAATCGTATTTTTCTGGGCCATATTTCTCTTCTTTATTGTGTCTAGTTACTTCTTGAGCTCCTCTATTTTTTTATCACCAGCTGATATGGATGGATTCAGAAGTGATTCAGTAGTAATTGCCTGGTCAGCTTTCCTCTTTTTTCGATGTATTGAATGAAAACGTGCTAAGGCACTTTCTTTCTACACATATCTCGTTTAGTCTCATACTGTGACGATGTATAGTCAAAGACAAACAACGAGTACACAAAGTGTTGACAAAGCACACATGCAGAATGACAAAAAGAGAAATTTTATTGTGTAAACTTTAATATAATTAAGAAATTACTTCTTATGTAGTCTCCTACAATGTTATAATCCCCATACAGCATTCTGTGTGTTATTTACATGCTATTTACATACTTTGTAGGAAGGGTCTGCATTTGGTATCAAGGACGTAGCCAAAGAGACCCCCCTGTTACCTAAAAGAAATTACACGTGGCCTAGTCGCCAAGTAGTGAAACTGAAAGATGCTTTGATTTTCAATCATACGACGAAAAAGGGATTTCACTATCGGTAATCAACGAAGCCAACGACATATTTAAATTATCTACATATCAATAGCACTATCGGCTATTGCCCAGCCAAGTCGAACTTCTTTATGTTTCTTTACCGTGCTGGAGCTCAGCTGTCTTTTTGCTTATCAGTTCAGTTCTTACTTGCAACTGAATTTAATGTAAGTGCTACCGTTTACTGTTTTTGTTGCTGTTTGCTGTTGTGATACAGTTTCTAATTGTGGACAAGAAGAGGAAAATGGATGTTGTCACAGGAGAGCTCAAAAAATGCACTGGAAGTTGTTACAGGAAATAAGTTGCCCATGGTAAAGAGTCCTAAAGGCAAATTCCCAGGATCCACATTCAAACAAATAATCTGCAGGAAAAAAAAAATAGTACACCTGGAGAGACGACGTCGATCCGAGACCGACAGTTTCTGTCTTAAGTGATCTGGCAGTGTTACCAGTGATACGTATGTTAAGGGGCCATATTCATGGAAAACACACACTATTTAAAAGATGCACCAAATCCACAATTTTGAAAATATGGTAATGAAACATGGTATAGTACTCTACACGTGGATAACACATCTCCCGCTAAGGTCCTTCCATTATGTATATTTAACTTTTTATGGAATTCAAATGCTTATTTAAAAAAGTAATATATGTACCTTTTTTAAGAAAGTATTCAATACGTTACTGCAATATTTTCCCTGGTTAAATTCTTAACCTATGTATAATATAAAATTCATGCAAATTGCCACGCACTTTACCCCATATCTCAGCTTACACTCAGGATTTCAGAATTTACTTTTTAGAAAACATTTCTTGGGTTTACAGAAATACGTTTACAGAATTTCATAATTCAAGCTTTCGTAGTTACTTCTCTTTTCTCCAATTTTCCTGTAGGCGGTATCTGTCTTCCCTCTAGCGAAATATGCTTCTAAATCCTTACATTTGTCCTCTAGCCACTCCTGTTTAGCCATTTTGCGCTTCGTGTCAATTTCATTTTTTTAAATGTTTGTAGTCTCTGTCGCTACATATTCATATTTTTTTTTCATTTCAACAATTAAATTCAATATCTCCGGTGTTATTGAAGAAGTTATACTGGACCTTGTCCTTTTCCCTGCTTGATCTTTTGCTCCCTTCACTATTTCATCTCTTAAAACTACCTATTCGTCTTCCTCTACTGTATTCCTTTCTCCTGTTTTTGGCAAATGTTGCCTAATGCTCTCTCTGAAACTCTCAACAGCCTCTGTTTCTTTCAAATTACCAAGATCCCATCTCCTCAATTTTCTACCTGTTTGCAATTTCTTTGTTTTAATCTACAACTTATAAACAATAAATTGTGGACAGAGTCTTACAGTTTAAAATATGGATCCAAAATCTCTTCCTTACCATCATATCATCAATCAGAAACATTCTGGTGCCTACAGATTTCTTCCACGTACACAGTCTCCTTTCATAATTCTTAAGCCAGGTGTTAGTGATGAGCAAATTACACTCTGTGAAAAATTCTGTCAGGCCCCTTTCTCCTTTATTCCTTCCCCAGAGTCCATATTCACCTACTATTTTCCCTTCCCTTCCTTTTCCTACTATCGAATTCCAGACCCCCATCACAATTAAAGTTTCGTTTCCCTTATCTGTCCTGCTAATTGCTTTTCCCTCATCATACATTTTGTCTATCTCTTCACACTCTGTGGAGGTAGTTGGCATATAAACTTATACTAATGTAGCAAGTGTTGACTTCGTGTCTATCTTGGTTACAATAATGCGATCATTATGCTGTTCATAGTAGCTTACTCGCATTTCTATTTTCTAATTTATTATTAAATCTACTCCTACATTTCTTATTTACAACCCTGACCAGAAGTCCCATTCCTCGTGCCACCGAACTTCAATCATTCCTACAACATCCAGCTTAAACCCATCCATTTTCCTTTTTAAATTGTCGAACCTACATGTCCCATTAAGGGTTCGAGCATTCCAAGCTGCGCTATGTAGAAATCCAATTTCTCTCCGAAATATTTTAACCAAGTGGACGCCATCATCATTTAACCATACAGTAGAGCTGCATGCTCTCAGGAAATAGTACAGTTGTGTTTTCCTCTTGCTTTCTGCTGTTCACAGTACCAGCACAGCAAGGCTGCTTTGGTTGATGTTGCAAGGCAAGGTCAGTCAATCACGCACACTATTGCACCTGTAACTATTGAAAAGGCTGCTGCCCTCTTATGGAACCAAACGTTTGTCTGGCCTCTCAGCAGATACCCCTCCACTGTGGTTGCACCTAACGTACGGCTGTCTGTAAGTGTCCCCACCAACGGCAAGTTCCATGGTTCATTCTAGGAATTGGGAGGCAGTGGGGTGGAGGGGGCTGCGGGATGAAGTCCATAAATTCTTGCTTGAAGTCTGAATGCACACCAGCCACTGTAGGAGTATTGTCGTACTTTTCTGTTCGGCACGTTGTTACAGCCCGACCGCACTGTTCAATAAGATGGAAAGTGTCTTCCGTAATGACAACGCATTTCTTCCTAGTTTGCTGAAAATAACCTAGAAGTTACTCCTTTACTTCTAATTCTATGTTTCCTGTATGAACGTAACGAAATATTTCACTGATTTGATCCATGTGCGAGGTGTCTTCTTCTTGTCAAAGATGATACAAAATTATATGGACTTTTTGATGTCACTGTAAATGTTTTCCTAAACAAGCCAGCATGAAAGTGAGATGAAATCATTTTGTGTAGTGGGCGTTAAAAGCTTCTAAAAATTTAGCTCGGCTGTTACAGAATGGACTTTTCTAGCTTGCTCAAGTGTTCTCATAGTACAGCATGACATTCAGATAACAATGTAATAAACCGCTGAAAATTTCCTCTGTTTTCTGCCAACATGTGCTCTCTGTGGTCGTGTAATGGAAGATTACGCTTAGTCTAAAACATAGTGACGTATAACAGACTTTCTAAAATATCTTTCCATTTTCTTTTTTCTGTTTCAGATGCTGTCTGAGTAACATGATCAATTGTTCTGTTGGAAATTGAACTACCTCTTAAACTTTTCCGTTTTTGAAACAATTCCGAAGTTTTTCAGAGGTTTTGTTGATTGTAAACTTTCGGACTACGCTCCCACAATGCTTGAAAACCAGAGACTAATTTAGATAAATTGTTCAGACTTGTGACTGTGCTACGGAGTATACAGCAGAAACAGTACAAAATTTGGTTTTTACTTGAGTATCCCATCCAGTTTTTCATAACTTTCTCACCATTTGGGTGATTGTTATAGAACCATTGGATGATTGGTATAGAACCAATCAGAAGTCAAGTGTCAGCTAACACATTTTGTCTCTTAAAAGTGCAAAAAATCCAGCTTTGCTTTGAAATGCTTCACTTCTTATTTTAATTAATTTAACCCTTAGATTTTCTGGAACAGGGGAAAACCGCTCAGATACGTCAGAAAACAAAATATTGTTGCTACTTTCAGTTTTCTTCTTTTTCACTTGCTCCCAGTTGATCCAGTAAGCTGTCTTTCAATCTATTTTCGTTTATATCACAGTTACCTACAAGTTTTTCTACAGTCCTCTGAGCTCTTCAGTTTCTCCGTCCATGTCTTCCCTGACTTTTACCTCATTTTTGTTACTTATGTCAGTTTTTTCGCTATCTACTAATTCAGTCTCGGATTGAGATATTTTACGTCTTCTTCCGTTTGATTTTGGTGTGGTGCGGTCTGAATAGTTGATGCTGATGAGAAAAGTTTAACAAATTTCACCACTGAGCTGCCCACCGACTGGCCGCCAGAACTTCAGCTTTCTGCTTTTTCTTTGCTTTGCTCTGTCTTGACGGTGTCATGTTATGTTCTGGTATATAGCTCGTTTAAAAAACTATCACATATTCTTACGGGAGAGAGTACTAGACAAAATTAAGAAGAAAACTTCATATAGAGATATGTCCGGAAGGCAACACCTGTTGAGATGTGTGCGAATCTGTCCTCTGAGTCCCATCGGTCCGTCATGTAAAAGCAGACACTACGGACATTGTTGCATGTGGCTACCACGCACCCTGACAGACCCTTCAGTCCATCTTTGCAGAGCATCACATTCTCTTTCAAATACGTGTGGCTCCATTCGGACTGCATCACATAAATTGGTCACACGCTACTGTAAGGTGTGTACATTGCTTTTGTGTTGGGCATACACCAATGTCTTCAAATGTCCCTATAGGTAGAAATCCGACGGATTCAGGCACAGAATGAGCTTAATGAAGATGGTTGGTTGGTTGGTTGGTTGTTTTGGGGAAGGAGACCAGACAGCGAGGTCATCGGTCTCATCGGATTAGGGAAGGACGGGGAAGGAAGTCGGCCGTGCCCTTTGAAAGGAACCATCCCGGCATTTGCCTGGAGCGATTTAGGGAAATCACGGAAAACCTAAATCAGGATGGCCGGACGCGGGATTGAACCGTCGTCCTCCCGAATGCGAGTCCAGTGTCTAACCACTGCGCCACCTCGCTCGGTAATGAAGATGGTGATAACGAGGACCATGAAGGGTTGGAACAGGTCATAAGTGTGTGTGTGTGTGTGTGTGTGTGTGTGTGTGTGTGTGTGTGCGTGTGTGTGTGGTAGATTTTGTATCTGTTCTTTATGTTCCGGGTTAGTTTCGCATTAATTTTAGTTTACAACTTTAAAGATTTAAAATTATACTACTGTCACTGCTTAAACATGAAAATTTTGTGAAATGACATTAATAATAATGCAGTCTTACAGATTAACGGATATTTCATAGCTTAAAGTTGGTAGATTTTTTTTTTCATAGAAAGTATAGAGTGTTGAGACTTTGTGAAAAGAAATTCGGACCTACGAGATTCGTAGTTTCTCTATAAATTTGATTTTCACAAACATCTATTTTTTCCAAAACTTTGTGTCTGTGCTTCGGGCCCTTACGGCTCTCAGTACATTTCTTTAGTCGATGAGTAGATTTGGTCATTGATAAAAGCGAAATAATTGTAAGAAAATTGTTAATTCCTTAAGCACAAGCAACATTTGCTTACCAGCACTTAATAATACTGAAATTATTACTGTGCAAAATAAAGGATATGTCCGCAAACAGTGATTCAGAACTATAGTACAAAACGTTTTGTAGCATTAAGCTTCACTCCTCCTAAACATTTCGTGCATAAAGCGTTGGAAAGAGTTTTGTACACGCTCTCCTTGAATACTAGAAATCTTTGGAGCTACAGCAGGTGCAACATCACTTTCTTCAATGCTGGTCCATTTCTTATGTCCTGGTGTGATAGTTGCTCCTGCCACTGCTGCATACTTGTTGGTTCTATCTCTCTAACTACCAGAAACAAGTTCTGTCTCTAATGCTATGGAATGTACGATATGCTATTACCAACTTCCTCCCGACTTTTTCCACGATAAATTAGTTTTGAACTAATTTTTTGTGTATTTTTTCTGTTGCTAATTTCGTAAATGACACAGTCGTTTGAAACACAGATGTTTAAAAATTAGAACACAGCAAGGGGTCATGTGCTTGTTTAGCCCCAAATATCATACCTGTTGACTGTGTGTTAGCACGTGTCGTATCCTCCCTTAGTGTAAATGAAGAAGGGTGCCTGTATGTTCATGTATTTTGGCATCAGTCTGCACTGCTTATACTCTATTAAAACTAAACAGTGACACTTCTAGGGAATACAATATACAAACTTGATCTCAACATTTCTATGTTTATTGCGAAGAAGCTCAGTAGTAATTTCACGTAAGTTTTAGCAAAATGTTCCCACTAGAGCCAGCTTTAAATGGATTAAGGTTTTGGTAGATGGGACTCTTGTATCGGTTATCCCTCAGTTATTTAAGCGAGTAAAAAAATGCTAGAGGACACCTGAAAGACGATTACATTGTCCGAACGAACCGTCAGACTGCATTCCCGCGTAAAATATAACGGGCGCAAATAGAGACTTCTATAATCTATTATATCAACCAACGTTTATTCCAGACTTTTTGGATTTTTAGGAAAATAATGCTTACAAGAACAACGCCCCCACAATGAAATTAATTACTCATCAATTGTCGGAATTCTTTAATGATATCTACCTTCAACGTACTTTTTCCTATAAAGGACAGTTACTCACCAATATTAAACAAAAGACAGATTTCTTCATCTTATAATCACGTACTTAATATGTAAATACCGAATGACACCACTAATTGACCTCAGAGTGGCATTAAATCATCAACTTATGTTTTATCTTCCTACAATTTTAAATATCTTATTTTAAATGTCTTATTGGTACACTATACAGTACAACGTACCATACTGGTAGCTACGACGAAACTAAGCTGTTATGCTAGACCAGTTTTACGAATATGTCGTGCTTGTCACATATGAGCACTTGGTCGCCCTAGCTACAGGTAAATGTATAGTAACAGTATTATGTTTTTAGCAGGGCTCCTTTGGTAGAATGATTGCTTGTTTCATTTGGTTTTACCGTTCAGACTGCAGTGTTTCAACATTTGGAACTGTATCACGATATATGGTGACTAAGTTACATGATTTATGTCAGTGCATGGCAACTAATTTTGTTACCAATAGCCGGCCAGTGCAGCCGAGCGGTTCTAGGCGCTTCAGTCTGGAATCGCGCGACCGCTAGGGTCGCAGGTTCGAATCCTGCCTCGGGCATGAATGTGTGTGACGTCCTTAGGTTAGTTAGGTTTAAGTAGTTCTAAGTTCTAGGGAACTGATGACCTCAGATGTTAAGTCCCATAGTGCTCAGAGCCATTTGAAGCATTTTGTTACCAATATATTAAGTGTTGAAACTTCCTGGCAGATTAAAACTGTGTGTCGGACCGAGACTCAATCTCGGGACCTTTGCCTTTCGAGGGCAAGTGCTGTACCACTGAGCTACCCGAGCACGACTCACGCCCCGTCCTCACAGCTTTACTTCTGCCAGTACCTCGTCTCCTACCTTCCAAACTTCACAGAAGCTCTCCAGCGAAACTTGCAGAACTAGCACTCCTGAAAGAAAGGATATTGCGAAGACATGGCTTAGCCACAGCCTGAGGGATGTTTCCAGAGTGAGATTTTCACTCTGCAGTGGAGAGTGCGCTGATATGAAACTTCCTGGCAGATTAAAACTGTGTGCCAGACCGAGACTCGAACTCAGAACCTTTGCCTTTCGCGGGCAAGTGCTGTACCAACTGAGCTACCCAAACACAACGGGCGACCCGTCCTCACAGCTTCAATACCGCCGGTACCTCGTCTCCTACCTTCCAAACTTCACAGAAGCTCTCCAGCGAAACTTGCAGAACTAGCACTCCTGGAAGAAAGGATATTGCGGAGACATGGCTAAGCCACAGCCTGGAGGATGTTTCGAGAATGAGATTTTCACGCTGCAGCGGAGTGTGCGCTGATATGAAACTTCCTGGCAGATTAAAACTGTGTACCGGACCGAGACTCGAACTGGGGATCTTTGCCTTTCGCGGGCAAGTGCTCTGCCACTGTTTTAATCTGCCAGTAAGTTTCATATCAGCGCACACTCCGCTGCTGAGTGAAAATCTCATTCTGGATATTAAGTGTTCTTTGCAAAATATCGCAAAATGTCTGTGTTTTGTGTTTATTTCATGTTCTGTGACCACTCTTGGCAACAGCAAATTGAGTAAAGATCGTTTTTCCCTCGCTCCATTTGTAAATGGAATACGAAAGGAAAATGACTAGTGGTGGTACGTGGTGGGCTCTAACATATACAATATGGATGTGTCGTGGTGAGGTGAGGTAATGCCTGAAATTTGGTATTCTCAGCACCCTCCTGCCACTGTGTATCTCGGAATATTGAATTCCTTAACAGTATCCGAAACGGAATGTCCCATGCGTGTAGCTCCAACTGCCATTCCGCGTTCAAAGTGTGTTAATTCCGGTCGTGCGGCCATAATCACGTAGGGCACCTGGTCACGTGGATGACCTCAGTAGATATGAAAGCTCCGCCAATGCACTAGCCTTTCATAGCTTGTGTACGCGCTACTGCTGTCATCTGTATATGTGTGTATCGCTATTCCACGACTTTTGTCACCTCAGAGTGTACAGCAGTATATAGTAGTACGTGTAACGCACACGTCGATCGGTCCAGCACTGTAAATGGTGACAACTGGTGTGTGACAGAACTTCTAAAATTTGGCTCGAACTAGGCACTGACGTTGAAGGATTTAGTATGCTGCAGAATCGCTGGCAAGTGTTTGTAAAATGCAGTGGGCAGTCAGTCACATTTATCTGTAGTACCGTTCTCTTTCCACTGTGCTTTTCTTTCTTTTGAGAACTTTAGAACAGACTGTAAATATGATTGTAGTATTTCCATGTGCGTGTATGCTTGTCTGTGTGTGTGTGTGTGTGTGTGTGTGTGTGTGTGTGTGTGTGCCTGCAAGTAAGTAATATTCCAACACCTGTTGACTTTTTAGTAAGTCCCTTTTTGCAACTACTCTTGAATCATAAGACATGCTAGATCTACCGCTAAGAAATGACTGCTACAGCAATCGGTGGCACGAACGTGGGAAGAGTGCGTATGTTGTTGTTGTTTTTGTTGTGGTCTTCAGTCCTAAGACTGGTTTGATGCAGCTCCCCATGCTACTCTATCCTGTGCAAGCTTCGTCATATCCCAGTGCCTACTGCAACCTACATCCTTCTGAATCTGCTTAGTCTGAATCTGGTCTCCCTCTACGATTTTTGCCCGCCACGCTGCCCTCCGGTACTAAATTGGTGATCCCTTGATGCCCCAGAACATGTCCTACCAACCGATCCCTTCTTCTAGTCAAGTTGTGCCACAAACTCCTCGTCCCCCTAATTCTATTCAATACCTCCTCATTAGTTATGTGATCTACCCATCTAATCTTCAGCATTCTTCTGTCGCACCACACTTCGAAAGCTTCTGTTCTCTTTTTGTGTAAACTATTTATCGTCCACGTTTCACTTCCATACATGCCTACACTCCATAAAATTACTTTCAGAAAAGACTTCCTGACACTTAAATTTATACTCGATGTTAACAAATTTCTCTTCTTCAGAAACGCTTTCCTTGCCATTGCCAGTCTACATTTTATATCCTCTCTATTTCGACCGTCATCAGTTATTTTGCTCCCCAAATAGCAAAATTCCTTTACTACTTCAAGTGTCTCATTTCCTAATCTAATTCCCTCAGCATCACCCGATTTAATTCGACTACATTCCATTATCCTCATTTTGCTTTTGTTGATGTTCATCTTAAACCCTCCTTTCAAGACATTGTCCATTCCGTTCAGCTGCTCTTCCAGGTCCTTTGCTGTCTCTGACAGAAAGTTGAAAGTCCTAAAAATGTAAATGTCGTGTGACTAGGGCCTCCCGTCGGGTACACCGTCCGCCAGGTGCAAGTCTTTCGATTTGACACCACTTCAGCGACTTGCGCGTCGGTGGGGATGAAATTATGATCATTAGGACAACACAACACCCAGTCCCTGAGCGGAGAAAGTTTCCGACCCAGCCGAGATTCGAACACGGGCCCGTAGAATTGACATTCTGTCACACTGACCACTCAGCTACCGTGGACGGGCGGTGAAAGTCCTTAAATGCCTTCAAAGGAAATCGACGCCGCCCAACTAATGACGCGACTCTCGTGAAGGCGCCGTCTATGTTAGCGTGATATCAACCGAAGATGAATCACCATTATTGGTTCCGATGGTCAGGCCAAATTCTCAAGTGTCTGGCAGGGACGACTCAGTAACTGCCATAGCATTTCCTTTTTATTGGAGGCTTTTGTTACGCTCGGGACAAAGGGTGCTCAAACCCCCAGTCATAAAGTTTAGGAGGTCCTTTACGGTATTTGTAAAGCAGAATATTACCTTCGTTATTTCTTATCCGCGTGTGTTCGTAATCGTAAGATTTCTCAATGCTGTAAAACAAATGTCAATTTAGCATCAGAATTAGATAACCTTCGTAGCGCGGGTGCTCTTTATGGACTGATTCCATAGACGCTTGAGTGCCAGGAAATATTTACTGGTGACGCGAATGCAAGAAGCTGCCTGTATTAACAATTTTGCTGGTGGAGTCATTCAACGCAGTAGTGGCGTTAGCTCCAAAAACGTGGAAATCACGTCGGGCGGGGTGTGGACTGTGCAACACGTACAAGGGCGTCCCAGCTCAGCGACTGCAGCGTACTTCAAAGAACCTTGCTAACAAGTGAGAAGACCCACATGGCGACTAATTCTAAAATAATAAACAGCCCACTTAGTTTTTTCATCTGTCTCGTTATCATCTGAACACCAGTTGTCCATCACATAACTGCCAAAACTTTTTAAAAGGTTCCAAATTAAATTTTATCGCCCAATACTCTCCTGAGTCTAAGTATAAAAAAGTTTGTTAAACCGATTCTGTTTTAATAAACGTAATAAAAAATCGGAGCATGAACAAAATTATGAGGTCTTGAAGTTTTCATAGCGAAATTTGATATTAATTTAAAGAATAAATTCTAGTATTGTATGGTAATAAAATTGAAGATTTCCAAAGTATATAGTTTTGTAAAAAGTAATGTTTCAATTAAAAAACTGTTGCGATTGGAAAACTGCAAATTTCTACAACATATGTGCACAAAGCCACAAATTCTACAAGCATTCAAAATGCGCCATTGTGTCTGTCAGTTGATAGTTAACTTTTAGACACATAACCTACACTTCATTTGTCTGCGTCATGTGAACAATTTTCGAGACTTTAAGTACAGCTCACCTTTTGTCACGTAAACATGAGGTTCACTGTTCTGTTCTCAATATGTGTGATGTTATGATTACACATGAACGTCTGCCAAACAAATGATAATTTTTGGAAGAAAAAATATGTTCTTCAAATAACTTACGGGTTTGCTGCCGAGTAACGTCGTCGACCACCGCCGATATTTCGACAGGAGCACACCCTGCCATTCTCAAGGCACAAATGCAAGGAGGAAGCAATGTGCAAGGGAATTTAATATCTCGATTCACAGAGGAGAAACAAGGAAGATACCACACACAGAACAAGCAACCGCAGAGTCAACACACAACCAAAGATAACCAACATCAGAAATATCGATAGTGTCTATTAATCAACAGGTGAGGTTGCACTATTCTGTCCCTCTGTTTCTGATGAGAGACAGAGCCGGCCGGATTCCAAGCAGCATTTAAACAAAATCCACCATCTCTGTTTATAAGATTGCTTGATAGTTTGATTTCAACAGCTTCCTTAATAACACTATCCCAATAGCTGGACGTGCAAGCCAAAATCTCCTTCTTGTTGTATTCCATAGGATGACCGGTGTCAAGGCAATGTTATGCAATAGCGGATTTGCTCGGCTGTTGTAAGCGTTTGTGACACTTACGTTCAATACATCGGTCTTCCACAGTCCTGGTTGTCTGACCAATATATGAAATGCCACAACTGCAAGGAATACGATAGACACCAGCCTTACGAAAACCAAGATCATTTTTTACGGACGCCAATAGGGCCTTAATCTTAGAAGGTGATCGAAAAACACATATCACATCATATTTCCGCAAAATACGGCCAGTACTGTTGGAAATGCTTCCTGCGTAAGGCAGAAAGGCCGTAGACTTAGGTGCCACTTCGTTGCTATCGTCACTCGCCCGTTGCACTAAAGGCTGATAGCGCAACGCACGTTTGATCTGCCTCTCACTATAACCATTGTGACGAAAGGTGACTTCGAGATGTGATAGCTCAGCTGCCAAACTTTCAGGGTCTGAGATAACGTGGGCCCTGTGAACCAAGGTACGAAGTACTCCTTCACGCTGAGCTGGATGGTGACAACTATCAGCTCGCAGGTGCAAGTCAGTGTGGGTGGGCTTCCTATAAACAGAATGTCCCAACGTACCATCAGTCTTCCTTCTGACCAACACATCAAAGAAGGGAAGACATCTATTCTTTTCCACTTCCATAGTGAACTGAATATTCAGGTGGATTGAATTCAGGTGTTCCAAAAACCGGTTTAAATTCTCACTACCATGAGTCCTAACAACAAAAGTATCGTCTACATATTTGAAAAAACACGTAGGTTTCAAGGGACAGAATTAGTGCTACCTCATCTGTTGATTAATAGTCACTATCGATATTTCTGATGTTGGTTATCTTTGGTTGTGTGTTGAGTCTGCGGTTACTTGTTCTGTGTGTGGTATCTTCCTTGTTTCTCCTCTGTGAACCGAAGTATTAAATTCCATTGCACATTGCTTCCTCCTTGCAGCTGTGCCTTGAGAATGGCAGGGTGTGCTCCTGTCGAAATATCGGCGGTGGTCGACGACGTCACTCGGCAGCAAACCCGTAAGTTATTTGAAGATTCAATTCGCCGGGAAAAGTTAAGGTCTCACAAATATGTTCTTGTATGTCCACATTAAATGAATGTGGTTTGAAGTACAACCACAACGCAACACTTCGTTTTATGGAAACCGCTAGCTGTAGGTTGTCAGTGGCAATGTCATCTTAACCTTTGGTAGACGTAAGAATTCTATTGCGGAGACAACGTTAGGCAACTATAAATCTTGTACGCCACATATTAGACACACCACAGGTATTACTTCATGTCAAGAGTGGTTGTGATTGCGAGAACTCTGATGACACAATAGTACACCACGGTCATCCTGGGTCCTCCCGTGTTACCTCTCATACAGATATATGGCGGTGGCATTTTTCAGTAGGACAGTGCTCCTACACACATATTACCCATCTCTCTCTATAGACTGTGTGAATTATGTTGAGGTACTGCTGCGTGCAGCAAGATCTCCAGATCCATCACCAATAGAACATGTGTGGGACGAGTTAGGTCGTCAACTCGGTACCATTGTTAATATAGAGGATATCAACAACCAGGTCAGACAGCTGTGGCCAGCTTGTCAGTGGAGAGCATAGAACAGCTTTATCAAACCCTTCTAACCAAATAATGCATGCATCCAGGCCAGCGGTGTGCAGCGTCATGCAGGTAAGTGGACTCATACTGCTACACTCATCGTACATTTGACTCGATTCTCTAATTACTTAAATAACGTCACACACCCTATCATTCATTTCGTTTTCTCCTGTCCTGTGCGGTTCACCTTTTTTGTCGGATAGTGTATGGTTAAAAGTACCCTCTTTCCTAACTACACTACTGGCCATTAAAATTGCTACACCAAGAAGAAATGCAGATGATAAACGGGTATTCATTGGACAAATATATTATACTAGAACTGACATGTGATTACATTTTCACGAAATTTGGGTGCATAGATCCTGAGAAATCAGTACCCAGAACAACCACCTCTGGCGGTAAAAACGGCCTTGATACGCCTGGACATTGAGTCAAACAGAGCTTGGATGGCGTGTACAGGTACAGCTGCCCATGCAGCTTCAACACGATACCACAGTTCATCAAGAGTAGTGACTGGCTTATTGTGACACGCAAGTTGCTCGGCCACCATTGACCAGACGTTTTCAATTGATGAGAGATCTGGAGAATGTGCTGGCCAGGGTAGCAGTAGAACATTTTCTGTATCCGGAAAGACCCGTACAGGACCTGCATCATGCGGCCGTGCATTATCCTGCTGAAATGTAGGGTTTCGCAGGTATCGAATGAAGGGTAGAGCCACGGGTCGTAACACATCTGAAATGTAACGTCCACTGTTGAAAGTGCCGTCAATGCGAACAAGAGGTGACCGAGACGTGTAACCAATGGCACCCCATACCATCACGCCGGGTGATACGCCAGTATGGCGATGACGAATACACGCTTCCAACGTGCGTTCACTGCGATGTCGCCAAACACGGATGCGACCATCATGATGCTGTAAACTAAATCTGGATTCATCCGAAAAAATGACGTTTTGCCATTCGTGTACTCAGGTTCGTCGTTGAGTACACAATCGCAGGCGCTCCTGTCTGTGATGCAGCGTCAAGGGTAGCCGCAGCCATCGTCTCCGAGCTGATAGTGCATGCTGCTTTAAACGTTGTCGAACTGTTCGTACAGATAGTTGTTGTCTTGCAAACGTCCCCATCTGTTGACTCAGGGATCGATATGGGGCTGCACCATCCGTTACAACCATGCGTATAAGATGCCTGTCATCTCTACTGATAGTGATACGAGGCCGTTGGGCCGGCCGCGGTGGTCTCGCGGTTCTAGGCGCTCAGTACGGAACCGCGCGACTGCTACGGTCGCAGGTTCGAATCCTGCCTCGGGCATGGATGTGTGTGATGTCGTTAGGTTAGTTAGGTTTATGTAGTTCTAAGTTCTAGGGGACTGATGACCACAGATGTTAAGTCCCATAGTGCTCAGAGCCATTTGAACCATTTTTTGAGGCCGTTGGGATTCAGCATGGCGTTCCGTATTACCCTCCTGAACCCACCGATTCCATATTGTGCTAACAGTCATTGGATCTCGACCAACGCGAGTAGCAATGTCGCGATACGATAAACCGCAATCGCGATTGGCTACAATCCGACCTTTATCAAAGTCGGAAACGTGATGGTACGCATTTCTCCTCCTTACACGAGACATCACAACAACGTTTCACCAGGCAACGCCGGTCAACTGCTGTTTGTGTATGAGAAATCGGTTGGAAACTTTCCTCATGTCAGCACGTTGTAGGTCTCACCACCGGCGCCAACCTTGTGTGAATGCTCTGAAAAGCAAATCATTTGCATATCACAGCAACTTCTTCATCTCGGTTAAATTTCGCGTCTGTAGCACGTCATCTTCGTGGTGTAGCAATTTTTATGGCCAGTAGTGTATTAGTTCTGCATGATAAATTCATTCGTTACCCAATAGGCAGTTTGTTAATCTCATTCTCCTTAGTTGAATATGTAGTCGCATCACAGATCTCTTTTTTTGGATCACGTGAGATCCCAGTGTCCCCAAAACAGGCAGAGAGGGGCGAAGCTGGGCGGCCCGTTCCCTTTTATTATCCATTCCAAGCCACTTCAATAGCCCTTTCAGAGGTAGGTATCGCTGATAGCAAGAAAAGCGCCACCATCTTCATTCACAGGAGATGATTAATTGTCTCAGTTATTATTCTCACGAAGTAGCTGAAAGCCAACACCCATGTGTCAGACAAACTTTAAACGTTTCTCTTTAGCAGCAGCCGAAGTGTAAATTACTTTGCATCAAAGTACCACATTTGCTGTGCGGGAACTGATAATTTATTGGAGGAAAAGCACGATTTGTGATACAGAACTTAGAAACTGCCTATCAACATTCGAAGCTTTGTATCAACAGCAGAGGTAGATACAAAACCCGCCAGAAGGTCGACGGACATTCCAGTTAAAAACCATTTACGGTTTCTGTGTCCTGTATATATCGCCTTTGCGATTTTTGATCCTTATTTGTCTTGTGTTTCGAAGATGAAAACGGTCAGAGCATTTAATTATAAGAAGGAATCATCAAACTAAAGTATTAAAATGTATTGAGAAGGATTCGGTTAGTTCCAGTAGGATCAGTTTCTTTCTAATAAACAAAAGTGAGTGACAAGTACATTTACAGTGGCATTAAAACGAATATGTCGTCAACACACAACATCTACACAGCAAACTGAAAGCTGAAAATGATTTGAGGGAAAGAGAAGACAAATTCACGCAAAACTTTAATACCTTATTTCCTAAAATCGATCGGGCCCAACGAACCGTGTCCTCTCCACTGTCTTCGCATCTCTGCCATCCGCCATCCGTCCTCATCTATCGCTGACTCCCGCAGGTTTCCATGAACTCCATCCATCCACCTGTTTCTTGGTCTTCCGTGGGGCCTCCTGACTGCGATTTTATCTGATTCTCCATTCAACAGTGCTTGCTTCCAACACCGGACCAAAGACGTTCCATGCCACTTTTCTCTCAATTACAAGGAGTTTTTTGTCAATGTTCCGAGGCTTACTTGCAGCTCTGAACGCAGTTTTTTCTTTGTCTTTCTTTACGAAGAAAGTGTGCTAGCATCTCTTCCAGTCTGAGGTGTTACTCTCACAGCTTACAGAGTTGGTGGCATTTCTGTAGCAGTGATCTCCGGTATCTTTTTTTATATAGTTTTTCTCACGTTAGCTCATAAGCTGTAGTTGCAGTTAACTTCCCAGACCTCGAACACAATTAAGTCACTGACCTAGTTACCAGCTGAAGGTTAATCGGTTCAGCAGGGGAAAACACCTCAAGCTGGTTTGTGTTTGTGGTTGGTTTGAAGCAGCTATAAATACCGTATTCGATGAATCCTTAAGTTACAAATTCTGTCGTTCTGCATCTATGAGACACACTCCAGGTCTCATGCTGGTTGATTCCAAGGGACCAGTATCCGAGTGTTGCGGCAACTATGCAGGGCATAAAAAGAGAATATCACAGATTAATGATTTGTACCAGAAAATTTGATTTTTTCACCATATTTGCCTCACTGACATTGTACATAGTAGCGTTAGCGATTGATTATTAATATCAATATCAAGTTTAATAATGAAGTTCAAGGCAAATGGTTAATCAGCTGCTTTAGTGAAATACACTGGTGGAAATGAGAATTAGTTCCCTGAAAAGACATCTACATCTACATCCATACTCCGCAAGCCATCTGACGGTGTGTGGCGGAGGGTACTTTGAGTACCACTACCGGTTCTCCCTTCTATTCCAGTCTCGTATTGTTCGTGGAAAGAAAGATTGTCGGTATGCCTATGTGTGGGCTCTAATCTCTCTGATTTTATCTTCATTGTCTCTTCACGATATATACGTAGGAGGGAGCAATATACTGCTTGACTCCTCGGTGAAGGTACTGAGCGTCTCTCCTGCAGATTCTTCCACTGGAGTTTATCTATCATCTCTGTAACGCTTTCGCGATTACTGAATGATCTGTAACGAAGCGCGCTGCTCTCCGTTGGATGTTCTCAATCTCTTCTATCAACACTATCTGGTACGGATCCCACACCGGTGAGCAGTGTTCAAGCAGTGGGCGAATAAGTGTACTGTAACCTACTTCCTTTGTCTTCGTACTGCGTTTCCTTAGGATTCCTCAAATGAATATCAGTTTGGCATCTGCTTTACCGACGATTAATTTTATATGGTCATTCCATTTTAAATCACTCATAATGCCTACTCCCAGATAATTTATGGAATTAACTGCTTCCAGTTCCTGACCTGCTATATTGTAGCTAAATGATAAAAGATCTTTCTTTCTATGTATACGCAGCACATTACACTTGTCTACATTGGGATTCAATACCGATTCCGTGCACCATGCGTCAATTCGTTGCAGATCCTCCTGCATTTCAGTACAATTTTCCATTGTTACAAACTCTCGATATACTACAGCGTCAGTGGACTTCCGATGTTATCCACAAGTCATTTATGTATATTGTGAATAGCAACGGTGCTACGACACTCCCCTGCGGCACACCTGAAATCACTCTTATTTCGGAAGACATCTCTCCATTGTGAATGACATGCTGCGTTCTGTTATCTAGGAACTCTTCTATCCAATCGCACAATTGGTCTGATAGTCCACATGCTCTTACGTTGTTCGTTGAACGACTTTGGGGAACTGTATCGAGCACCTTGCGGAAGTCAAGAAACACGGCATCTACCTGGGAACCCGTGTCTATGGCCCTCTGAGTCTCGTGGACGAATAGTGTGAGCTGGGTTTCGCACGATCGTCTTTTTCGAAACCCATGCTGCTCCTACAGAGTAGATTTCTAGTCTCCAAAAAAGTCATTATACTCGAACGTAATACGTGTTCCAAAATCATACAACTGATCGACTTCGATTTCGATCCGGTGACGGCGTATGCCACATGGGGGACAGTGGATGTAGTGATAATGGTTTCAACGTCGCCGTCCGACAGATAGCGTAGCGGCATACCTACGAGAGCGCCATTTGTGTCTACCATTTAACAGGGAATGCTCACAGCCAGAAACGAACGTGTGAAGCAAGCAGCAACTATGTCATGGAGATGCTCTGTGCTTCCTAAAGCCAGCTGGGCGAGTCTGAAAGGGATCAAATTGCGGTGTTCTGAGTGCGTGAATGGTCTTTTCCGAGAATAGCCACACAAGTTGGACGTGCTGCGTTTTCTCATACCTGTAGACGAGGATCTGGACGTCCACGCGGCACAGACGCCAGTCGAGGTAGTTGTATTCTAAGGGCAACAGTGACAGATCGTGGGCCCATAAACTGTTGCGATCTGGTTAGTAGCAGTGGGGCTACGGGCACGCACATACCTCCAGCTCCACACCACAGCATCGACGTGCACGGCTCGACTGGTGCCTTCAGAGGATCACTTGGAAGATCGAAAGCTCCGCAGTGATGAAAGCAGATTCTGCCTGCACTTAAGAGATGGGCGTTTGTGGAAACGAGGTAGACCTGGTAAGCACTGTCTCGCAGAGTGCCCATGACGCACTGGCCCGACCTGAGGCCTTATGGTCTGGGGTGTGATAAGCTACAATGTTCGCATACCTTCAGTGTTCCTGGAGGGAATGCCAACTAGCGGTCGGTATATGCTGAATGTTGTCAGAACCGTTCTTTTGCCGTTCTTGCGACAGGAAGGTGGTGTATTGCTCCAACAGAATAACGCTCGCTCAGTTAGTGCTCTGCAAAACGTGCAAGAACTTCCATGTCCAGCATGATCTCCGCACTTGTCTTCAGTCGAGCGCGTGTTGAATACCTTTGGACGAGAAGCGACTCGTGGACTCATCAACAAGAACACTTACCGAAATACAGGTCGACCAGGTGTGGTATAACGTATCCCAGGACAGTATTCGCCACCTGTACGATCGACTCGATGCCAGAGTCAGCGCCTGCATTGCCACTGTGGAGGCTACACCACTTACTAGTATGGGTGCTTCAGCGTGGGTCGATACTGAGAAACTCAGAACCGCTTGTGCTATTGATCTGTAAATGTAATCATTTCACGTACTCCATATGCACTGCTGCAATAAAGAATCTTCAGTCAATAGGAAACTTCTAAAAGTGGCAGTGTATTCATTTTTTTTATTAAAAGTAAATGAGGACCTTGTGACCATGTTGAACAGACTAGAGGAACAAGCGGACCAGTTAATAGGGGAGTTCAAAATGGCTCTGAGCACTATGGGTCAACATCTATGGTCATCAGTCCCCTAGAACTTAGAACTACTTAAACCTAACTAACCTAAGGACATCACACAACACCCAGTCATCACGAGGCAGAGAAAATCCCTGACCCCGCCGGGAATCGAACCCGGGAACCCGGGCATGGGAAGCGAGAACGCTACCGCACGACCACGAGCTGCGGACAATAGGGGAGTATCGCGCAGGGTTTCGCAAAGGTCTATCTTGCGTCGAACAGATACTGAACTTAAAAACAATTTTGCAAATGAGAAGATTTAGAAACATTGTGGTAACTTTTGTCGATTTTAAAAAGGCTTATGATTTAATAGATAGACATTATTTCACACCTTACATGAGTTCAGGATTGACAGGAAAACAAGTTCAATTATTCAACAGACATTAACAGATACAACCTCCAAAGTTAAATTCATGGGAGAAACATCAGAAGCATTTCGTATCCATATTGGTGTTCGCCAGGGAGATGGAATGTGCCCCCTTCTGTTTAACATGGTTCTGGAAAAAATTGTGAGGACATGGGAAAAGGAAATAAAAGCAATTCAGCTTGGGATTAAAAAAGAGCAGAGAATTGGCGTGAAAAAACTACACGAAATCACACAGAAAACTGGGCTACAAATCTCCTACGAGAAAACACAGTACGTGGTAAACAAACCTGTAGATAATCTTCCCATTACTACTCAATACGGGAAAGTGGCACGAGTTGCCCACTTCAGATATCTGGGAGAGATAATCCAACCATCAGGACTGAACTCAGTAGCCAATAAAGACATAATCTCCAGATTACAAAAAGCGTGTAAGCTCAAATGGAATCACTATAATAGGAAAACTATTTCTGTCAATGATAAACTAAGGCATTACAACACACTAGTCTTACCAAAAGGACTTTATGCTGCAGAAACTACAGTGATTCATATACTAAGATCAGAGAGATTGAAAAGCAGGAAAGAAAAATTCTGAGGAAAATATATGGACCAGTGTTTCGGGAAGGAATTTAGATGAAGAGACCAACTAGAGAGATTTACAAAGACATAGAAACGATAACAGACACCATTGGAAAGAGAAGGATGAAATTTTATGGACATATCAGCAGGATGAATAAAAGCAAGCTCACAAGACAAATCTTTGAGATAGTAAACAAGAGCAAAATCAAGACAGAGTGGATCACTGAAGCAGAAGAAGACATTAAAGAACTGGTGATCACACAAGACAACATAAACAATAGAGAACAGTTTAGAAACATCATACAGAAAAACATACTTAAACAAGAACTTACGGAGAACAGAACGGGAGAAAGATGGTCGGAAGAACGCAAGAGAGAACGTATGAAGAGAATTTGGGAATAACGAAGAAAGAAGAAGAAATCATGACTACTCAAGTTCAATCGCTCTCTCAAAAGGGAATAGTTGAAAATAATAAGAAATGAGGACCTTGTGTCCCAGGGGCACAGATTCCTTTGTTCCTATAGGGCCTAAGTTACACGAAGTTCATTTCATCATCTTATGGAACGAAAATAGGCGTAGCACAAAGAAAAAAAGTCATACTTGATCAGTGTGGCAGTAGAGCAGGGCCTGCCAAACGCTGCACAGTGTGCAGACGTGCGGAAGTGCTGCACGTGTGCGACAGCGACATCTGTTATTAGACATGTGTCCTAAATGAACGGCGGCGGCTCCACTTCCCTGTTTATGTGGTACAAGCAAGAGCGCAACATACCCAGTCTCGTTTACTCCTGGTGACCGTAACCTTAACAGAGAAGTACTGAGAAATGGCAGGTAATGTGAAAAAGCAAAGGACGGGAGATCTATGTTCTCAGTCGTTTAAAAATGACTGGGAACTGCAATTCTTTTTTGTAGCCGTTGGTGAAAACTCGCAGTGTTTGCTATGCCGCCGAATAATAGGCGGCCAGCGTAAGTTTTCAATTGAAAGACACTACAATACATATCACAAAGACGAGTGTAGTGTACTCAAGAGTGAAGAACGGCAAGCAAATTTAAATGTCCTTAAGAAAATGGATGAGACACATCAACTCGATTATCATTTCTCACGCCCATTGATAAACGTGTTTGGATTTATTCCTTTCATAATTAAAAATTATTGTATACTAACTGCATTAATGCCTCATTCTGCTGCATGTTACATTATTATCAGGAAAGTTGGTCATTAAACCGATTGTTCCAACGTATACTTACATTTAGGGTTTTTTTTTTAATGTGTGAAGGGCTACGCTCAGCTGAAGTCGATAAAACTTAACGTTCATCTAATTGTCGGTCATTATGCAGATTTCAGACGTAGCTGATGAAAGATGTAGCAATAATGGTATTGAAATAACAGGTGATCATCGAGAGGTCTGCGGTTGTCATTCTGTTCAGAGGTCAGTGAGACAAATTATGTGGGTGTAACTGAGGACACCGAGAATTAGTTATAGGAAATCTTGCATTAGTTTAAAGTTATTTGAAATCATGAATAAGGTTCGTTGGAAGTCGCTAAGTGCTCTCTTTCTTAAATACTACACTCCTGGAAATTGAAATAAGAACACCGTGAATTCATTTTCCCAGGAAGGGGAAACTTTATTGACACATTCCTGGGGTCAGATACATCACATGATCACACTGACAGAACCACAGGCACATAGACACAGGCAACAGAGCATGCACAATGTCGGCACTAGTACAGTGTATATCCACCTTTCGCAGCAATGCAGGCTGCTATTCTCCCATGGAGACGATCGTAGAGATGCTGGATGTAGTCCTGTGGAACGGCTTGCCATGCCATTTCCACCTGGCGCCTCAGTTGGACCAGCGTTCGTGCTGGACGTGCAGACCGCGTGAGACGACGCTTCATCCAGTCCCAAACATGCTCAATGGGGGACAGATCCGGAGATCTTGCTGGCCAGGGTAGTTGACTTACACCTTCTAGAGCACGTTGGGTGGCACGGGATACATGCGGACGTGCATTGTCCTGTTGGAACAGCAAGTTCCCTTGCCGGTCTAGGAATGGTAGAACGATGGGTTCGATGACGGTTTGGATGTACCGTGCACTATTCAGTGTCCCCTCGACGATCACCAGTGGTGTACGGCCAGTGTAGGAGATCGCTCCCCACACCATGATGCCGGGTGTTGGCCCTGTGTGCCTCGGTCGTATGCAGTCCTGATTGTGGCGCTCACCTGCACGGCGCCAAACACGCATACGACCATCATTGACACCAAGGCAGAAGCGACTCTCATCGCTGAAGACGACACGTCTCCATTCGTCCCTCCATTCACGGCTGTCGCGACACCACTGGAGGCGGGCTGCACGATGTTGGGGCGTGAGCGGAAGACGGCCTAACGGTGTGCGGAACCGTAGCCCAGCTTCATGGAGACGGTTGCGAATGGTCCTCGCCGATACCCCAGGAGCAACAGTGTCCCTAATTTGCTGGGAAGTGGCGGTGCAGTCCCCTACGGCACTGCGTAGGATCCTACGGTCTTGGCGTGCATCCGTGCGTCGCTGCGGTCCAGTCCCAGGTCGACGGGCACGTGCACCTTCCACCGACCACTGGCGACAACATCGATGTACTGTGGAGACCTCACGCCCCACGTGTTGAGCAATTCGGCGGTACGTCCACCCGGCCTCCCGCATGCCCACTATACGCCCTCGCTCAAAGTCCGTCAACTGCACATACGGTTCACGTCCACGCTGTCGCGGCATGCTACCAGTGTTAAAGACTGCGATGGAGCTCCGTATGCCACGGCAAACTGGCTGACACTGACGGTGGCGGTGCACAAATGCTGCGCAGCAATCGCCATTCGACGGCCAACACCGCGGTTCCTGGTGTGTCCGCTGTGCCGTGCGTGTGATCATTGCTTGTACAGCCCTCTCGCAGTGTCCGGAGCAAGTATGGTGGGTCTGACACACCGGTATCAATGTGTTCTTTTTTCCATTTCCAGGAGTGTAGATCAAAAACATTACTCGTATTTACGTGCCGTCAGTCAAGCTGCCTTAATAAAACCCACGGTTGTTAACTGTATTACTTGTATTACTGGGTTAAACTGTTAACATAAAAGTAGATGTCTCAATGAGTAGACTGTGACAGTATTTTAAATGTTTAATACGCGAAATACCTTCCCATGGTTGGCTTGCAAGCTGTGGAGGGAGCACTAGAATGCGCCGGTACAGAGTATCCCAGTAAGTGGATAAAGCGACATCTGTGGGTAGAAACATGCACTACATGAACGCTGACGGCTGCGGCGTGCACGCTGTGACCCGGAAGTTGCACATGTGCAGGAGCACCGCACGCGTGCAGAATTTCTGGCCGGCCCTGCCGTAGTGCCTAGTCACGCCGTCATGAAGACGCTGTACGAACGAACGGTATGGACATTCAAACTGTCGCTTCTCAGCCCGTAGTTGGTTTCAGAACTTAATCAAAAGCTTTCTCCAACTCATCCAAGACTACGAAGGGAAAGATTCCTTTTCTCCGCATTCTTCGTGGAACAGTCTTCCACAGAAAATCATTCAAGTTCTACCTGTTGAAGTAGGGGAGCTGCACTGTGACATGGAAATATTATTTATAGTGTAGCTTATGAGCAATTAAGCAAGATTCAAGTGATAATTTTACCTGTAGAAGGTAGCAGCGGTAGGCCCGTACTGTAGCGTGAGTTTCATGTAAGTTCTTGGTTGCCCACAAGAAAAGAATGAAATTAGAATGTCTACACTTGACGTAAACAGCCACTTTGGATTAACTCTAAGGGCATGGAATGGGCACGATCTGCCTTTCTTCATTTCACTCTAGAATTTCTTCTTTGTTATCATCGAGATTTGTCTTCGTTGTTCATGATCATTATAACAGATCTTCCGAAGTAAAATTTCTTTTCAGAACTGCTGTCACGGAGTCATAGATTTTTAGAGGTTTTCGACTCGATCCAAACTAAACCTGTGCTGACAACGCTTGAGGAAGACGTTATTTTTGCAAGCGATAAAATGGTTCAAATGGCTTAAGCACTATGGGACTTAACATCTGAGGTCATCAATCCCCTAGACTTAGAACTACTTATACCTAACTAACTTAAGGACATCACACACATCCATGTCCGAGGCAGGATTCGAAACTACGACCGTAGCAGCAGCGCGGTTCCGGACTGAAGCGCCTAGAACCGCTCGGCTGCAGCGGCTGGCCTGCAAGCGATATTAACATACTGAAAGTTGTACGCTTCAGGTTCTACATCCACGAAACTTTCTGAGGAATGAGGATGAGAAAGTAAAATGGGAGTAATCAACTGAATTACAGATCCATATCGATAACGTCGATTAGCAGTAGGATTTCTGAACATACGTATGCTGTGTTAGACCACTATGGGTTAGCTCAAAGGAAACGATTTATTGACAAACGGCCAACACGGATTCAGAACATATCGTTCTTGTGAAACACATCCACCTCTTTACTCTCACGAAGTAGTGAGTGCTACCGACAAGGGATTTCAAATTGATTCCGTATTTCTACATTTGTAGAAGGCTTTTCACACCGTACCTCACAAACGACTTCTAATCAAATTTTTTGCGTGCCCATGAAGTTCAGTCTCGGTTGTGCGACTGGATTCATGACTTCCTGTACGGAAGGTCACAGTTCATAATAACTGACGGAAAGTCATCGAGCAAAACAGAAGTGATATCTGGCGTTCTCTGAGGAAGTGCTATAAGGCCTCTGCTGTTGCTGGTCTACATAAACGATTTAGGAGACAATCTGAGCGGCCTTCTAAGATCGGTTGGGGCTGATGCTGTCATTTACCGTCTTATAAAGACATCAGATGATCAAAACAAATTGTAAAACGATTTAGACAAGATATCTTTATGGTGCGAAAAGCGTCAGTTACTCTAAATAATGAAAATTGTGAACTTGTTCACATGAGTACTAAAAGGAATTCGCTACATTTCTGTTAAACGACAAATAACATAAACCCAACGGCTGTAAATTCAACTAAATACATAGGTATTACAATTACCATCACATAGATAATGTAGTGGACTACGATTGATTGGCAGAACGCTTAGGAAGTGAAACAGGTATTCTAAAGAGACTGCTTACCTCAGGCTTATACGTACTCTTGCTGAGTACTACTGTGCCCTGTGGGATCCACATGAGAGAGAATCGACAGACGACATCGAAAAATTTCAACGGGGGACAGCTCATTTTGTAGTATCTCGAAATAGAGAGTACCACTGACATGATACACGAATTGAAGTGGTAATCACTAAAACAAACGACTTTTTTCCTTGCGGCAGAATGTTCTTATTAAAATTTCATGAATAACTTTCTCCTCAGAGTGTGAGAATATTTTGTTGGTGCCTACCTACACAGGGAGAAATTATTATCATAATTACTTAAGAGAAATCAGAGCCTGCACGGAAAGATTTGTTTTCGTTTTTCCAGCTCTGTGTTCGGGGGTGGAAATAGCTTGAAGGTCGCTCGATGAACCTTCTGCCAGGCACTTAATTGTGAACTGGAGAGTAATCATGTTTATATAGATGTAGATAAGATCAGGAAGAAATTGAGAGGTGAAAACTAGTCAGGTGAATGGTTCTGAGCACTATGGGACTTAACATCTGTGGTCATCAGTCCCCTAGAACTTACAACTACTTAAACCTAACTAACCTAAGGATATCACACACATCCATGCCCGAGGCAGGATTCGAACCTGCGACCGTAGCAGTCGCGCGATTCCGGACTGCGCGCCTAGAACCGCTACACCACCGCGGCCGGCCTAGTCAGGTGAAGAATTCCATATTGCAAAAATTATTCTCAGCATTTCTAGACGAAATGTTCAGCTTCATAAACTGAAGAGTCGAAGAAGAAACATGTGTCACTGGAATATATCTCAAGCGCCCCCATGCTACTTACTGATGGAACTCTGCCAGTCGTTCACACAAACAACAGTGTCGAATGAAAGAACGCAGTACAGGAAGTTTTAAGGTAGCCCTAAAAATCGGATGGGCAACGGCCTTGCGGCAGTGAATACTCCGGTTCCCATCAGATCACCGAAGTTAAGCGCTGTCGTGCGTGGCCGGCACTTGGATGGGTGACCATCCGAGCCGCCATGCGCTGTTGCCATTTTTCGGGATGCACTCAGCCTCGTGATGCCAATTGATGAGCTATTCGACCGAACAGTAGCGGCTTCGGTCACAAAAAACCGTCATACCGGCCGGGAGAGCGGTGTGCTGACCACACGCCCGCAGGCCGATGTGGCCGAGCGGTTGTAGGCGCTTCAGCCTGGAACCGCGCGACCGCTACGGTAGCGGGTTCTAATCCTGCCTCGGGCATGGATGTGTGTGATGTCCTTAGTTACGTTTAAATAGTTCTATGTTCTAGGGGACTGATGACCTCAGTTGTCGTCCCATTGTGCTCAGAACCATTTGAACCGTACGCCCCTCCTATCTGCATCCTCAGCTCAGGACGACACTGCGGTCGGATGGTCCCGATGGGTCACTTGTGGTCTGAAGACAGAGTGCTAAAAATCCGATGCAGTTATGTTAAAATAATGTACATACAATTCAGACATCACTAGGAAGTGATACAAATTAAGGACTAAGTTACAAAACCAACTGATAATAAGCTCATGTTTCTAGGGCAGTAGGAGACAGTGTGTAAGTGGAGTGGAAAAGAAGTCAACCGAAGAAATAGCCTGCAGAGGTTTTGGCAAACGGAATACGGTCGTCGGAGCCAAGTTTTCAGGACAGGGGAAGGTTTAATTTCGCATCTATGTCAGATTCCCCTTTTAAAAAGGACAAGATGTACTTTTAAGTAGAGCAAAAACACTCAGAGATTTTCTAGCGTCGATTGTTAAGATAATGCCGAATATGTTAGTTTGGAGCGTAAGTTCGTAGTGTTTTTTCGTAAGTTTAATAAACACAAGAAGTACATATAACACTCATTTCACGCATCAATAATGTATTCTCATTCACTATTGGCAACAGTCTGGCAAGCTATGTTAACTTTAGATTCCGCGACCGTAAAAATCACGTGGTCTTAAGGCGAAGACTCGTCGAAACATGTTCCAAGCGCATTTTCATCTGGAAAAGAAGTTACGTGAAAGTTTCTCAGCAGAGACCAGAGAAGGTGAAAATCTCAGGGCTTAAGATCAGGTGAATGAGGTGGGTGCGTAATGACTTCGCAACCCAACTCCCATATAGCGTTTTTTGTCAGTCTAACAGAATGTGGGCGGGCGTTGTCTTGGAATAGCATCACTTCTCGCAGTCTTCCTTGCCGTTGTTCTTGTGCAAGACGTTGCAGTTGGTGACAATACACCACTGGCCATTAAAATTGCTACACCACGAAGATCATGTGCTACAGACGCGAAATTTAACCGAGAGGAAGAAGATGTTGTGATATACAAATGATTAGCTTTTCAGAGCATTCACACAAGGTTGGCGCCGGTGGCGACAACTAAAACGTGCTGACACGAGGAAAGTTTCCAACCGATTTCTCATACACAAACAGCGGTTGACCGGCGTTGCCTGGTGAAACGTTGTTGTGATGCCTCGTGTAAGGAGGAGAAATGCGTACCATCAAGTTGCTGCTCTCGTCGGTCCAGATCCATGATTGTTAGCAGAATACGGAATCGGTGGGTTGAGGAGTGTAATACGGAACGCCGTGCTGGATCCCAACGGCCTCGTATCAGAAGCAGTCGAGATGACAGGCATCTTATCCGCACAGCTGTAACGGATCGTGCAGCCACGTCTCGATCCCTGAGTCAACAGATGGGGACGTTCGCAAGACAACAACCATCTGCACGAACAGTACGACGACGTTTACAGCTCGGAGACCATGGCTGCGGTTACCCTTGACGCTGCATCACAGACAGGAGCGCCTGCGATTGTGTACTCGACGACGAACCTGGATGCACGAATGGTAAAACGTCATTTTTTCGGTAGAATCCAGGTTCTGTTTATAGCATCATGATGGTCGCATCCGTGTTTGGCGACATCGCGGTCAACGCACGTTGGAAGCGTGTATTCGTCATCGCCATACTGGCGTATCACCCGGCGTGATGGTATGGGGTGCCATTGGTTACACGTCTCGGTCACCTCTTGTTCGCATTGACGGCACTTTCAACAGCGGACGTTACATTTCAGATGTGTTACGACCCGAGGCTCTACCCTTCATTCGATACCTGCGAAACCCTACATTTCAGCAGGATAATGCACGACTGCGTGTTGCAGGTCCTGTACGGGCCTTTCTGGATACAGAAAATGTTCAACTGCTGCCCTGGCCAGCTCATTCTCCAGATCTCTCACCAACTGAAAACGTCAATGATGGCCGAGAAACTGGCTCGTCACAATACGCCAGTCACTATTCTTGATGACACGTGGTATCGTGTTGAAGCTGCATGGGCAGCTGTACCTGTACACGCCATCCAAGCTCTGTTTGACTCAATGCCCAGGCGTATCAAGGCCGTTTTTAGGGCCAGAGGTGGTTGTTCTGGGTACTGATTTCTCAGGATCTATGCACCCAAATTGCGTGAAAACGTAATCACCTGTCAGTTGTAGTATAATATATTTGTCCAATGAATACACGTTTATCAACTGCATTTCTTCTTGGTGTAGCAATTTTAATGGCCAGTAGTGTACATGTCAGCAGTGACACGTCGGGAATGCAATTCGTAGTACACCACACATGAAGACACCGTTTCTCGCCACCAGTACCGACACAGTATATGAATGGTCGGTGTTGTTCACAAGCCAATTGAGACTAGCAAGCATGGACTAATATGTGGCGATCGGCTGGTTTTTGTGATTTTGGTTTGCAATACTGAACTTTCCCCGTTGTTTGCAAATGTCGGAAGATGGTGGATCGATCACAGTTCATCATATCTCCCAGTTCTCGAGTACGCCGACGTGAATCATTGAGGAGTAATGCGTTTAAATGATCTTCATCAAACCCCAAAGGTCTTCTTGAACTTGGAGAGTAACTAATGTCGAAACGATCATTCTTAAAACGGGAAAACCACTTTCTTCCGATGCTCTGTCCAACGGCATTATCCTAATAAACAACGCAAATTTTTCTGGCTGCCTCCGCTGCTGTCACCCTCCTACTGAAGTGAAACAGAAGAATATGTCGGAAGCGTTCCGATTTCTTTGTTAGACACTCCATTTTCTAGCGTCTATAGCTCCACTCACTATCTCCGAATGACAAAATGACAGCATTTTAACTCAAAGTAGTGTAAGTAGGCTGTTTAGGTTTTTATTTTGGTAACTCCACGTAGCACTCTGTATGAAAATCACTGTCTGTGCTGTATGCAGTCTGTGGCTGGTTTGCATTGTTGGAATTTTCGCTATTGTAGTGTTGGGCAGTTGGACGTCAACAGCACGTAGCGTTGCGCAGTTGGAGGTGAGTCGCCAGCAGTTGTGGATGTGGGGAGAGAGATGGCAGAATTTTGAGAGCGGACGATCTGGACGTGTGTCCGACAGAAAAAGGAAATTTGTAAGACTGGATGCCATGAACTGATATACACATTATGTCTTTTGAACACTATTAAGGTAAATACATTGTTTGTTCTCTATCAAAATCTTTCATTTGCTAACTGTGCCTATCAGTAGTTAGTGACGTCAGTAGTTAGACTCTTTTATTCAGCTGGCAGTATTGACGCTCGCTGTATTGCAGTAGTTTGAGTAACGACGATTTTTGTGAGGTAAGTGATTCATGAAAGGTATAGGTTATTGTTAGTCAGGGCCATTCTTTTGTAGGGACTATTGAAAGTCAGATTGCGTTGCGCTAAAGAAAAAAATTTAAATTAAAAAATAATTGTTTGTCAGTTTAATCTTGATCAGAATAAGTAAAGAGAGAAATGTCTGAGACGTTCAGTTTTGCTCAGCTGCTTGAAAAACAAATAACGTAGAGGTTTACCAGCACTGTCATTTGTAAATTTTTCAAAGGGGATGTTTTAATAGCAACAGTGAACTAGAAATAAAAAATCAGTATCGATAAATAAACCAACAGCAACCGGAATACCAATATGCAAAACTAAAACGCTACTAACTTAGGCACCAACCTAACACTATGGGGAAACTGGCTTTTGCACGACAGTCGTGGACAAAGGCTGCCACCATATAGCTCTTATTACTCGGAGCAAATTTTCTTGGATATATGGTGCGTAAAAGCATACGATACTACTGAATAAGAACAGGGAAACTTACCAATTTAATCAACTATTTCGCCCTCAGAATTACGAAATTAATTGATAGCATACGTCTGCGATGTATTTTTAACTCGTGCAGACAGATTAGAGATTAAAGAATTTTAGATTTCTTACAAACTCTCCCTTTCTGGGAAATAGTAACTATGGCAGTTTGTACAGACAGAAGCACTGTCTTCGTAAGGCATACGCGACAAACTTGTAATGAGCTGCTAGGTACGGTCCGCCACGCGGGTTGCAGTGGAGATATATAAAGCGAGGCGGTGTGCCGTGATCGCAGTAACTGGCGGGCAGTTGTAGCAGCAGCCATGGATGTGCGCGTCGTATACTCTTTGGTATCTACTCTGTTCGTAGTTATGGCGAACGGGGGTGAGTTTACTTCTAGCAAATATTATATTTCTCACTGATACGTGCAAAACGACTAATTGGTTAACTAGAAATTTTTATGGTTCGTTTCCATTGCCAAGCGTTAATCACTGTATCATTTAATTTCTGTTCATTTCTTCTGACTACTTTGTAACGGCCTACCTCCATTATCTGTCTTCCGAGACATCTCTTCGTTGCTGAATTCTATCTTCTTGTTGTAGTTGTGGTCTTCAGTCCTGAGACTGGTTTGATGCAGCTCTCCATGCTACTCTATCCTGTGCAAGCTTCTTCATCTCACAGCACCTACTGCAACCTACATCCTTCTTAATCTGCTTAGTGTATTCATCTCCTGGTCTCCCTCTACGATTTTTACCCTCCACGCTGCCCTCCAATACCAAATTGGTGATCCCTTGATGCCTCAGAACATGTCCTACCAACCGATCCCTTCTTCTAATCAAGTTGTGCCACAAACCTCTTCTCCCCAATCCTATTCATTACCTTCTCATTAGTTATATGATCTACACATCTAATCTTCAGCATTCTTCTGTAGCACCACATTTCGAAAGCTTCTACTCTCTTCTTGTCCAAACTAGTTATCGTCCATGTTTCACTTCCATGCATGGCTACACTCCATACAAATACTTTCAGAAACGACTTCCTGACACTTAAATCTATACTCGATGTTAACAAATTTCTCTTCCTGAGAAACGCTTTCCTAGCCATTGGCAGTCTACATTTTATATCCTCTCTACTTCGACCATCATCAGTTATTTTGCTCCCCAAATAGTAACACTCCTATACTACTTTAAGTGCCTCATTTCCTAATCTAATTCCCTCAGCATCACCCGACTTAATTCGACTACATTCCATTATCCTCGTTTTGCTTTTGTTGATGTTCATCTTATATCCTCCTTTGAAGACATTGTCCATTCCGTTCAACTGCTCTTCCAAGTCCTTTGCTGACTCTGACAGAATTACAATGTCATCGGCGCACCTCAAAGTTTTTATTTCTTCTCCATGGATTTTAATACCTACTCCGAATTTTCTTTTGTTTCCTTCACTGCTTGCTCAATATACAGATTGAATAACATCGGGGAGAGGCTACAACCCTGTCTCACTCCCTTGCCAACCGCTGCTTCCGTTTCGTGCCCCTCGGCTCTTATAACTACCATCTGGTTTCTGTACAAATTGTAAATAGCCTTTCGCTCCCTGTATTTTACCTCTCCCACCTATAGAATTTGAAAGAGAGTATTCCAGTCAACATTGTCAAAAGCTTTATCTAAGTCCACAAATACTAGAAACGTAGGTTTGCCTTTCCTTAATCTATTTTCTAAGATAAGTCGTAGGGTCAGTATTGCCTCACGTGTTCCAACATTTCTACGGAATCCAAACTGATCTTCCCCGAGGTCGGCTTCTGCCAGTTTTCCATTCGTCTGTAAAGAATTCGCGTTAGTATTTTGCATCCGTGACTTATTAAACTGATAGTTCGGTAATTTTTCACTTCTGTCAGCTCCTGCTTTCTTTGGGATTGGAATTATTATATTCTTCTTGAAGTCTGAGGACATTTCGCCGTCTCATACATCTTGCTCACCAGATGGTAGAGTTTTGTTAGGACTGGCTCTCCCAAGGCTATCAGTAGTTCTAATGGAATGTTGTCTACTCCGGGGGCCTTGTTTCGACTCAGGTCTTTCAGTGCTCTGTCAAACTCTTCACGCAGTATCGTATCTCCCATTTCATCTTCATCTACAGCCTCTTCCATTTCCATAATATTGTCCTCAAGTACATCGCCCTTGTATAGACCCTCTCTATACTCCTTCCACCTTTCTGCTTTCCCTTCTTTGCTTAGAACTGGGTTTCCTCTGAGCTCTTGATATTCATACAAGTGGTTCTCTTTTCTGCAAAGGACTCTTTAATTTTCCTGTAGGCAGTATCTATCTTACCCCTCATGAGATAAGCCTCTACATCCTTACATTTGTCCTCTAGCCATCCCTGCTTAACAGTTTTGCACTTCCTATCGATCTCATTTTTGAGACGTTTGTATTCCTTTTTGCCTGCTTCATTTACTGCATTTTTATATTTTCTCCTTTCATCAATTAAATTCAGTATTTCTTCTGTTACCCAAGGATTTCTACTAGCCCTCGTCTTTTTACCTACTTGATCCTCTGCTGCCTCCACTACTTCATCTCTCAAAGCTACCCATTCTTCTTCTACTGTATTTCTTCCCCGAATTCCTGTCAATTGTTCCTTTATTCTCTCCCTGAAACTCTGTACAACCTCTGGTTCTTTCAGTTTATCCAGGTCCCATCTCCTTAAATTGCCACCTTTTTGCAGTTTCTTCAGTTTTAATCTACAGTTCATAACCAATAGAATGTGGTCAGAGACCACATCTGCCCCTGTAAATGTGTTACAATTTAAAACCTGGTTCCTAAATCTCTGTCTTACCATTATATAATCTATCTGAAACCTGTCAATATCTCCAGGGTTTTTCCATGTATACAACCTTCCTTTATGATTCTTGAACCAAGTGTTAGCTATGATTAAGTTGTGCTCTGTGCAAAATTTTACCAGGCGGCTTCCTCTTTCATTTCTGTCCCCCAATCCATATTCACCTACTACGTTTCCTTCTCTCCCTTTTCCTACTACAGAATTCCAGTTACCTATGACTATTAAATTTTCGTCTCCCTTCACTATCTGAATAATTTCTTTTATTTCCTCATACATTTCTTCAATTTCTTCGTCATCTGCAGAGTTAGTTGGACATTGTACTACTGTAGTAGGCGTGGGCTTCGTGTCTATCTTGGCCACAATAAGGCGTTCACTATGCTGTTTGTAGTAGCTTAACCGCACTCCCATTTTTTTTATTCATTATTAAACCGACTCCTGCGTTACCCCTATTTGATTTTGTATTTATAACCCTGTATTCGCCTGACCAAAAGTCTTGTTCCTCCTGCCACCGAACTTCACTAATTCCTACTATATCTATCTTTAACCTATCCATTTCCCGTTTTAAATTTTCTAACCTACCTGCTCGATTAAGGGATCTGACATTCCATGCTCCGATCCGTAGAACGCCAGGTTTATGGTAGCAAAGATAAAATATGGCTTTCCCTCATTTAGTGATATAGATTTTTTATAGATTATACACAGGGCGTTTCATTGATCGTGACCGCGCCAAATATCTCACGAAATAAGCGTCAAACGAAAAAACTACGAAGAACGAAACTTGTCTAGCTTGAAGGTGGAAACCAGATGGCGCTATGGTTGGCCCGCTACATGGCGCTGCCATAGGTCAAACGGATATCAGTTGCGTTTTTTTTAATACAAACCCCCATTTTTATTACATATTCGTGGAGTACGTAAAGAAATATCAACGTTTTAGTTGGACCCTATTTTTCACTATGTAATAGATGGCGCTGTAATAGTCACAAACGTATAAGCACGTGGTATCACGTAATATTCCCCCAGTGCGAACGCTATTTGCTTCGTGATACATTACGCGTGTTAAAATGGACCGTTTACCAATTGCGGAAAAGGTCGATATCGTGTTGATGCATGGCTGTTGTGATCAAAATGCCCAACGGGCGTGTGCTATGTATGCCGCTCAGTATCCTGGACGACATCATCCAAGTCTCCGGACCGTTCGCCGGATAGTTACGTTATTTAAGGAAACAGGAAGTGTTCAGCCACATCTGAAACGTCAACCACGACCTGCAACAACTGATGATGGCCAAGTAGGTGTTTTAGCTGCTGTCGCGGCTAATCCGCACATCAGTAGCAGACAAATTGTGCGAGAATCGGGAATCTCAAAAACGGCGGTGTTGAGTATGCTACATCAACATCGATTGCACCCTACCATATTTCTATGCACCAGGTATTGCATGGCGACGACTTTGAACTTCGTGTACAGTTCTGCCACTGGGCACAAATGAAATTACGGGACGATGGCAGATTTTTTGCACGCGTTCTATTTAGCGACGAAGCGCCATTCACCAACAGCGGTAACGTAAACCAGCAAAATACGCACTATTGGGCAACGGAAAATCCACTATGGCTGCGACAAGTGGAACATCAGCGACCTTGGCGGGTTAATGTATGATGCGGCCTTATGGGAGGAAGGATAATTGGCACTTTTATCGATGACAATCTAAATGGTGCAATGTATGCTGATTTCGTACGTAATGTTCTACCGATATTACTACTAGATGTTTCACTGCATGACAGAATGGCGATGTACTTCCAACATGATGTAGGGTCGGCACATAGCTCGCATGCGGTTGAAACGGTATTGAATAGCATATTTCATGACAGGTGGATTGGTCGTCGAAGCACCATACCATGTCCCGCACGTTCACGGGATCTGACGCCCCCGGATTTCTTTCTGTGGGGAAAGTTGAAGGATATTTGCTGTCGTGACCCACCGAGAACGCCTGATAACATGCGTTAGCGCATTGTCAATGCGTGTGCGAACATTACGGAAGGCGAACTACTCGCTGTTGAGAGGAATGTCGTTACACGTATTGCCAAATGCATTGAGGTTGACGGACATCATTTGGAGCATTTATTGCATTAATGTGGTATTTCCAGGTAATCACGCTGTAACAGTATGCGTTCTCAGAAATGATAAATTCACAAACGTACATTTATCACATTGGAACAACCGAAATAAAATGTTCAAAGGTACCTACGTTCTGTATTTTAATTTAAAAAACCTACCTGTTACCAACTGTTGTTGAGCCATATGTTTGCGACTATTACAGCGCCATCTATCACAAAGCGAAAAAAGTGTTCCAACTAAAGCATTCATATTTCTTTACGTACTACACGAATATGTAATCAAAAATGGGGGGTTCCTATTTAAAAAAACGCAGTTGATATCCGTTTGACCTATGGCAGCGCCATCTAGCGGGCCAACCATAGCGCCATCTGGTTTCCCCCTTCAAGCTAGACGAAAAGTTGGTAACAGGTATGTTTTTTAAATTAAAATACAGAACGTAGGTACGTTTGAACATTTTATTTCGGTTGTTCCAATGTGATACATGTACCCTTGTGAACTTATCATTTCTGAGAACGCATGCTGTTACAGAGTGATTACCTGTAAATACCACATTAACGCACTAAATGCTCAAAATGATGTCCGTCAACCTCAATGCATTTGGCAGTAGTGAAGTTTTACAAGATACCATAATAATCGTTTGGACAGATTTAGGTATCTTGTAAAACTTTGAGTATATCGTCAAAGACCTTTTTTAGATTTTTGATCATGACATCCTTCTACTACATGATATTCAGGTTTATATATTACATGTGTTTAAAAGGATATAGACTACGTGCATCCATATATTTGTTAGTTTATGGTGTAAAAATCTGAAGTAAGTCGCAAGAATTTTTCTAGACTTTGCCAACAACATTTCTCTTTTACGTAGTATGTATAAATTGGTGAAGGATTTTTCGATAATATTGGTAACAATATTTCCCATTTGTATAGAATGTATACACTTATATACCATATGTATTAAAAACGTGTAGCATGTCTGGGTGACTGTTTATCGGAGTAACACTAAAAAATCTGAATTTAGTCGTTCAAGAACTTTTCAAGATTTGTGGGAGCGATGTTAAATTATGAATTCTCTTGATTGAACATTTATCGGAATACTGTGTAAAAATTTCAAGTAAATCGGTCAATAACTTTCCGAGATTTTTGATAAAAACCTTTCTCCTTTGTATAGTACAAATATAAACTATGTCTCTCCAGACGTGTTGAGTAAAGATTGGAAGTAAATCTTTCGAGAATTTTAACAGACTTTTGCTAACAAAATTTTTCGTTTATATTGTATCGAGGATGATTCAGGAGGAATGTCACATAAACTGCGAGATGATTATACATGTGAAAATAAACCAAAAACGTCCTATGGACACGCGCCTGATTTTCGATCGATATAGAACTGGAGCAGGTTTAAAACTACACATATCAACGTATGTTTATGAGGACAAGCGTGAATATTACTACTGAAATGCTGTGTAGGCGCTGTGGCGGACTCCTACAAGGAGTGTCCATAAAGTTCCCCATCCATTCAACGCCCTTGTCAACACCTGGGAGCGTGTGTTTTGCTTAAATGTGGACAACAGCGTCGGTGTTGCAAGTGACGACTTCTTCACGTGTATCCACCTTCGCAGCGTACGAATGTTCAAATGTGTGTGAATTTCTAAGGGACCAGCTGCTGAGGTCATCGGTCCCTAGACGCAAACAGTACTTAAACTAACTTACGCTAAGAACAACACTCACACCCATGCCCAAGGGAGGACTCGAATGTCCGGCGGTACGGACAGAGCAATCCGTGACATGACGCCTAAGACGACGCGGTCGTATCGTACACATTTCCCTTTAACCAGCCCTATAAACAGAGATCTGATGGGGTTGTCAAGTGATCTGGCAAGTAGTTGATGGGTCCACCACAAAAAATTCATCGTTGAGGAAATGTGTTGTTCAGATACTAGTATACTTGTCTGATACAGTGAATTGGTGATCCTTCGCGTTGCAGATGCATTTGCCGTCATTGCTCTAATGTCGCGTCTTTCGAAAGTTCTGGTAGGTCTTCTGTCTGGAAATATGTGTACCCTGAGGCTGCCACACTATTTGGCAGGAAAACAGGGCCTATCACCATCTTATCAATCATACTACACCAGACGTTTACTGAGAACCTAACTTAGGATCTTGCTTCCATAGTTTCATGTAGATCGTTCGTCGCCCATATTAAAGAACTGCGGGTGTTCATGACACCCCTGCGTGTAAATGTAGCATTATCTGTTAATGAAGTGTATTGCATGACTTATTTGTGTACAGCCAACAGTCACAAAATTGTTTCCTGCTTATTGAGTCTCCTGGATGCAGATGTTGCATGGGCTGCACATGGAATGGGCACAAGCCCTCAGTCTATAGCGTACACCACATTCACGTTTTCGGAATATCGAGTTGATGGCTAATGCGCCATGTACTGATGGTGGGACTGTGTCGTACTGTTGCAATAATATCTTCCCTTTCCTCAACTGACTGGACAGTCACACGTTCTGATATTACATGTGCACTGGGTAGTGTTCCCAAATTGCGTAATGGTTGTAATACCCTGGCACAGGTTGTTCGTCGATCAGGGAAACATCTCTGGTATTCTGTCACAGCGACATGGGCACTGCCATCAAAGCACAGGTGAACATATGCGGCTTGTTGGTATTCGCAAACACAATGCATTTACTCAATTAAACAACACTCAAGCACAACACGTACACGGCCTGACTACTGCACAGGAATGAGTGTGAGGTTATTTTGGAATATAGCAATGTTGTTTTTCTGCCTTTTAATCGAGGTCTGTTGGTAAATATCCTAATCCACCGGTCGTGTGGGTGTATTTTTCTTATTTGATGTTCTTACAAACACAATTGCATCACTTGATGAGGTAATAGTCAAGTTTTAATAACTAACAAACGTCTTACACGAAGTCCTTCACACTACTGGCCATTAAAATTGCTACACCAAGAAGAAATGCAGATAATAAACGAGTATTCATTGGACAAATATATTTCACTAGAACTGACATGTGATTACATTTTCACGTAATTTGGGTGCATAGATCCTGAGAAATCAATACCCAGAACAACCACCTCTGGCCGTAATAGCGCCCTTGATCCGCCTGGGCATTGAGTCAAACAGAGCTTGGCGTGTACAGGTACAGCTGCAAATGCAGCTTCAAAACGATACCACAGTTCATCAAGAGTAGTGACTGGCGTATTGCGACGAGCCAGTTGCGCGGCCACCACTGACCAGACGTTTTCAATTGGTGAGAGATCTGGAGAATGTGCTGGCCAGGGCAGCAGTCGAACGTTTTCTGTATCCAGAAAGGCCCGTACAGGACCTACAACATGCGGTCGTGCACTATCCTGCTGAAATGTATGGTTCGCAGGGATCGGATGAAGGGTAGAGCCACGGATCGTAACACATCTGAAATGTAACGTCCACTGTTCAAAGTACCGTCAATGCGAATAAGAGGTGACTGAGACGTGTACCCAATGGCACCCCATACCATCACGCCGGGTGATACTCCAGTATGGCGATGACGAATACACGCTTCCAATGTGCGTTCACCACGATGTCGCCATACACGGATGCGACCATCATGATGCTGTAAACAGAACCTGGATTGCCATTCGTGCACCCAGGTTCGTCGTTGAGTACACCATCGCACGCGCTCCTGTCTGTGATGCAGCGTCAAGGGTAACCGGAGCCATGGTCTCCGAGCTGATAGTCCATGCTGCTGCATACGTCGTCGAACTGTTCCTGCAGATGGTTGTTGTCTTGAAAACGTCCCCATCTGTTGACTCTAGGATCGAGACGTGGCTGCACGATCCGTTACAGCCATGCGGATAAGATGCCTGTCATCTCGACTGATAGTGATACGAGGCCATTGGGATCCAGCACGGTGTTCCGTATTACCCTCCTGAACCCACCGATTCCATATTCTGCTAACAGTCATTGGATCTCGACCAACACGAGCAGCAATGTCGCGATACGACAAACTGCAATCGCGATAGGCTACAATCCGACCTTTATCAAAGTCGGAAACATGATGGTACGCATTTCTCCTCCTTACACGAGGTATCACAACGTTTCACCAAGCAACGCCGGTCAACTGCTGTTTGTGTATGAGAAATCTGTTGGAAACTTTCCTCATGTCAGCACGTTGTAGATGTCGCCACCGGCGCCAACCTTCTGTGAACGCTCTGAAAAGCTAATCACTTGCATATCACAGCATCTTCTTCCTGTCGGTTAAATTTTGCCTCTGAAGCACGCCATCTTCGTGGTGTAGCAATTTTAAAGTCCGGTAGTGTATATCTAAGTTCTACCAGAAATATAAACTGTATCTGCATAGCCTGAATGTGCATGCTGCCATTTCTCTGAACGAGACACCAGTTTGTTGACACCATCTTTGCAGAATGTTGGACATTGTTGACGGAACCTTTAGTATTACTTCTGCTTGCACCGCGTCGTGTCGCAGCGCTCGTGTTTGGTCTGGCAATGCTGCCACCATATCATTATTCTAAGTGAAAATCCAGTGTCATCCCAACTGACGCACTTGGTCACAGGCCAAACAATGTCTCTTAAACAAATTACCCTGATGGGAGAAGATGTGTATCAAAATAAAAATCGGAGTCCATGAGAGATGGAAACCACTGTTTGCGTGCAAATCATGTTTATAATTAGAGGAAAATCCTGGTTGTGGCAATCAAAGGACCTTCCGTCTGAAGGATTCGCCTAGCTGCAGATCCAGCGTTTGCAAAAAATTCTCATATAGATAGAAAAGAGCCGAGAATTAAACAGAATTGTGTCAGAGCGTGACGTCTTGTTTCAGACTCATGGGCAGCTCCTGAACGCGGATTCTATCGCATCGTCGATGGCAAAAACGCCACGCGGTGCCAGTTTCCACATCAAGCCCTCGTCCAAAGCGACGAGAAGACTGTATGTGGCGGTTCGCTTATCACGCAAAGTATAGTCCTCACCGCTGCGGGCTGTACTGTAGGGTGAGTTGAAACAACAGCTAGGCGAAAACTTGTACAGACTGTTCAACGTGTGACGTAACTGTACTGGGCAATAACCAAGTTTAATACTGTAGCTGTATAGTCGTCTGGTTAGATTATGTCATGTGTCACAGTTTAATAATTTGTTGATTCCGCTATTTCTGGTTGTGATTTTCGTGTATCAGTACACCATATGTTTGTCATGGCAAGAAGAAGTGTAAAGTTGACTACACATTAATGCAAGATTGCACATCAAGGACAGGGTGAGAATGCTGACTGTACAGTTTGGACACGGAGGACGGCTCGAAGCTATAACTCATCTACATCTACATCTACATGGTTACTCTGCAATTCACACTTAAATGCCTGGCAGAGGGTTCATCGAACTATTTTAATACTACTTCTCTACCATTCCACTCTCGAATCGCGCATGGCAAAAAGGAACACATAAACCTTTGCGTTCAGGCTCTGATTTATCTTATTTTATTATGATGATGATTTCTCCCTACGTAGCTGGGTGTCAAAATATTTTCGCAAGCGGAAGAGAAAGTTGGTCACTGAAATTTTGCAAATAGATCGCGCCGCAAAGAAAACCGCCTTTGTTTCAGTGACTGCCACCCCACCTCCCGTATCATATCAGTGACACTCTCATCCCTGTTGCGCGATAACACGAAACGGGCTGCCCTTCTTTGCACTTTTTCGATGTTCTCCGTCAATTCAACCTGGAAAGGATTCCACACCGCGCAGCAACATTTCAGCAGAGGAGGGACAAGTGCAATGTAGGCCGTCTCTAAAGAGACTTCTAAGTGTTCTGCCAACAAAGCGCAGTCTTTGTTTCGGCTGCCCCACAATATTATCTACGAGGTCTTTCCAATTTAAGTTGCTCATGATTGTAATTCCTAGGTATTTAGCCGAATTGACAACACTTAGATTTGTGCAATTTATAGTATACCCTAAATTTATCGGATTTCTTTTAGTACCCCTGTGGATAACCTCGCACTTTTCTTTGTTTAGTGCCAATTGTCACTTTTCGCACCATACAGAAATTCTCTCTAGATCATTTTGTAATTGGAACTGATCGTCTGATGATTTTACTAGACGGTAAATTACAGCGTCATCTGCAAACAATCTACGGGGGCTGCTCAGATTATCACCTAGATCAATTATGTAAATCAGGAACAGCAGAGGCCTCATGACACTACCTTGCAGAACGCCAGATATCACTTCTGTTCTAGTCGATGATTTACCGTCCATCACTACGAAGTGTAACCTCTCTGAGAGGAAACCACGAATCCAGTCACACAACTGAGACGATACTCCATATGCACGCAATTTGATTAATAGTCGCTTGTGAGGAACAGTATCAAAAGGCTTTTGTAAATCCAGGAATATGGAATCGATCTGAGATCTCTTGTCGGCAGTACTCATTGCTTCATGGGAATAAAGAGCTAGCTGTGTTGCACAAGAACGATATTTTCTGAATCCGTGTTGGTTACGTATCAATAAGTCATTTTCTTCTAGGTAATTCATAATGTTCGAGTACAGCATATGCTCCAAAATCCTACTGAAAATTGAGGTCAGTGATATGGGTCTGTAATTCAGTGGATTACTCCTATTTCCTTTCTTGAATACTGGTGTGACCTATGCTACTTTCCAGTCTTTAGGAACAGACCTTTCGTCAAGTGAGCGGTTCTATATGATTGTTAAGAAACACGCTATTGTGTCTGCATACTCTGGAAGGAACGTGATTGGTATACCATCTGGACCGGAAGACTTGCCTTTCTTAAGTGATTTGTTTCGCAACACCGGAGATATCGACTTTTATTCACTCATGCTAACAACTGTTCTGGTTTCGAATTCTGGAATACTCACTTCATCTTCTTTCGTGAAGGTGGCAAAATAAAAATCGACGAGACTTGAAACTGGTAATTACCTATCAATGGCACACACAGACATGTAAAAACCATTTGTCACTGAGATAGCTACATTTTCATATCATACTCTGATGCACAGTTAGTGTTTAAGGATGACGCATTGCGTCACAGGTACTTCGATACCACTAGTCTATCGTAAGGTTTCCTACTCTGTTATCACGCACGTAAGGCGCCATTAACTACGGAGCTGAACAGTGGCGTCTATCATTTTGAAGCATGGCACTTTGCTGACCACCAAGTATTCGGGCTACCGATATCGATCTGATCTTTTGGAGGACTCCGGCTATCCGGTATGGGCTTCAAGAAGACGCGAGTGTTTAAATCGGTCAGACGCATAAGGAATGGTACTGGCGAGTTGCAGGAAGAGCAGAGGACATCGCATGTGACCTGATCAGGAAGTCCCCAACCTACGCCGCAAACTCAAATTTTATGGCATCTCGAAGACCACCTGTATGGTTGGTTCAAATGGCTCTGAGCACTATGGGACTTAACTTCTGAGGTCATCAGTCCCCTAGAACTTAGAACTACTTAAACCTAATTAACCTAAGGACATCACAAACATCCATGCCCGAGGCAGGATTCGAACCTGCGACCGTAGCGGTCGCGCGGTTCCAGACTGTAGCGCCTATAACCGCTCGACCACCCCGGCCGGCCCACCTGTACGGATTGGAGACAATAGCGCCCCAGTAACGCCTGACAGTCACGGCGGCTTCACGCCTGACTGGAGCTACTTGTCGTTTTCTTATTTTTTGCCTACTTGATACTGCAAGGCCACGTCTGTGTTAATGTGGAATTGAACCTGTTATATCAACTCGCCTCCGAGTGACTGTGCGTATGATCATAGGCCAGTGTAACTGACGCCAATTTGTTGTTCCAGGCCATATTTTGTGCAAGTGTATGAGTATCATCCGTTATACAGGGTGTAAATTTTAAGTTGACAAACCAGAATAACTCGAAAAACAAGCTTCACGCGAAAGAATGTGTAGAATCCAAAGCTGATTTTTTTCAAGGGGGACATCTACTGGTTCTAAAATTAGACCGCCACCCAAGCCCCTGCGGGTGGGGTGGGAGGCAACTTTAAAATTTCAAATGGGACCCCCCATTTTTTATGGAAGAATCAGATTCTACATAAAAAAAACTACGTACATTTTGTCTTAAACATTTGTTTTGATTCTTGGTAGTTGGCGCTGTAATTCAAGAAAATCCATCTTCTCATTTTTGCGTTCAAAATGGTTACGGATAAATAAAAAATACTTATTTACTTCGTAAGTTTTGATTGCCTAAAACTCTCCCTCTCTCCCCATATGGTGGGGTTTGAGAGAGAGGAATTAGAGTTTTACAAATGCTGACAAACAAAACTTATCCGAATCTGCGGAAAAAATTAATATGTGGGTCAACATTTGCGAAACTCTAATTCATCTGTCTCAAACCCCATCCTATGGGGAGAGAGGGAGAGTTTTCAATTTAGCGAGTCAAAATTTACGAAGTAAATAAGTATTTATCCGTAACCATTTTGCACGCAAAAATGAGAACATGGATTTTCTTGAATTACAGCACCAACTACCAAGAATCAAAAGAAATGTTTAAGGCAAAATGTATGTAGTTTTTTGTGTATAACCTAATTCTGCTATAAAAATGGGGGTTCCCATTTGAAATTTTAAAGTTGCCTCCCGCCCCACCGCCAGGGGGCTGGGGTAGCGGGCTAATTTTAGCACCAGCAGATGTCCCCCTCGAAAATAATCAACTTTGGATTCCACTCATTTTTTCGTGTGAAGCTTATTTTTCGAGTTATTCTGGTTTGTCAACTTAAAATTTACACCCTGTATAACAGATGATACTCGTACACTTGCACAAAATATGGTCTGGATCAACAAATTGCGGTTAGTTACACTGGCCTATGATCATACGCACAGTCACTCGGAGGCGAGTTGATATAACAGGTTCAATTCCACATTAACACAGACGTTGTCTTGCAGTATCAAGTAGCCAAAAAATAAGAAAACGACAAGTAGCTCCAGTCAGGCGTGAAGGCGCCGTGACTCCCAGGGTTCGAAACTGGGGTGCTATTGTCTCCAATCCATAAAATTTGAGCTTGCGGAGCAGGTTGGGGACTTGCTGACCAGGTTGCGTGGGATGTCCTCTGCGCCTCCTGCAACTCGCCAGTACCGTTCCTTAAGCGAAACAACAAAGATTGCGTCTGACCGATTTAAACACTCGCGTCTTCTCGAAGCCCATACCGGACAGCCGGAGTCCCCCAAAAGCTCAGGTCGATATCGGCAACCCGAGTACTTAGTGCCAGCGAAGTGCCATGCCGTCAAAATTAAAGCCGCCAGTGTTCAACTCCGTAGTAAATGGCGCATTACGTGCGCGATAACTGTGAGTATGAAACTTTATGATAGACTAGTGGTATCCAAGTATGTGTGACGCTATCCATCATCCTTAAACACTAGCTGTGCACCATAATATGATATGAAAATGCAGCTGCCTCAGTGACAAATGGTCTTTACTTCTATTCTGAAACAACGAAATTAAATTTGTAGCTTAATTTGTGTTAGAGGTTTTTGCATCCAAGACGCTGAGATTTCTTCTTCTAGTTTACAAGAAATTTTAAGGAGTGATAAGCTCGTATGTGGGGTCGCTTTCGCAGTAAGTTGAGATTTCCAACATCTTGAGCATTCTCGTCTGTAGCCTTTTATGAGCGGGTTACTGTTCCCTTCTGATGCGTGCTGGCAGGGTAGCTTTGGCAGCGAACGACACGTTCGGGTTCACCGTGCCTGGAGCAGAGACGTGTTTGCTTTCTGCCGTGGCGACACTTCCGTGTTGCACTGGCTGGCAATCTGGCGATCGTTTGATGCGTGCCGCGGCGGAGTGTCGCCGATTAATCGGTAACCATTCGTCTGTCCTCTTTGGCGAAAAGGTTTATAGCCTGTTCTGAAAGCCCGAAGTTCCTCCTCGCTATACCTGCTCTTTAGCTACTCGTTTAAACCTTGTAACCTTATTTGCTCCTTCTGGAAGTAGTTAAGTTTTAAGGCCATTTACCTATCAATATGAACTGTCGAACTTTTTGATCCATAGTCATTAGCTAACTCCACTCATTGTGAAACTTGCCTGCTTGTTCCTTGTTGACTGTGGTAGGCGTTTGTTGTAGTTCCCAGCTTGCCTTGTATTTTGGGCGACTGTAATTTATATTAAAGGCCGTTGCCAATGTCTCTGCTGGTGTGTACCAGTTGAAAGTAGCATTTAAATTGCACGTCCTCCCAACTTATCGTGTGTTCTGGGCAATTGCATTTTTATTAAGGGCTATTGTCATAGTTTCTGCCGATATGCAACAATTGAGAGTTACATTTAAATTGTGTGGCTTCCCAGCTCTGCCTGTATTTTGAGGGATTGTGCATTTTATTGCTTACGGGATTTTTATTAATGCTTATTGTGCCTTGAAAGGAGAATATAAGATGAACATCAACAAAAGCAAAACGAGAATAATGTAATGTAGTCGAGTTAACTCGGGTGATGCTGAGGCAGTTAGATTAGGAAATGAGACACTTAAAGTACTAAAGGACTTTTGCTATTTGGGCAGCAAAATAAATGATGATGGTCTAAGTAGAGAGGATATAAAATCTAGACTGGCTATTGGAAGGAAGGCGTTTCTGAAGAAGAGAAATTTGTGAACATCGACTATAGATTTAAGTGTCAGGAAGTCGTTTGTGAAAGTATTTGTATGGAGTGTAGCCATGTATGGAAGTGAAACATGAACGATAAATAGTTTAGACAAGAAGAGAATAGAAGCTTTCGAAATGTGCTGCTACAGAAGAATGCTGAATGTCAGATGGGTAGATCACATAACTAATGAGGAGGTATTGAATAGAATTGGGGAGGAGTTTGTGCCACAACTTGACTAGAAGAAGGGATCGGTTGGCAGGTCATGTTCTGAAGCATCAAGGGACCACCAATTTAGTATTGGAGGGCAGCGTGGAGGATAAAAATCGTAGAAGGAGACCAAGAGATGAATCCACTAGGCACATTCAGAAGGATGTAGGCTGCAGTACGTACTGGGAGATTAAGCAGCTTGCACAGGATAGAGTAGCATGGAGAGCTGCATCAAATCAGTCTCAGGACTGAAGACCACAACAACAACATGCGTTGTTAAGAGTTTTCCAACAGGCAGAATCAGTGGTGTGACTTATTATCCTTTTGTATTTTGCATGGGCGTTACCCACTTTGTGACGTCTTAGCTATGCTTGGAAACTGTTAGTACATTTAGTGGCCGTCATTCTAATTCATTTTACTGATGCAACTGTTTGTTGAACCCGCTTGCAGCCATGCCTAGTTGGTATGACTTCTTTCTTGTATTTGGGAGCAACACGAGGTATCAGAAAAGACAGTACAAGCAGTTACGGTGACGTTTCTTACCAGGAAAATTAGGGAGACACCACATCTTATATGGACTGGAAGAAGGACATTAATATTGCTTCTACATTCTGATGCATTTCCAACCTACATACAATTCTGTCACCCAAACATTCTCTCCATCTTCATTTTGTTGGACCATCCAACAGATAAAAATTATCAGCAATAAAAACTGTGCTAACGTCACCCAGAAGAGAACTTGATATTACCGCAACTCTCTCTTGCAATACATCGAAAACAAATACTGTCTGCGTACCGATGTTGAGCGTAAATGAGCTGCAGCAACATCTCCCTTTCTCTATACGAGTAAATGCATCATTAGCTGACCATTAAATCGTACCTTATTGCAACCTCTCCCAGCCAATCAATGCATCAACTTTCTATCATCCTTTAACGCAGATCCATATCAACTTAGAGGCAGTTGGTCCTCTTTTCCACGAAATCATAAAAGTCAGCTGTTGACTTACATGTATCGCTATTACTTCAATAGACATACAGCAACAATTTTAGAATACGTGGCGAGAAGTGATGTCATGATCGCATAGTCGGGAGTGACATAAAAGCGATGAAATTACGAAAATTGGCGAAAAATATGTATAAATTGAGGGACAATACGCCAAAATGCTTGAACCAGTAAAATGCTTGTAGATGAGAACGAGTATTTGAGAGCAAGAGGAATACGAGAGGAAGTTGGCATGGAAGTACCAGGAAACAAGGAAACAGTCATTTTTCATCGATATGAATTAGACGGCTGGAATAGAATGTTTAACGTTCATGATCATCAAATGTAGACTAATAAATTTATATTTGTCGGATCACAAGCCAAGGCGTGACCCCAGAGTTGGCGGTAACTATCTTATAGACTTTTATAAAGCGTCCTTAAGAGCGTTGCTTTACCAGCTGTGGGGATTGCAATATGCACCCCCAGAATGGATCGTGTGTTTGTCTCTGCACAAGACTGTTTAGGAGTTTCAAAACCTAACAAACAGTATTTACGATGTGCTTCTCTATACTCTTCACGAATCACAACCATGTAGTGTCAGAAAACAAACACCTTACAGAACAGTTGCTGCATCGTTTTTAACAACATTGTACTGTATGTCTACTGAGGTAATAGTGATACACGCAGGTTGACCGTGTCTTAGATCCTTGCTTGGAAAAGATAACCATCTACCTATAATTGACATGGATCTGCATTAAAGGCTGACAGAACGTGGATGGAGTGAACGTTTAAGAGGGGCTGTAACGAGGTATGATTTTATGGTAGACTGATGCATTCTAGAGAGGGGGAGATGTTGCTGCAGGGAAATTATCATGCATTTAACAATTTTTTCCGTTGATCTCTCTGGGTACATCAGTTGTGTGGTATAACTTGTGAACGACTCGTGCACAATTGCGTGTTCTATGTGTGACTTAGAGCGCTATCTACCTTCAATTGCTACCAGCAAACGTCTCCATACAACAGTTAGCATGTGTGATCAGTCATGTCCGCAGATGGAAAAACTTATTTTAACAGTCTCCTCTAGATGAACAAGGCTGTATGCCATGTACTCTGTTTCTCTGCCACATCTTGGGCACAAATCGAGTGCAGTTTCATAACTGAAGTGATTGTAAGTTAGTAACAGTTGTTTGTGAGATTTTGCAAAACTTTCATATGGATTTGCTTCAAAGTCGTCTTGCTTACAGAGTTAGGGCAGCATGGCGTCTAATTTTGCATGTCAAACACCGCTGTTATGCGTTTGTCTGTTTCCTTCTAAGAGAAATTTTCCATTGCTGATGATCATTTTATGTGGCTGATCCTGAAAGTTGGATGTCTATTATTCTGCTGTGTGCATACACAAAGTCTGAGTCTGAGATATTACACTACTGACCATTAAAATTGCTACACCACGAAGATGACGTGCTACAGACGCGAAATTTAACCGACAGGAAGATGATGCTGTGATATGCAAATGATTAGCTTTTCAGAGCATTCACACAAGGTTGGCGCCGGTGGCGACACCTACAAAGTGATGACATGAGGAAAGCTTCCAACCGACTTCCCATACACAAACAGTAGTTGACCGGCGTTGCCTGATGAAACGTTGTTGTGATGCCTCGTGTAAGGAGGAGAAATGCGTACCATCACGTTTCCGACTTTGATAAAGGTCGGATTGTAGCCAATCGCGAATGCGGTTTATCGTATCGCGACATTGCTGTTCGCGTTGGTCGAGATCCAATGACTGTTAACAGAATATGGAATCGGTGGGTTCAGGAGGGTAATACGGAACGCCGTGCTGGAACCCAACGGCCTCGTATCACTAGCAGTCAAGATGACAGGCATCTTATCCGCATGGCTGTAACGGATCGTGCAGCCACGTCTCGATCCCCGAGTCAACAGATGGGGACGTTTTCAAGACAACAACCATCTGCACGAACATTTCGACGACGTTTGCAGCAACATGGACTATCAGCTCGGAGACCACGGCTGCGGTTACCCTTGACGCTGCACCACAGACAGGAGCGCCTGTGATGGTTTATTGAAAGACGAATCAGGGTCCACGCATGGCAAAACGTCATATTTTCGGATGAATCCAGGTTCTGTCTACACCATCATGATCTATGCATCCGTGTTTGGCGACATCGCGGCGAACGCACATTGGAAGCGTGTATTCGTCATCGCCATACTGCCGTATCACCTGGTGTGATGGTATGGGGTGCCATTGGTTACATGTCTCGGTCACCTCTTGTTCGCATTGATGGCACTTTGAACAGTGGACGTTACATTTCAGATGTGTTACGATCCGTGGCTCTACCCTTCATTCGAACCCTGTGAACCCCTCATTTCAGCAGGATAATGCACGACCGCATGTTGCAGGTCCTGTACGGGCCTTTCTGGTTACAGAAAATGTTCGACTGCTGCCCTGGCCAGCACATTCTCCAGATATGTCACCAACTGAAAACGTCTGGTCAATGGTGGCCGAGCAGCTGGCTCGTCACAGTACGCTAGTCACTACTCTTAATGAACTGTGGTATCGTGTTGAAGCTGCATGGGGAACTGTACCTGTACACGCCATCCAAGCTCTGTTTGAGTCAAGGCCCAGGCGTATCGAGGCTGTTATTACGGCCACAGGTGGTTGTTCTGGGTACAGATTTCTCAGGATCCATGCACACAAATTGCGTGAAAATGTAATCGCATATCAGTTCTAGTATAATATATTTGTCCAATGAATACCCGTTTATCATCTGCATTTCTTCTTGGTGTAGCAATTTTAACGGCCAGTAGTGTATAATTTCTGAACTGTAATCAGATGTGAGCCGTGTGTGCTATACAACTCTTGGAAGCTATATTGTGCATGTATCACAAAGATTCTATGTTTTTCTTTGGTGTAGACGGAAGCTGTTTCATCATCTTATGTTTTGTCACAGTAGTGAGTGGGACAGAGAACATGCAGGGTGAATGTATGTCAGATGTTGGACATACGAGGTATGATTGTAAAGTTTTAAGAATGGGCGTGTAATTGAACAATGGTGTTACTTAAATTGTACTGTGCTGCACCTCCTTCAAAATAGTCCCCTTCTGACTGGACACACCGACTCCAAAGGTGTTTCCACTTTTGGAAACATTCCTAGATTTTTTTCCTGAAGTGTGTTAAGGACACTCTCTGTATCTGCCTTGATGTCTTCAATCGAGTCAAATCGCTTCCCTTTCAGTGAAAATTCCAGTTTAGGAAACAGGTAGAAGTCTGCAAGGGCCATATCAGTGGAATAATGCGGTTGTGGAAACACAGGAATTTTGAATTTGGTCAAATATTCAACAATGGAGAAGGCATGATGAGCTGGAACATTGTCATGGTGTAGCACTGAAGTCCTGACTTTTCACAATCCAGGCCTTTTCTTCCACACCTTTTTGTGCAACCGCTGAAGTACACATTTGTAGCATTCGTGGTTAATTGTCTGTCCTCCAGAGGTAAATTCATGACGCACAATACCGGTAGAATCGAAAAAATTGCCAACATTATCTTCACCTTTGACCGACTTTGCCGTGCTTTCTTCAGTCGTGGTGAACCTGGTGTCTTCCACTGCGAAGATTGCACTTTGGTTTCAGGATCATATCCATCACCTGTAATTACCCTATTTTACAAATCTGGGTAATTTTTAGTCCGATTAATCAGTTCTTGACACACTTCAGGTCGGTATTTTCTCTGGTCACTTGACAACACTTGGTTAAAATTGCGTTAAATGCATAGAAACTTAAATTATGTTCATCAGAAATCTCCCTAATTGTAAGTCTACGATCAGTGCGTACTAAGTTGGGAACTTTCACATCTTCATTCGTTTTTGAGGTGGAAGGATGGCCAGACCATGTTCATCTTCAAATGATGCATGGCAATTTTTTAAATCTGTTGAACCAGGCAAAAACATTTGACTGGCTCATACAATTATCTCCAAAAGCTGTTTTTAATATTTCGTAAGTTTCAGAAGCTGATTTCTCGGTATTAAAACAAAATTTCATACAAGTTCGTTGCTCTGTTTTTACGTCCATTTTCATGCAGGCAGAATCCGGCAACAAGCGCCAACAGACTCGCACTCAACCAGCTGCCACAAAAAACTGAATAAAGGAAACCCAGTTTCCTGTCAGAGGGCGTTCAAGGACAAGGCAATGAGTCACTCCCCGCCCTCCGTGTATGCGCCCGCCAAACCAGTAAGCAGTAGCGGACCCAGTGTTAAAACTTTCCAATCACACCTCGTATATGTCCTGCATCAGAGCGTTACACTCCACATGACTTACGTTTCGGCAACAACTTGGCTTTAACATTATCACATGTTTAATTGCAGAACCGTGTAGCCTTAGGAGTGTATCGGGTGATCAAAAAGTCAGTATAAATTTGAAAACTGAATAAATCACGGAATAATGTAGATAGATAGGTACAAATTGATGCACATGCTTGGAATGACATGGGGTTTTATTAGAACCAAAAAAATACAAACGTTCAAAAAATGTCCGACAGATGGCGCTTCATCTGATCAGAATATCCATAATTAGCATAACAATGTAAGACAAAGCAAAGATGATTTTCTTTACAGGAAATGCTTAATATTTCCACCATCATTCTTCAACAATAGCTGTTGTCGAGGAATAATGTTGTGAACAGCACTGTAAAGCATGTCCGGAGTTATGGCGAGGCATTGGCGTCGGATATTGTCTTTCAGCATCCCTAGAGATGTCGGTCGATCACTATACACTTGCGACTTCAGGTAACGCCAAAGCCAATAATCGCACGGACTGAGGTCTGGGGACCTGGGAGGCCAAGCATGACGAAAGTGGCGGCTGAGCACACGATCATCAGCAAACGACACGCGCAAGAGATCTTTCACGCATCTAGCAATGTGGGGTGGAGCGCCATCCTGCATAAACATCGTACGTTCCAGCAGGTGTTTATCAGCCAGGCTGGGGATGATGCGATTCTGTAACATGTCGGCGTACCTCTCACCCGTCACAGTAGCAGTTTTGCTGTCCAGCACCATCTGTCGGACATTTTGTGAATTTTGTTTTTTATTTTTTTCTAATAAAACCCCATGTCATTTCAAGCATGTGTGTCAATTTTTACTTCTCTATCTACATTATTCCGTGATTTATTAATTTTTCAAGTTTATACTGACTTTTTGATCACCCTGTATGTGTTTATGTTCTACAATCAACCTTCTTGTACTGGCCCCAGTCACTAGGACAATACTTCAGAATTGATAGCACAGTTGATCTACGTAAAATGCTTCAAACTCCGTCCATCCGGAGCTCCATCATGCATAAACCACATGTTTCGTCTTAACCATCTGTTATATCATTGCAGTACTCTCATATCCACTATACACCAATAAGGGGTGCTAATCTCCACGACATGCACAAATCTGGAGGTGTCTTGTGCACTTGAATGGGTGCTGTGAGTAAGAGTTGTTTGGAACAGTCCTTGCTGAACAGCAGTTACTGGCTAAGCTTGCTCTAATCCTTCACAAGACGTGTAATATGGTAGGTATCGTACCCTGCTACTTCTGGTCAGTTGCAAATTAAATCGGAGACGATGTTGCAGGGATGGTTCGTCAAAGACAATCCGGGGACAACTTTAAATCTCCAACTTTATCCTATGAATGCCAGGATACTCTGTGACTCCCACCCACATAGGGAATGATGGGCAACCGTAACTGTAAATTCCACACTGCAATCGAAGTGCCAGAAATATGCAGATAACCTAAATGCATCGTTATAGGACGCTGTCTGGTGTACTTTGGTGTATGTGTCCGATAATTAACCATGAATGCGCGGACTGGACGGTCATCTACCTACGTTCTCAATCTAGTATATGGTACTCGCAAATTAGTGGAGGGGTAGTTTACTGATGATATATAAATTGGTTATCATGATTCCATGTCACTGGTTGGCATTGAAATTACGGAAAAACAGGTAAACTTGCTATAACTGATCACACTGTCAACTGTGATGCTTATTATAGTACATCGTCCCATATTGACAGTGTCTTTTCCAACCCACCTGTCCACTGTTACACTGTTGATTACCACATAATGTTTGAGCGACACCTCTCGTTTGAGATGGAGAGAGTCTTGGTGGAATCAACACCTCCGGTGATGGCCACCACTGAAACAGTGATCATATACATGGCTAGAATATGAAGAATAAAAGCTATTGGTCTCTTTAAAATTGAACACTGAGGCATTTGCTACCCTGTCACTGTGGAAGATGAGATTAAATGTAAAAGTCATCATCTTCCGACAGCGGTCTGTAAAGCCCCATAATGCCGCAAACTCTTCCACATTCCATATGTTGCGATGTCTTCCTCATTTTTGTTAATTAGAAACACGTTGTGTGAGCAGCATAGTTTACACCATTCGATGTGTAGCAGATGATGCAGTTGTTTATACCAAAGTAGCAATGCCAGAAGATAGCAAGAATTTGCACAAGGACCTGCAGAGAATTGATGAATGGTGCAGACTCTGGCAGTTGACCCTGAACATAAATAAATGTAATATATTGCGCATACACAGGAAAAGAAATCCACTACTGTACAGCTACACTATTTACACTATTGATGACAAACAACTGGAGACAGCGTCTGAAGTAAAATATCCGGGCCTAACTATCCAGAGCCACTTTACGCGGAATGACCATATAAAACAAATAGTGGGAAAAGCAGACACAAGACTCAGATTAATCGGAAGAATCTTAAGGAAATGTAACTCACTCACGAAGGAAGTGGCTTATGAGGCGCTTGTTCGCCCGATTCTTGAGTACTGTTCATCTATCTGGGACCCCCAACAAGTAGGACTGATAGACGAGGGCGAGAGAGCGTTAGGAAGTTGCTAAACAAACTCCACTGGCAAACGTTACAAGAGAGACTTTGTGCATCACGGAGGGATTTACTACTGAAATTTCGGGACAGCACTTTTCAAGAGGAGTCAGGCAACATATTACTTCCCCCACATACATCTCGCATATTGACCACGAGGAAGAAATTCGATAAATAAGAGCTAATACAGAGGCTTACCGACAATCATTCTTCCGACGCACTATTCGCCAGTGGAACAGGGCTGGATCCATAGAATCCAGCGCAAATGTAGGGACTTGATACTAAATGGCAGAAAGAATTTCTACCAGAAAACGCAGTGCTATAGATCAAAAAAGTCAGTGTAATGGTGATAGGATTTTGTACATTTCTTTAGTCTTCGATCCTACATTGCATTTTTTAAATGATTCCTCACATAGCACATCATCTACTGTATGTGATCGTTCTCAATCAGGCATCATCCTCCCTCACCTATAACCCAGTGGATGTGTCGCAGAACCTCTGTTACTGCTTACGTAACTCCGAGATCTGTTTGTTAGTCTGATAAATACACTACTGGCCATTAAAATTGCTACACCATGAAGATGACGTGCTACAGACACAAAATTTAACCGACAGGAAGAAGATGCTGTGATTTGCAAATGATTAGCTTTTCAGAGCATTCACACAGGGTTGCCGCCGGTGGCGACACCTACAACGTGTTGACATGAGGAAAGTTTCCAACCGATTTCCCATACATAAACAGCAGTTGACCGGCGTTGCCTGGTGAAACGTTGTTGTGATGCCTCGTGTAAGGAGAAATGCGTACCATCACGTTTCCGACTTTGATAAAGGTCGGATTGTAGCCTATCGCGATAGCGGTTTATCGTATAGCGACACTGCTGCTCGCGTTGGTCGAGATCCAATGACTGTTAAAATGGGTTCTGGAGTTGCATTTCCAATAACTACTATTTGCATACACAGTACAAGTAGTTTTCGAGTAACATAGGTAGTGCAGGGCCCAGTAATCAGTAGATTTAACATATACAACCAGCGTAGACCAGCTTGCTTAACCTAAATACTAACAGTCTAAATTTTCCACCTGTAATTAACGTCTAACTACCAACAACACTAAGTACATAGACTTGTTTCAATTCATACAGATTCCATATGTACATACGCCACCCAAAGTTTCCAGAAACAGCACCTGTTAACTGCTTAAGCACTATTAATAACTCGGGTACATTTGATTTGATATACAAATGACAATTATCATTTGTGTAGATTTTTTTAATCTTGGTGGGCACCAGTCGCTTAATATTGTTGGTTTTAGGATAAGCTACTAGCTACCTTCCTTCTTGAGGCATCGTGACTATCTTTCATAGACCTAACTCTTAGAATTCCTTTTGCATAGAAGATTTCGGCTACTTTTTCTAAATAATACTTTCTGTTACCTGATATCTTTGTATTTGTCATGCTTTCTTGACGCAATAAACGTTGAAAGCGTGCTCTCTCAGTGAGCGTGATTAAGGTTTGTCTTTTCTTCTCAGAAACATTCTTCCCTCTGAAGGATGGAAATGGATCTGTCCATTCATTCTTCTCTTTCGTTCTGCATACTATATCAGCTGGAGTGTATTGTATTGAGCACAGTGGCAAAATATTTCCGGTCTGTCCGAATAATTCTAGACAGTCTATCCATTGTGTCTGGTCTGTTGACTATGTTCACAAGTGCGCATAAACCTGAAAATATGCGAAAAATACTTGCTGTGGCGTTGCTTTTGGGATGGAAACTTAATATAAGTATTTTTTTTAGTCTCAAATTCAAGAAAAAATGTTTTCTATGCTCAACAGGCTACATTTCGTACGTCAGCTGACAGCAAGGTCCCAGGCTTGCCAACTCTAGGCATGCAATCATTTGCTGTTCTTCCAACGATTGGGCCTGTTGCAATAGAATTTGTAGGATATTGTTTAACATTCTTGGAGAAAATACATATAATATTACTTCATACGTAATTGCATCTCTGGTTGAGAGCAAAGATTGTGCAATATCAAATCAAACTATTTGTAACGGCTTTGATTACGAAATGGGATGTAATTCTGCATGATTGCATTTGTTTGCCGGATTTCTTTTCTAACATATGAGACATTTCTTAAGCAGCTGTTGTATTCGTCACCTCATCCTTGGAAAATAGCAGAACCATTTTATCTTTATTGCACAATTAGTTGCGCTGTACTACCCCCACACATGATATGTGTACCAAATTAAGGAATTCTCTCATTCGGCTGGAATGCAAACACACCATATGTCAGATCATACATCATTTCTTGGAAATAGAACTTAATTAAGTATTTTATAATATTGCTTCAATTTTTCAGCAGTTCTTGGGCACCAGTGCTGGGAAGCATTTAGCATATCAGCCATATTTTTGTACATATATAAAAATTACTGTTCTTGATAAATAACGTACAGTAATCTATGGTTTGTTCCTAAACGACCAACACGCAAAGCATGGCTTCTTAGAGGCCCAAACTACATTTGGAATTTCCAATTCGGCGGCAGACTAGGCACGTACACATTCTGGTAATGTTCATCTAGCAAAGCTTATAATAAAAATAACGTGCATGTCGTCTTCTTCATTAACTTGAAATAAACACGCCCCAAAAGCAATGAATGAGGTCTCACTAACAACACAGGAATCCTTGGAAATATCTGGATAATCTATCTGAGTTAACTAAAGTGTATTTCACTGAATCAAAGTGTTGCTGCTAGTCCCTTGTCACACCTACGATACACTTTTCTTGAGTAAGTTTATTAAGGCTGTGCTGTTCTGATGTTGATTAGGTATGAAATACCCAAAAACTAAACGTGATCCAAAAAATATCTTGAGCTGTCTTTTAGCTCGTGGGTGAGGAAATGTCTTTATAGCACTGATTTTGTGTATATCAGATGTTTATATGGCCTAGAATTTAATTTTGCGTATTACAAATTTTGACTGCAGTAGATGTGCTACAACTCCAGTTTCTGACCACTTTTGTTATTTTATCTACAATAAACCTAAGTGCCCTTCCCACGCAGCGGTGTTAATAGATCAACAACATACAATGTTAAGTCATGTAATGTCAGGGCCTAAAGCTGTGTCCAAGGCATTAATAAATACTGTTAATGATAAAGCTTAATAAAAAAAGTAATATATACACCAAAACGTACATATAATTCGAAAGGAAATGCATCGAACTGGTAATCCTTCCTCCAAAGGTGAATGCAGTACATTTTCAGGATTATTTTATTAGGCTTGCCTGCCTGTATGAAGATCTCAAATCTATGATGGTACAATAAGTTTGGTGACACAAAACAAAAGTATGATGTATATATCAGGGTAAGGACGAAAAAAGCTAACATAAAAACATAACTCAGGAACACCTAAAGCAATTCCTACAACATTTGGTATACATCATTCATTATTTGTGTAAATGTACTGTCAGAGTACAATACATCTCAAACTACATGCTGTTATTTCTTTCCTGTAATTACATGATTTGCAACACTATAAATATATGAAGCACAACCAGTTCGCAAGAGTGAGCACTGCAGCAAAGCCAATAACTCTGACGGCATATTTCAGGCCACAGATCACCCTTACAACTGAATACCCCAGACGTATTGAACATCCTCTGCTGAGACGACCGTGTAAAACAGTGGAAAATCAGACAGCTGCCAGCGAAAAATATGTGTGAGATACGTGCTTGTGGTTAAAGCTATGGGCTAGAAGCTAGCTGACCAAATTTTCTGAGGCAATAAGAATTTTTTAACATTTATGAATTATTCTCTCAGCACCCGTTGTATATAAACACATTAAAAGCTCAAATACACTGCATTAATGTTCACAGTTTTTCATTGTGAACTGTCTTTCGGCTTTCTAGACCATCATCAGACAACTGGACTGTCTGTTCATTTTTAAGTTTTTGACGAGCGTCAGTCCGACCAATTACAACTTTATTATTGGAAATAATGTTCTTTACTTTTGCTCCCTCTTTATTCATTAACTTAATAACAAAACTCATCATGATTGTTATTTTTCATTTCCTCCTCATTTGAAATTTTATCCCCTGATTCATAGCAGAAATTTGTGAATATCTCTGCACCCAGTTTCTCTTCATTACATGAATGATTATGATTTATAACATTAACATTGCCTCATTTTCAAAATTTTCTGTCAGGTTATTATCAGCTCCTATGGTATGCTGCCCTGTTATCATGTCCATAAGATTTAGAGTTTATTCTCCACTAGACTCTTAGCTTTTTATTATTTATTATTTACATCTCTTGTCTCTAACTTACAGGTTCCCAATGGGATGTCCCTCAGTTTCGCTGAAAATTCCCCCGTGTCTTCTATTGTCCCTGATCTATTATTTCCCTCCTGTGGCCTGCCTATGTCTTCCAATTCTCTGTTCCCATTCCTGTTTCTTTCATTTCAATGAAAAACTCTTCTGTTTCTACCTGCCTCAAACTCGTTCCCATAATTTCATACATCTTTCCTCTCCCGATTTCCCCCGTTATAATTTTAATTCCACCCCCATGTTCACAACCTAACAATTCACATTAATTAAAATTTTGTCTCATATTGTTCTCTAAAACTTGGTCCAGCTTGTCAACATATTTTAGAAACTATTCATTTGAGGCATCTGCTCCATAAATTAAGCCCTAATCCACTTTTCCTGGTTATCTTCCTTTTAGGGCAACTACTTGAATAAACTCATCGAAAAGTCTGCACAAGTGTATTAGTCCCATAAGCTGTCTCTCACAAAATTCGTTCGCTCTCTCATATTCTTCTGTATAGTTTGGCCTATTCAGAACTTCCATTTAGAGCCTCCCTTGTTCTGATCCCCACCAACTTTTATTTAGAAAACATTTTTGAAATGCAGTGTAAGACATATCTCAACTGGACTTTTATTAATAGTTTAACTTTTTATGACTGCTAGCACGTTATAAAAATGTGTATTCCTCAATAATGGACACCATTCTGGTACTAATGTATTGACTTCCTATCTTTGTGAAATTTACTTACATTTCTTTTACTAATGAAATGGTCTGATAAACGTATATTATTTAACATGAATTTCATTAAGGAATAAACATGCTGTGGAGCTGCAGTTAGTATCCTGAGTTCCTTGAACAGACATTTGTACGATATTCTTTGGTTCATAGAGCAGTATTACATATTTTTGCACTAGGAAACCTTTAACTTGGCTTGATGAGTTACCCAAAAAATGGTACCGTGCGGCATTGTGGACTGTAAGTAAGCGAAACATCTGCAATGAAACTAATTCTTTTTAAGGTGCTTCAGTAGTTTCATGGCATGTTCTTGTCATCTGACTTTATTATCAAGCAGTAATCTCAAGGATTTAACACTGTCAAGCTCTTACATCTGCTCGTCATCATGTTTGAAGTATACACACAGAGGAATCCTCTGTATGTAGTACGTTGTAATCAAAAGAAATTACCTACGATTCATCAGTTTCCAGTTTTATGATGGCTGATAACATAATAAAAGACTCTTACCTACTTACGCTCTTTGTTTCGCATCAGAGAGATACCATTTCAACCATTTTGCTCTACTTCCTGGGACACTGTAATATTCTAATTTATCTAAAGAATTTTGTTATTTACTTCGTCCAATACCTTTCGCAGATCACAATGTATACCAATAACCTGCATTTATTGTCTAACGAATTAATTGTATTTTCAGTATTTCTGTAATTAGCCTTCTCAGTTTCGTAACTATTTAGAAATCCGAACTGTGACATTGAAAGTTTATTATTCGTAATCAGGTGGTTAAGAATCCGCTTGTAGATCACTTTTTCCGAAATTTTCGAGACTGTTAGCAAGAGTGGAGTAGGGCGGAAATTTGGCGGTACTTATTTATTTCCCTTCTTATGCAATCCCTTGACTTCAGCATATTAAAACCATTCGGGAAATGTTTCACTGATAAATGCCTGAGTACACAGGTAACACAATATACTAGTAATTTGGAAGAACACAGTTTAATTAATTATGTTTATATAGTATTGTGTTTGAGTGTTGTACTTTTGATTACTACACCCATAAGCAAAAGTTCGCGACCTTGCTAGACTGCTTCATAACTGAAAAGAGGAAATTTACTGTCACAGGTTCAAAAAACTGACCATCCGCCTGGGAACCAACCAGCGGACTCAGAAGGATTCAAACACCTGGACCGCCGTCTCCACCTGGAGCAAGGCGCACCCGGACTTCGACTTCGACGGCCATAGTGAAAATGATGTGGCTCTTGCGTTCCTGCCTGAGAAAGCTCCTCTGGGTGGTGAGTTGAGCAAAAATAAAGCAGCATAAGAAAGACAGAGGGAGAGTGTGTAGTGATTGAGCAAAATCCAGATCCTAGTAGACTGAGAAAGCACTGCATGCTGTTCTGACACTCATATTTTCCTTTCTGTATACCACTCATATTTTTCTTAGTTAATTCAGCACATTTTACGCTGTTTCTATATCAATTATCTGATAGTCTGACAATGCCAGGTAACGTACATATCTCAACTTATATTAAATTAGCTAGGGTACCCAGCTTCACCGCAACTCATATCTACATCGATAATCTGCACTCCACCTTATGTCGTGAGACGGAGGGTAGCTCGGACCATTATTACTCATTTCCTTTCCTGTACCAGTCGCAGATAGAATGAAGGAAAAACGACAGTCTATATGCCTACGTATGAGCCGTAATCTCTCATATCTCATCTTCATGGTCATTCTGAGTGTGTATGTATGAGGCAACAGAATCGTTCTGCTGTCAGCTTCAAATACCGCTTCTCTAACTTTTCTCAATAGTGTTTCTCGAAAAGAATCCCTCCAGGGACTCCCATTTGAGATCCCAAACCATCTCTGTAACACTTGCCTGTTGTTCGAATCTTCCAGTATGAAATCTAGCAGCCCGCCTCTAAATTGCTTCGATGCCACATTTAATCTGACCTGGTACGGATGCCAAACACTCGAGCACTACTCAAGAATAGGTCGCGCTAGCGTCCTATGTGCGGTGGCCTTTATAGGTAAACCACACCTCCTTAGAATTCTCCCGATTAACCCAAGTCGACCATTCGCCTTTCCTACCACAATCGTCACATGCTCGATCCATTTCATATTGCTTTGTAACGTTAAGCCCATTATTCGAAGGACGTAACTGTGTCAAGCAGGACACTGCTAATGCTGTATCCGAACATTATGAGTCTGTTTTCCCTACTCATCAGCATTAACTTACATTTTTCCACATTTAATGCTAGCTGCCGTTCATACTAACTAGAAATTTTTTCTAAGTCATCATGTATCCTCCTACAGTCATTCGACTTTCACACTTTGCTCTACACCACAGCATCATCAGCAAACAACTGAATTGTATGTATTGTATTGTATGTTAACCGGGGACCTAGAAACGACGCAGAGGCTCCGTCCCCGCCGCAGCCGCAGTGGTCTACAACCCTACGACGACTACCGCAGTCCACTTCACCCCTCCGCCGCCCCACACCGAATACAGGATTATTGTGCGATTCGACCCCCGGTGGACCCCCCAGGAACGTCTCACACCAGACGAGTGTAACCCCTATGTTTGCGTGGTAGAGTAATGGTGGTGTACGCGAACGTGGAGAACTTGTGTGCGCAGCAATCGCCAACATAGTGTAGCTGAGGCGGAATAAGGGGAACCAGCCCACATTCGCCGAGGCAGATGGAAAACCGCCTAAAAACCATCCACAGACTGGCCGGTTCACCGGACCTCAACGCAAGTCCGCCGGGCGGATTCGTGCCGGGGACCAGGCGCTCCTTCCCGCCCGGAAAGCCGGGCGTTAGACTGCACGGCCAACCGGGCGGGCAAACAACTGCATACTGCGGCCCATCCTGTCCGCCAAATCATTTATCTATATGGATTATAATATGGTCTTATCACACAGCACTGGAGCGCTCCTGACGATATCCTTGTCTCTGATGAACAGTAACTATCGAGGACAACTTACTGGGTTCTATAACTTAAGAAGTCTTGCAGCCACTCGCATACCTGTGAACCTATTCCAGATGCTCATAGCTTCGTTAACAGCCTGCAATTGGGCACCATGTCGTATGTTTAGGAAATATAGAAATATGGAATCTGTCTGTAGCCCCTCTTCTATAGTTTGCAGTATATCATGTGAGAGAAGGACAAGCTGAGTTTCGCAAGAGCACGAGCTACCCATAAGTGTCCCTTTTATCACTTCACACCCCCATATCCCCATATTAGGTTACCACAGACGCGTTACCTCAACACAATACTTTTCCAAGCGATCTGTGTATAACGTTGGTTGAAATTGCTACAGATGTCCGAGAGCTTCGCTGGGACACAGACGTACATGCAGGGGCACAAACACATGAACAGATGCACACACAGTCATTCATTTTCTTTCCAAGATGACCAACAATTCCATTCTTCGCTTTTGAGTTGCTGTGGCAGTTTTCCTCGAATCAAGGTGCACGTAGCGTACTACCGATATGACGACATGAGATAAATTCTGTAACAACAACCATGTTGTGATTTCAGTGAAGCTTTTAGGCGGAAATACCTATCGAAGTAACTTTCTGATAACACAGATTTTTTGTACTTTTAGGCTCCCGCATTTTACTACATTGACTTGCATAATTTGTTACATTATCTTCCACTAACAGCCAACATCCAGGAGGTCTGGCTGGAAAACTGTCTGCTATTTGCGATGGATGGGTGGTTGTATTGTATTGTTATGTATTGTAGTACATTCAAAGAATTAAATTGATGAAATGCTAATGACAAGGAAGGTCGTTCCGTATCTGGACGCCAAAATGTAGTGAACTGAAAATCTGGCACGCAAAGTGTGAGAGTGAAAACGAATGTTTAAGGGATTTAAATTTGTAACGCTCGAGCCGGTGAAATAATTTTTACTTTTTCTTCACGTATTGACCTGGTAAGAGGTGAATTTTATTTACGAGCCAATCAGCTGGCATTATTTTGTGTGCTGAGATGAATACGTATCTGTACTATTATGCTGTGGTTAGCATTATAAAAAATACGAAGATTTTGTTTCATTTTCTGTGACATTATTGCTGACTAAAATTATGCTCCAGTATAAATTTTTTTTGTTTAAATGGAGATGAAGAGTAGGCATGCGGCGGCGCGTTCAGATTTTGCCACATTTCACTCACTTTCTGGTGAATCTCTTCTCACACGCACCCTCCTTGAAATTACTGAAATGCAGTTCTCAGCCGGAAAAGACTATAGAAAAAACAGCTATACACCTGGTAACCACAAGTCGTACTAAAAATTATTTCGTCGCTGGAAGGTAAATAATTACATGAAAATATTGAAGTGCGTAAAATTTCACCCTGTTACGGTAAGCATACATACACCAGTTATCACCAAGCCTTATTCTATCTAAGCTATACAAAATTTGAAAAGTCAACACGCATACATCATTCATAACCGTAGCCAGTTTGTGATAGTTATTAATTATCCTTCATCGAAACTTTACAAATGGGTTGTTTCTATTAGAATACCTAGCTCAAATGTTGGTATAATGGTTTTCACACAACAAAATGTTCACGTTCGCTAGTAAGCAATACACCACGGGGAATTTAGTTATTTAAAATGTCACCAAAAGTTCTGCATTTCACACTGTGTATTAAATCGAACTCTTCCACACTTTACGACACTTCTAAAACTGTTTGATACCGAATGTTACAATATTAATAATCAGTATGTCTGATCACTATGAGAGCCAAGTCCCGACTCTACTCATCTCTCTACATAAAAGAAGTTTCTAGTTCCCAAAACAGTAATGAAATCCTGAACTCAGATTGGAATGTATACCGCAGAGACAGGCTGGACAGTGAAGTGGGAGGCGTGTTTTTAGCGATAAGAAGTGCAAGGGTATCGAAGGAAATTGACGGAGATCCGAAATGTGAAATAATTTGGGTGAAGGTCACGGTTAAGGCAGGCTCAGACATGGTAATTGGATGTCTCTATAGGCCCCCTGACTCAGCAGCTGTTGTGGCTGAGCACCTGAAGGATAATTTGGAAAATATTTCGAGTAGATTCCCCACCATGTTATAGTTCTGGGTGGAGATTTTAATTTGCCGGATATAGACTGGGAGAATCAAACGTTCATAAGGGGTGGCAGGAACAAAGAATCCAGTGAAATTTTTTTAAGTGCTTTATCTGAAAACTACCTTGAGCAGTTAAACAGAGAACCGACTCGTGGCGATAACATATTAGACCTTCTGATGACAAACAGCCCCGAACTATTTGAAACAGTTTACGCAGAACAGGGAATCAGCGATCATAAAGCGGTTACTGCATCGATGATTTCAGGCGTAAATAGAAATATTAAAAAAGGTAGGAAGATTTTTCTGTTTAGCAAAAGTGACAAAAAGCACATTACAGAGTACCTGACGGCTCAACACAAAAATTTTGTCTCAAGTATAGATAGTGTTGAGGATCAGCGGACAAAGTTCAAAACCATCGTACAAAATGCGTTAGATGAGTATGTGCCAAGCAAGATCGTAAGAGATGGAAAAGAGCCACCGTGGTACAACAACCGAGTTAGAAAACTGCTGCGGAAGCAGAGGGAACTTCACAGCAAATATAAACATAGCCAAAGCCTTGCAGACAAACAAAAATTACGCGAGAGGCGTTCAGTGAATTCGAAAGTAAAGTTCCATGTACTGACTTGGCAGAAAATCCTAAGAAATTTTTGTCTTATGTCAAAGCGGTAGGTGGATCAAAACAAAATGTTCAGACACTCTGTGACCAAAATGGTACTGAAACAGAGGATGACAGACTAAATGCCGAAATACTAAATGTCTTTTTCCAAAGCTGTTTCATAGAGAAAGACTGCACTGTAGTTCCTTCTCTAGATTGTCGCACAGATGACAAAATGATAGATATCGACATAGACGACAGAGAGATAGAGAAACAATTAAAATCGCTCAAAAGAGGAAAGGCCGCTGGACCTGATGGGATACCAGTTTGATTTTACACAGAGTACGCGAAGGAATTTGCCCCCCTTCTTGCAGCGGTGTACCGTAGGTCTCTAGAAGAGCGTAGCGTTCCAAAGGATTGGAAAAGGGCACAGGTTATCCCCGTTTTCAAGAAGGGACGTCGAACAGATGTGCAGAACTATAGACCTATATCTCTAACGTCGATCAGTTGTAGAATTTTGGAACACGTATTATGTTCGAGTATAATGACTTTTCTGGAGACTAGAAATCTACTCTGTAGGAATCAGCATGGGTTTCGAAAAAGACGGTCGTGTGAAACCCAGCTCGCGCTATTCGTCCACGAGACTCAGAGGGCCATAGACCCGAGTTCACAGGTAGATGCCACGTTTCTTGACTTCCGCAAGGTGTTCGATACAGTTCCCCACGGAGTCGTTTAATGAACAAAGAAAGAGCTTATGGACTATCAGACCAATTGTGTGATTGGATTGAAGAGTTCCTAGATAACAGAACGCAGCATGTCATTCTCAATGGAGAGAAGTCTTCCGAAGTAAGAGTGATTTCAGGTGTGGCGCATGGGAGTGTCATAGGACCGTTGCTATTCACAATATACATAAATGACCTTGTGGATGACATCGGAAGTTCACTGAGGCTTTTTGCAGATGATGCTGTGGTGTATCGAGAGGTTGTAACAATGGAAAATTGTACTGAAATGCAGGAGGATCTGCAGCGAATTGACGCATGGTGCAGGGAATGGCAATTGAATCTCAATGTAGACAAGTGTAATGTGCTGCGAATACATAGAATGAAAGTTCCCTTATCATTTAGCTACAAAATAGCAGGTGAGCAACTGGAAGCAGTTAATTCCATAAATTATCTGGGAGTACGTATTAGGAGTGATTTAAAATGGAATCGTCATATAAAGTTGATTGTCGGTAAAGCAGATTCCAGACTGAGATTCATTGGAAGAATCCTAAGGAAATGCAATCCGAAAACAAAGGAAGTACGCTTGTTCGCCCACTGCTTGAATGCTGCTCGGCAGTGTGGGATCCGTACCAGATAGGGTTGATAGAAGAGATAGAAAAGATCCAACGGAGAGCAGCGCGCTTCGTTACAGGATCATTTAGCGTTACGGAGATGATAGATAAACTCCAGTTGAAGACTCTGCAGGAGAGACGCTCAGTAGCTCGGTACGGGCTTTTGTTAAAGTTTCGAGAACATACCTTCACCGAAGAGTCAAGCAGTATATTGCTCCCTCCTACGTATATCTCGCGAAGAGACCGTGAGGATAAAATCAGAGATTAGAGCCCACACAAAGGCATACCGACAATCTTTCTTTCCACGAACAATACGAGACTGGAAGGGAGAACCGATAGAGTTACTCAGGGTACCCTCCGCCACACACCGTCAGGTGGCTTGCGGAGTGTGGACGTAGATGTAGATGAATATGCGCGAATGTGCTAATTTGTGATTGGCAGAGAAACATCACGGCCAATCGGAAAGTAGCATCAAACCCGCTCAATTCCGCGCGTGTATACGGAACCAATCGCAGTTTGTCACTGAATCAGAACAGTAAATTGACATATATACATTCTGAAAATTCACAAATATAAAATCAACTCCCTCTTAACAAAACTACTTTACTAAAATCATAGTCTCACTTCCGCAGCACTATGAACTGACGAAATAATTTATAACAAATCCCCAGGTACGAATAACTATAGCATACAAGTCATTCTCGAACATTCCTACGATCCCAATTACTTCAATGTATAGTATAAAAGCTTTACATATACCATTATTTCACATTCACACCTTCATTGACTATCATAACTAAGCACAATTATGATAGTAGTTAATAAGCAGAAACTAAACAAACAAAACTGCAAATAAAGATGACGACAGTATTTTGACTACAGCTCAAACAGTCTCCGTCAGCTAGTAGCATGGAAACTACACGGACTCACACACTCAGGCGCCTGACAGGAGAATGTTAACTACTTTACTCCACCTCTGAACAGGGAAACCGCCAGTCACCAGATTAAGCCCCAGAATGCTGGTTATTGGTACGAGTAGGTGCAATGATATTAATGTAAAGATAATCTATTATAATGGTGGGAAGAATTGTATCAAGAACTAACCGAATTCAGTTACTAGCCTAGCAGAGGAAATATCGCAGTCGGCTCTGCAAGCACATTTGGAGGCTATCCCTGTTGTGAACGTTTTGGATACCAACGCTGTGGGGGAGTGTAGTGTCTACCAAATCCTAGAAAATAATTTGTGACTCTGTCAAAATAACATTTCGCCACTTGCTGTTGTCGTGGTCTTCAGTCCAGAGACTGGTTTGATACAGCTCTCCATGCTACTCTATCCTGTGGTTTGACACAGCTCTCCATGCTACTCTATCCTTCTTCATCTCCCAGTAACCTCCCGGTTCGCAGGAGAGTTTGGAAGGTAGGAGACGAGGTACTGGCAGAAGTAAAGCTGTGAGGACGAGGCGTGAGTCGTCTTTGGGTAGCTCAGTTGGTAGAGCACTTGCCCGCGAAAGGCAAAGGTCCCGAGTTCGAGTCTCGGTCCGACACACAGTTTTAATCTGCAAGGAAGTTTCATATCAGCGCACACTCCACTGCAGAGTGAAAATCTCATTCAGCTCAATAAGATATTTGGTTTCTGTGCGTACTACTGCCAGAACCAAGTCAAGTAGTGACATATGCTCAACAGTAAATCAGTGACGTTGGTAGCAATATACACTCCTGGAAATTGAAATAAGAACACCGTGAATTCATTGTCCCAGGAAGGGGAAACTTTATTGACACATTCCTGGGGTCAGATACATCACATGATCACACTGACAGAACCACAGGCACATAGACACAGGCAACAGAGCATGCACAATGTTGGCACTAGTACAGTGTATATCCACCTTTCGCAGCAATGCAGGCTGCTATTCTCCCATGGAGACGATGCTGGATGTAGTCCTGTGGAACGGCTTGCCATGCCATTTCCACCTGGTGCCTCAGTTGGACCAGCGTTCGTGCTGGACGTGCAGACCGCGTGAGACGACGCTTCGTCCAGTCCCAAACATGCTCAATGGGGGACAGATCCGGAGATCTTGCTGGCCAGGGTAGTTGACTTACACCTTCTAGAGCACGTTGGGTGGCACGGGATACATGCGGACGTGCATTGTCCTGTTGGAACAGCAAGTTCCCTTGCCGGTCTAGGAATGGTAGAACGATGGGTTCGATGACGGTTTGGATGTACCGTGCACTATTCAGTGTCCCCTCGACGATCACCAGTGGTGTACGGCCAGTGTAGGAGATCGCTCCCCACACCATGATGCTGGGTGTTGGCCCTGTGTGCCTCGGTCGTATGCAGTCCTGATTGTGGCGCTCGCCTGCACGGCGCCAAACACGCATACGACCATCATTGGCACCAAGGCAGAAGCGACTCTCATCGCTGAAGACGACACGTCTCCATTCGTCCCTCCATTCACGCCTGTCGCGACACCACTGGAGGCGGGCAGCACGATGTTGGGGCGTGAGCGGAAGACGGCCTAACGGTGTGCGGGACCGTAGGCCAGCTTCATGGAGACGGTTGCGAATGGTCCTCGCCGATACCCCAGGAGCAACAGTGTCCCTAATTTGGTGGGAAGTGGCGGTGCGGTCCCCTACGGCACTGTGTAGTATCCTACGGTCTTGGCGTGCATCCGTGCGTCGCTGCGGTCCGGTCCCAGGTCGACGGGCACGTGCACCTTCCGCCGACCACTGGCGACAACATCGACGTACTGTGGAGACCTCACGCCCCACGTGTTGAGCAATTCGGCGGTACGTCCACCCGGCCTCCCGCATGCCCACTATACGCCCTCGCTCAAAGTCCGTCAACTGCACATACGGTTCACGTCCACGCTGTCGCGGCATGCTACCAGTGTTAAAGACTGCGATGGAGCTCCGTATGCCACGGCAAGCTGCGCAGCTAGCGCCATTCGACGGCCAACACCGCGGTTCCTGGTGTGTCCGCTGTGCCGTGCGTGTGATCATTGCTTGTACAGCCCTCTCGCAGTGTCCGGAGCAAGTATGGTGGGTCTGACACACCGGTGTCAATGTGTTCTTTTTTCCATTTCCAGGAGTGTATTAAAGCCCTGAAATAACTGCAAAAAATAAACCAATAAATACAAATAAAAATAAAAATAAAAACATGGAAAGGCAATAAAGAAGAGAATAATTCAGAAAATGCGCAGCCGGCCGGAGTGGCCGAGCGGTTCTAGGCGCTACAGTCTGGAACCGCGCGACCGCTACGGTCGCAGGTTCGAATCCTGCCTCGGGCATGGATGTGTGTGATGTCCTTAGGTTAGTTAGGTTTAAGTTCTAGGGGATTAATGACCAAAGCAGTTAAGTCCCATAGTGCTCAGAGCCACTTGAACCATTTTTTGAAAATAACGCAAATTAAAACAAGATTAGAAGAATTTTCACGCGATATGGAAGCATTTCAAGTCTCTCAGCTGTGGTAACTAAGACAAATTGGAGTAAAATATGAGGCCCAGAAACCTCGCTGACTCTTTAAATTGGCATCCCACATGTGCAAGTCAGGTAAATTAAAAATAAACAACAATTAAAATGAACGCGCACACACTTATCTGCCGAATACTGAAGAAAACGTCTTGCAGCCCACTGCTCTAAGCTTCGCACTGTAAGTTGCAACTGACAGGACGCTGTTGCAACACTGGAGGAGGAACAAAAAACAGCAAACTCGTTCACAAGTAAGGAGCACTGTACAGGATTGCTTACTTGTAGAAGTGTTACTGGCTATGGCTATGACAATGAGAGTGACACTTAAAACACTTCCCTGAGGAACATCATTCACCTGCTCAAAACGATCCGTCAGCATTTCACCAGCTCGGGACCTAAAAAAGCGGTTAGACAGGAAGGACCGAACAAAGATGGGGAGATGGCCACAAAAGCCCTACTGATGGAGTTGCACGAGGATTCTGTATCTCCAAGTAGTGCCGTATGCCTTACTGATATCAAAGAATATACTGGGACAGTGATGGTTACGTGAGAAAGCCTACTGAATAGCCCCTTCTGGCAGGGTTGTCGACAGTGGACCAAAAGCTGCGGAATCCACACTGAGAGCGGCTAAGGAGTTACCTGGTCTCCGAGAACCAGACCAGACGAGGGTTTACCATTAACTCCAAGGTCTTTGCTACACAGCTCGTTAAGCCGACGCTCCAGTAACTACCGGGACATGTGCGGTCCTTCCCTGGTTTGAGGAGCGATATCACAATTGCCGAGATGGGGAAGTTGCCCTTCTACCATTAAGATTAAAACAGTCGAAGAGGATTTCCTTTAACGCTGCTGGCAAATGTCGAAGGGTGCATTAACGGATATGTTCGTGACTGGGTGTGGTATCACGAGTCCCAGAAAATACTGATTCGTGTTCCCACGTGGAGAAAGGGCACTTGTGAGACTCCCTCGACGTTTGGAACGCGGATTTACTGCAAACTTCGTACACTCGTAGTTCTCCATTAGGACAACAAAATGTGTAAGCAGTAGCGCGTACTTCTCAAGCGATATTGAGAAAATCGCAAGATAATTTCGGTCGTCAAATAGATACACCTGTGCGTGGCCATTAATAGCACGAAGCGGCGGCAGCCGACTGGTTAGCGCTCAAGCCTTGTAATCGTTGGGTCGCTGGATCAAGTCCCGTTCGTCAGTTTTTTTTTCTTTTATTTTATTTTGAACACAGTCATTTTCTTTGCTATTTATATTACAATTGATGTAATGGGAAAAATACGTGTAATCGGATGAACTTTTATTAAATTTACAATGTTATTTGGCAGTCTACAAATTTTTATTATCACAAATAATATAATTTACTATCGACTAGTAAACGACCAAACGCATAAAGTGATACTGAAAATGTATGCTCGTCCGTGTCTTCAAAATTGTTCGTATTTAATCGAAAGAGAACAAGAAATTGCTTCTCATGAAGTCGCTATTAAAATACAGTCGATACTGCATGACCAATTAGCAGCGTCGATATTTAAAGAAATGCTGCGTTATGCATGGTTTGCTTCCAAATTATCGTCTGAAAGAGAGGTTTTTCAAAATGTTAACGAGGTTTGTTTCCCCACGGAAAACCTCAAAAGACCTTACGTATGCGAAAACATGGCATTTATTCAATGCAGCTGGTGCCGTTTTCCATGTTCTTACGAAAAATACCATCCTGCACCTTGTACTCGTAATGCCGAAAGCGACGATTAATTGTACATCTTCCGAAAGCCGTCTGTGCCGCTCATAAACTTGGAGGTAACAATTCGCTACGGGCTCCTTCCAGGTATGAGGGATTTCTCAAATCACGGACAAGCGTACATTTTCAGTATCACTTTATGCGTTTGGTCGTTTACTAGTCGATAGTTATGAATATTATATTATTTCTGCCAAATAACATCGTAAATTTAATAAAACTTCATCCGATTACACGTATTTTTCCCATTATATCAATTGTAATATAAATAGTAAAGAAAATGACTGTGTTGAAAATAAAGTAAAAGAAAAAAAAACTGACGAACGGGACTCGATCCAGCGACCCAACGATTACAAGGCTTGAGCGCTAACAAGTCGGCTGCCGCCGCTTCGTGCTATTAAGGGGCTCCGGAAAGGCTCAAAATCATGAAAAGTTCAATTTTTACTTTTTTGCATTTTCTGAATCTGCAGACTATTACCTTTTAATAGATATATAATTTATTCAATTCCGAAGACTACAACTATTTTTAAATTTTTTTTGAAATGTGTTCTACATGGGCGTGACCCACTGTGGCGCTGTTAAACTGCTGTCAAATGGTGTTATTATTAACGTCCGTGTTCATCAGGTACATTTTAGTGATGTGAGATAAAGTATGTGTTGTGGCTAACCTGTGATGGTTCAATATATATCGCTGGTGTGATTGTCGATTGTTTCATGTTTATTTACTCTGTCGTTATCTCGAAAATATTCGTAATTAATTCTGTTTCTTTAGTCTCTGTTTTGTTGAAGTATAATAATGAGTAAAAGTAAAGTTATTAGAAATCCTCTGAAGGCTTTTAAGAAAAGGAGAAATGTTGGAAAGCCAAAGGTATGTGTTATTACTGTAAACAATAAAGACGATAACCAAGTGAGTGAACCTAACCTCTCAAGTACACCTGCCCATAGCAGTCAAAGTGGGAAAGAAAATACTTCACAGAAGAAGCTTGGTTCAATGAGTGAAAACTATGAATGTTTTATGGGCGAATCGGATGTGAATGAAATATTTGATATGTCGGTTCTCAAAGGAATTTTTTCAAACTGTGTAAGATGTATTCATTGTAGTGAAGTTGGTCTGGAACTCTCCATAGTAAAGCACATAGGACTTGCTAGTGAAATACAACTGAAATGTGATAAGTGTTCATACATGACCACCTTTTGGAACAGTGTTGCAGTAACTGCAACTGAAGAAAATGGTAGCAAAATCTACGAACACAACAACGAGCGATGCTTGCTTTAGACAAGGAACGCCTTCGGGCTGCAGACAGGGCTGTAAAGAGTCTAGAAATACAAGCAAGAGTAAACAGGAGGAGGAACAAGAGGAAGCTGGAGGAGGAGTTTGCAGAGGATGAAGATAATCCATCCTATGGACCTGGAATGCACTAAAAAGTTAATCCAATCCTTGTCGCTCGATTCCCAAAACTTTTATTTTCTCGTACTAATTACATGTTTTCTAAGGATCTTCCAAACATATTTGTTTCAAACTTTCAGTAAATGTTACACAGTACCTTCTGCATAATTTAACACAGCCTTTTTCCAAAAAGCTGTATATTTTTGAATATATAAATAAAAAATTGCAAAAAAATGTTGTGAATTTTCATTACAATTGAAAAAAAATCATCTTTAATAACTGAACTAAAATTTTGTAAAATCCCTGTGTTAAGTTGTAGCCCATATTCCAATAAATAATCTGTAAAAAGTTTAACTTCCTACCTCAAATACTTTGTGAGGAAAGATGTAATTTATAAGCGTTATTTTAACATTGCAAGTATAGGGCGTTCCAGAGCCCCTTAATGGCCACGCACAGGTGTATCTATTTGACGACCGAAATTATCTTGCGATTTTCTCAATAACGCTTGAGAAATACGCGCTACTGCTTACACATTTTGTTGTCCTAAAGGAGACTACGAGTGTACGAAGTTTGCAGTAAATCCACGTTCCAAACGTCGAGGCCTCCCCTTGTCAGAGTTGTGCTATCGGAAGTCCAGCTTTCCGCCCTGTGAAGTCTCACGGTACCGACGGAAAGCCGGATACTGGCTGACATCGGCAGTAGTCGTTGGAAAGTGCTCTGCTATCTTCTGAGTAATGTCTCCGGGCGTTGTTTGGAGGCACCCATGTTTCCGCACCGCTGCTATTGGTAAACGACTGTGTGTACCGGAACACCTCCGAATGGCTTCCCATACATCCATAGAACAAGTGGAACGGCTTATAGAGTGCAGGAACGCGTTGACATTACCTTTTCTCGCTCTCCGTAATTACGCGTTGATTCTTGGCTCTCGCTACTCGAAAGACTGTGTCTGAGTTGGGCGGCATTTAAACGGTCGAAGAGCCGCACGGCTGGCCCAGATTTCCAAACGGCATTCATTAGTACACCGAGGTACGGGTTGCCTCCTAAGATGACCTGAAGACGTTGGGGTGGATAAGACAGCGACATGACAGATCACTCATGTGTTATGGTCCGCCCATTTCTGGACTTTGTTGCAGTGTTTAAACTCAGCCAGCTGGCTGAATGGCATCCAGTTAGCTCTGCTGACCATCCAGTTTGGTGCCTTCTGTTCGGGTAATACTCCACCCAGCAGACGAATACGGAGCGGGAAGTGCTCACTGGAATGCAGGTCGTCAGTGACTTCCCACTGAGCAGCGTCGCCGAGGGCTGGAGAGGATACAGAGATGTCGATGGCTGAGAATGACCCAGAAGCAGCACAGAAATGAATGGATGTACCGATGTTGAGGATGCATAGCACGTGAGACATCATGAGGTTCTCCAAAACCCGCCCCCAGCGGGCACGTATAAGTCGAGCCCCACAAGACATGATTGGCATTGAAGTCTCCCAGTAGGAGTAATGGGTGAGGAAGTTGCTCTATAAGATCCGTGAGAGCCTCAGAGTCTACTGCATCTGGGAGATATAAATACAGTAAGCAAACAGAATGAACTTCAACTGCAAAAGCTTGCTGGTCAGTAGCAAGGGGGGGTGGGGGGGGGGGGAGCACAGGAGTAGTGTTTGTTATTGACAAACTAAGCAACCCCTCCTTTGGATCTTTCCCCTGCCATGTCATGCTTGTCACAGGGTGTACAGCCCTGAGGTACAGGGCTATCAGACACTTTAAAATTCATTTCCTGCAAACACAAGCACAGGGTGCATTCCTGTACTGACAGTTTCTGTTCTTCCAAATACGTCCTGGACCCATTAATGTTCCACTGTAATGTTGTTGTTGTTGTGGTCTTCAGTCCTGAGACTGGTTTGATGCAGCTCTCCATGCTACTCTATCCCGTGCAAGCTTCTTCATTTCCCAGTACTTACTGCAACCTACATCCTTCTGAATCTGCTTAGTATATTCAATTCTCGGTCTCCCTCTACGATATTTACCCTCCACGCTGCCCTCCAATACTAAATTGGTGATCCCTTGATGCCTCAGAACATGTCCTACCAACCGATCCCTTCTTCTAGTCAAGTTGTGCCGCAAACTCCTCTTCTCCCAAATTCTATTCACTATCTCCTCATTAGTTATGTGATCTACCCATCTAATCTTCAGCATTCTTCTGTAGCACCACATTTCGAAAGCTTCTATTCTCTTCTTGTCTAAACTATTTATCGTCCATGTTTCACTTCCATATATGGCTACACTCCATACAAATACTTTCAGAAACGACTTCCTGACACTTAAATCTATACTCAATGTTAAAAAATTTCTCTTCTTCAGAAACGCTTTCCTTGCCATTGCCGCTGTAATATGGGAGCCAAATACCAATGGGGTCGTACTTTCACCCTGATGAGCCCATAGTGGGTACAAGCTCAGTCTTGGGGCGAAATGATTGCCTAAGTCCGATATCAAGGTCCATTAGCTCTACAGAAGAATCTTGTGAGGTGTCAGAGAGAATGACGTCGACGTCATCGGACTGTTTACTTCCGGGCTTCATCAGCGGTGGACACTTTACCTTTGATTTTTTAGCCTGGGTAGGCTTTGGAGCCACAGCTGAGGCAGTGGTAGTGGCAGCACTGGACAGCATCCCAGACTGAATCTTTGGAGGAGCTGGGAGCTTTGCACTCTGCAACTGCCCTGCCACGCCCTTTTCTGAAGCTCTTGAGAGAGGTACAGGTGCCTAAGTAATTCCTGCTGCACTTCAGAAACGCAGGTGTTACTGCTGACGCAAGCGACCTCCGGTCATGCAGCAGCATCGGCTTTCTGCGTGGGCTGTTTAAGAACCAAAGCAAAGGAGGTAGCGAACACTGGGAACAGCATGGCTTTTTTGGCCTCACCATATGGGATGTGCTTCATAGTCTTGAGCTCTTGTATCTTCTGTTATTTGAGATACGTGCTGCTGCGCCGATTCCAGAGAGGGTGAGCCCCTGAGCAATTCATACACTTCAGTGGTGATGAACACGTGATTCCTTCATGGGCACCCTCACCACATTTGCCACAAGTGGCTTCTCTCTTACACCCAAGAGTAGTATACCCAAACGCTGGCATTTGAAACAGCTCATTGGCTCGTATACATAAGGCCGCATGCTTTATACAAGGAAGCTAGTCTTAACGTCCAGAATGAGATTTTCACTCTGCAGCGGAGTGTGCGCTGATATGAAACTTCCTGACAGATTAAAACCGTGTGCCGTGTGCCGGACCGAGACTCGAACTCGGGACCTTTGCCTCTCGCGGACCAGTGCTCTACCAGGAGAGCTTCTGTAAAGTTTGGAAGGTAGGAGAAGAGGTACTGGCAGAAGTAAAGCTGTGAGGACGGAGCGTGAGTCGTGCTTGGGTAGCTCAGTTCGTAGAGCACTTGCCCGCGAAAGGCAAAGGTCCCGAGTCCGAGTCTCGGTCCAGCACACAGTTTTAATCTTATAGGAAGTTTTTGTCTTAACGTGTTCTGGAGGTTTTATGCTGCTGAAAGTCAGTATAATGAGTCCGATCTGACAAGATTGCCATCCACCCTTTTCATGATGTTTCGCACATCAACAATTCGTTCTTGAGGCCACTCATCAGCCGGCCGGAGAGGCCGTGCCGTTCTAGGCGCTACAGGCTGGAACCGAGCGACCGCTACGGTCGCAGGTTCGAATCCTGCCTCGGGCATGGATGTGTGTGATGTCCTTAGGTTAGTTAGGTTTAATTAGTTCTAAGTTCTAGGCGACTGATGACCTCAGAAGTTAAGTCGCATTGTGCTAAGAGCCCACTCAACTTTCAGTTGATGTAATAATAATAATAATAATACGCATGAGAGAAAATTGTATCTCACCTGAGTGGTTAGTGTTCACTTATAATCTAATATTAAAATGTTCTTTTTCTTTCACTGTCATTTCCAAGTTATTTGTAATATTTCACTAGAGGCGGTACAAGATTATGTTAAAAATAGGGTTTTGAAGCCAAAAGAGTGGGAAATAATATAGTTTATTGGAATGCTGAATAAACCCAATATACTTTCAGAAAAAAATGTGGAGCAGTGCTTATCGAACCCCTCCTGTAAGCAGTTCAGTTGGGTATTTTTGCCCCTGTGCATACTACCGCCAGAACCAAATCAAGTAATGATATAGGTTCAGCAGTAAATCATAAACAGAAAGGAAATAAGGAAGAGTAACAAAAAGAATGTAGAATAATTCAGAAAAAAACTGGAAGTTAAGATAGGAAATTCAAAAAAGTGTCCAAAAAGTAGCATGAATATTTGAAAATCTTTAAGAGATAGTGAAAGCATTTGTTGAGGTACACAAAGAGTCATAAGCTAATTTATCTGCCCAAATACAGAAAAATGAAAATAAAGAAACCGATGTTGCATGCCCGCTTCCGCCTGTGTATTTGGTAAAATTTCAGGAACTACTGTAGAGATGTTAATACAGTTTTCATTAACAGCTGATCTGATTCACAACATAGGTTCAAGTACATAATTTATACATATTTCGTGGAAATTGGCTGAACTGTGATCAATAAAGCCATCCTCCCATGTGAAAACGTTGCCACCCACATCTAGCGGTGAATGGCGTAATTTCGCGAAACAGCCAGCGCCAGTTTGAGGCCAAAGGGACACAGGTGACCGCTAGAGGCGCTAGTGAAAGAGGTGGGGCAGAGGCACCACTACTGTGAGATCTCTATACAGGACAGTTTGATTAAAATTACTTGATAGTTGACGTCTGTCACTTGTTGCTACAGTGTCGCCTCATATGTTGCCGGGTACCGCTCGGTTACAGGCGACACACAAACACGGCGCTCACTTCAAGAAAAATTTGGAAATTTGTGGTAAGGTTCTATGGGACCAAACTGCTGAGGTCATCGGTCCCTGGGCTTAGACACTACTTGATCTAACTTAAACTAAATTACGATAACGACAGCACGCACACACCCATACCCGAGGGAGGACTCGAAACTCCGACGGGGGCAACCGCGCGAACCGTTCCAAAGCGAGTCATACCGCTCGGCTATCCCGCGCGACTGCTCACTTCGGAAATGCAGTTAAGGTGTAATGCCGAGCGACGCTGGAAGCGGCCATTGCGAGGTATGACCGAAATAGGAGATGCTCTGTCGACACCTGATTAAAAGCGACCAATGACTGAACTGCGGCAGACGACTCGTTTTGTAGCCCTGAATTTAAACTCATGTTCTAACCTACCTACAACCTCGTGATGCACAATGTATCCGAGAAAACGGCAATCAACAATCTGCGGCAGAACTAAAATTACGATCGCTTTGCTGACGGCGTTTAAGGCTAACCTCTATGAGCACACTCAAAACAGAAAAAAGTACATAATATATTTGTTTTCATAGCCACTTTGGCAGCAAAATTTCAGTTTTAGTGGTAAAAGCAAACTACAATTTCTCGCTGTCGCTGGTTACCTGAAACTCTTCTCACACTGGCTACGTGGGATGCCCCATTATTAACCGATGAGAAGTTCGCGTCGACACTTGTTTCCAGATTATAGGCAGTACAAGCAGTCTAAAAGCGAGAAAATAATGATACAAAGAAAAATAAGAGCAAATGAAAAGTCAATACGATAACGAAAATAATTTGGTAAAGTATTAGAAGTAAAAAAATACATTTAAACCAGTTAATTGAATAAAATTAACTAGATTTAGAAAAATAAAAGAAAATTCGCTGCATTTGGAAATATTCGAACCTTCAACCTTCTACTGGTTAGATTTGTAAGTTAACCACTAAACCATGCAATTCCTCTGGAAGAAGCTTTCGTATCTACAACTCTGGTGTTCCAGTCGCAACGATCGACAGCCGTCGGAAATTTGGCTTTACGTAATGTTGTGCGAAGCTTATCAAATGTAATCCGACCTCTGTGATTATAATAACTGTATAAATGACGCTGAATCGCGTCTTGTGCGGAAGGATACAATATCGTGTGGCTAGTGCTGCATATATGTGTGTGTGTGTGTGTGTGTGTGTGTGTGTGTGTGTGTGTGTTTGTGTTGTTTTTGGTATGGTTATCACGTGTGACGAAATACGAAATAAAAGAGCCAGACCCACAATTTGGGATCCAAACATATCAACAAAGAAAGCCAGACAAGTAATTGGAAGGGAACTGATCAACTGTTGTTAAGTTTGGCAACGGCGAACGGTTCAGGTGTGACTTTGTGCTCTCTAATTGGAGGAAATCAACTACAAAGCATGAAGTGTCAACTATCAAGCAATTTTAATTGTACTATAGCATCGGTCACTTCGGGTGACATGCTGACAGGGGCGCCAGGGGCACCCAAGTACAAGATTTATAAGCAGTGCATATCACAATTGGTACTAATGTAAACACCGTCCGATCAGGCCTTGAAGACCCAACCATACCGACCGACCACCAAGTCATCCTCAGCCCACAGGCGTCACTGGATGCGGATATGGAGGGGCATGTGGTCAGCACACCGCTGTCCCAGCCGTATGTCAGTTTATGAGACCGTAGCCGCTACTTCTCAGTCAAGTAGTTCCTCAGTTTGCCTCACAAGGGCTGAGTGCACCCCGCTTGCCAACAGCGCTCGGCAGACTCGATGGCCACCCATCCCAGTGCTAGCCCATCCCGACACCGCTTAACTTCGGTGATCTGACGGGAACCAGTGCGACCCCTGCGGAAAGGCCGTTGTCATTAATCACACCCTATTAAGTGCAAACTGGTTGAAGTATGACGAATTAAAGTCCTGGCTGTGTCTTTCTCTCCGTACGTGAAATCTAATCCCAGGGATTTTGATACAGTTTTCGATAACACATAAAATGGTTCACGAGAAAGATTTCTGTATGTAACTTATTACTGCTACACCAAACATGTCGTCTGGTCACAGATAGTCCTACCTGTGTGGAACCAGTGTGGATTTCCATTGATTTAATAAAGAGAGATGATTGAATCACTTGAGTGGATGACGTACGAAATCGGTTGGTCGTAGATGCTACAGAATCGACCAGTGCAATAGAAAACAGGTATAAAGAAATGAAAACTCGAAAAATTTAGATTGACAAAAACCAGACATACAATGTGAATCAGCAAAACAAATGAAAAGGGTAGAAAATTGATGTACAAGTAATTCATGTTAGGTAAAGTGCTAATACTCAATATACAGCGGGAAAACAAGGAAAACTGGAAAATTTTAGAAGCAAGCGTGTCAAAAGCAGCTTAGAAATTAGCAAAGGAGATTAGGCAGGATTCGTAGTACAAATTTAAACGAAGACCACTATTTAAAAGTGCTTCGAGTATTTCATTTGTGGAGAATGTAAAAGTATTTTTTGCTTCTTTGTGGATAGGCCAGTGAAAAATTAAAGAATAGTGAAAGCAATTTATCATATGTTACAACGAAGAAGGTTTTGAGCTAGAATATCACCCAAGGAATTGCATTGATGTGACACTAAAAATAAATTTAAGGCAAAAACCAATTGAATGGCTTCAGGTAAAGACAACAAATTAGATTTGTATATTTAGGATAAAAACTGCTCTAATCAAGAGGAACACATCAGCAAAGCGGCGAAACGTTTCCCAAGTGTAGTGTACTGTATTATGTAAATAGAATGTTACTGCAAGGGGAATACCTTAGTAGTGCCAGGAGAAAAGCAAAATGTGCAACTAAGGTAATGGATTACAGAGAAATTGACAAAAGATTGAGGTAAGGGAAAATTAGAAAATAAAACCATTTCAGAACGAGGCTTTCAGGCATGGTGATAACATCACACAGTATTTTGTAGATTGGTCTTATCTGTGGTGGAAAAAATGGAAATTTACTAAGCTGATTATCAGAAATACAGGGTGCTTCAAAAAGAATACCACAACTTTAGGAATTTAAAACTCTGCAACGACAAAAGGCAGAGCTAAGCACTATCTGTCGGCGAATTAAGGGAGCTATAAAGTTTCATTTAGTTGTACATTTGTTCGCTTGAGGCGCTGTTGACTAGGCGTCAGCGTCAGTTGATCCTAAGATGGCGACTGCTCAACAGAAAGCTTTTTGTGTTATTGAGTACGGCAGAAGTGAATCGACGACAGTTGTTCAGCGTGCATCTCGAACGAAGTATGGTGTTAAACCTCCTGATAGGTGGTGTATTAAACGTTGGTATAAACAGTTTACAGAGAATGGGTGTTTGTGCAAAGGGAAAAGTTCTGGACGACCGAGAATGAGTGATGAAAATGTAGCACGCATCCAGCAAGCATTTGTTCGCAGCCCAGGAAAATCGACTCGCAGAGCTAGCAGAGAGCTGCAAATTCCACAATCAACTGTATGGAGAGTCCTACGAAAAAGGTTAGTTATGAAACCTGAACGTCAACTACCCGAGGCGATGGATCGGCCGCCAGGGAGCCCGTGACAGAGCACTTCATCACTGGCCTCCAAGAAGCCTTGATCTTACCCCCTGCGATTTTTTCTTATGGGGGTTTGTTAAGGATATGGTGTTTCGGCCACCTCTCCCAGCCACCATTGATGATTTGAAACGAGAAATAACAGCAGCTATCCAAACTGTTACGCCTGATATGCTACAGAGAGTGTGGAACGAGTTGGAGTATTGGGTTGATATTGCTCGTGTGTCTGGAGGGGGCCATATTGAACATCTCTGAACTTGTTTTTGAGTGAAAAAAAAACCTTTTTAAATACTCTTTGTAACGATGTATAACAGAAGGTTATATTATGTTTCTTTCATTAAATACACATTTTTAAAGTTGTGGTATTCTTTTTGAATCACCCTGTATAATGTAAAACACGTTATTACATCAATTTCTACCACTAGTGGAACACAAAACTGTCATAAAGTGTTAATTATGGGTAAGTTGTAGTTCAGGGAGATATAAATGTGTGCAAGACCCATGGTGTGGAATGCTTATCAGTATCAGCAATAATTATGTGGTGGCAATATAACACAGAGATGGTGTTTGATTAAGGCAGGATTGATGATGTCTGGGCAATAAAACAGTACTTACTGTTAAGGACTTTAAAAAAAGGTATATTATTAATTTATATTGGGGAATACAGCGATTGGAGGAGATTTGAAAGTTATGAGAAGTTATTTTTGATAAGTAAAAACACAGCTTTTGATGATGTGTGGGTGTAAACAATATATAAGGCATAGACTTGCTGTGCACGTTGCATAAGAGCTGAGTGGAGGGAGCATGTAAATTTTTGAGACATCTCTGGACGCTGTCAATATAAGACTTAGGGATAAGGGTCTGATAAACTGCCTGAATATTATCATACTAGGATTCAGTGGTTGCAGAGAGTTTATAATGGTAAATTAAAGTGGGTCTGCCAAATTGATCTGTCTGATATAAAACATGTTACACCACAGCCGTTGCTTCCTCAACAAGTTTCTCCCTTTTATTGTTCCTGAAATATATTCATACATTTTTATGTAGGCTAAGACTACATTTCATCAGATTTTGTTGTTGTTTAAATTACGTATGTACATTACATTACGTATGTACATGCGTGTTCTGCTCCTACTACCAGAGATCATCCATAGATCTAAATTATGACATCATGCCTTCTGCAACATAGGTGTGTAAGGGCAACGTCTGAATTGAATTTTCGTTTAGAATACAACCATTAAAATACTGTGTATTATGCTGAAGTTGAGCCATGTAACCACTTTCTTTTGGCTTGACCATTTTGAATCTACACATCTACAATTCAATACTTGACCTGTTGTGCAAGAGCAAATACGCTTTAATAGCTTACACTTGCCACACGCACTTGTAGATCCTAACCGACCTAGAAAGATACGATTCCTAACAGCTATAATTATTTGTCTTCAAATGAAGTAAATACTGCTGTAATTTTGCTCAGTTCACTGTTCTCAGTCCCTAATAAAAATATCTGTGTTTATATCACTAACACTCATTATACTGAATAACGGTCTCTGCGCGTTTTCTGGTACATTCTTGCTTTGTTGAATTAATTCAGCGTGAAGGAAAATTCGCGCTCTCGTATTTCGCAGTGCTATTTTTCACATACTGTCACAAAATTTAGTCCTACACATATTTCTGGCATTAAACTGGCGTAAAAGATTGGCAATCTGGCAACGCTGTAATCATATGTATGATAACCACCTCTGGCAGCAGTTAGGACTAGTACTGCGCAATTGGTGCAGTGGACAGCGTGTTGCAGGAGGGCGAGCGTTCGATTCTGGGTTAAGGCGTATGTTTTTTTATTTCCTAAATTTAGTCTGCATGGTACGCATCTGGCGTCTTGATCGTCATACAGCGATTACAGTGGGTCTTCTACAAAACATTGGCATTTATGTTGTATGAACACAGAAATGGAAGTACAATCATTTTCATTGGTCACCTTTTAAAGAAGCCTTTTGCACCTCATGAAAGGGAACTGTTTCGCACCACTGTATCTACTAGATAACAAATCTGTTTTCTATGTACCTTCCCCCAATGGTCACATCGATTAGCACCAACTATTATTCTTGCTATGTTCTCTTCCATAAGATGTCATTAGGACGCTATGTCACCATTAGAGCTGGCAACGTGCTTTGCAAGTAATTTGGTTACCATTTGTTTTTATTATCACCATAGAACCACTAATTATCGCCGCGCGGGATTAGCCGAGCGGACTGAGGCGCTGCAGTCACGGACTGTGTGGCTGGTCCCAGCGGAGGTTCGAGTCCTCCCACGGCCATGGGTGTGTGTGTTTGTCCGTAGGATAATTTAGGTTAAGTAGTGTGTAAGCGCAGGGACTGATGACCTCAGCAGTTAAGTCTCATAAGATTTCACACACATTTGAACATTTTTGAACTAATTATCCCTTTCAGCTTTGTGTCTGATAAGCGTATGATGTTTATTAAGTACCTTCATGCATTACTATTATTACTATTATCGATGGAAATGTGGAAACACCACGTCCATTAACGATAAGAAAATAGTGTAATTCGAAAATTAACATTTCACAATTAGTAGATAAGGGATGAATCACGCAGGTTCAAAAGCTGTACCAGAGGTGATGCACGTCAGGTGGAACAGCCCACTGTGGCTAATGACTTTTTTTTGCACTGTATGCGCTGTTCACCAGATGGGGACCAGTTGCCAGCGGAGTAATGCGCCCGTGACAGACGCCATGCACATTCATACACATATTGTACTAACAGCCTGGCAGACGTATGGCATACACACACGATGAATATGTGGATATGCTTCTCATCCTATCAAAACGTTAGAAACAGTCAAAATCTAAATGCAGCAGCCCATTACAAACAGTATTGTAAGGTGCTTAAAAAAGTTATTAGGAAGGCAAAAAGTATGTGGTATGCAGATAGAATAGCTAAGTCTCAGGATAAAATTAAAACCATATGGTCAGTCGTAAAGGAAGTGGCTGGTCTGCAGAGACAGGTCGAGAATATAGAATCAGTGCGTAGTGGGGATGTCCGTGTTACTGATAAGTCGCATATATGTGCAGTACTTAATAATCACTTTCTGAATATAGCAGGTGAACTAAATAGAAACCTAGTCACAACAGGGAATCATATAGCGCTCTTAGAAAAAAGTGTTCCGAGACTGTTACCTGAAATGCTCCTCCATGATACTGACAAGAGGGAGATTGAGTTAATAATTAAATCTCTAAAGACCAAGAACTCTCATGGATATGACGGGGTATCTAGCAGAATACTGAAGTATTGTTCCACGTATGTTAGCTCAGTACTTAGCCATATCTGTAACTTTTCCTTTAGGAGTGGTCGGTTTCCTGACCGATTAAAGTACTCGGTAGTGAAGCCACTTTATAAAAAGGGAGACAGGGATAATGTTGACAATTATAGACCTATTTCTATGCCATCGGTGTTTGCTAAAGTTATAGAGAGGGTTGTATATACAAGGTTACTGCAGCATTTAAATTCACATAATTTGCTGTCAAATGTACAGTTTCGTTTTAGAAATGGCTTAACAACTGAAAATGCTATAGTCTCTTTTCTCTGTGAGGTTTTGGACGGATTAAATAAAAGGTTGCGAACGTTAGGTGTTTTCTTTGATTTAACGAAGGCTTTTGACTGTGTTGACCACAAAATATTACTGCAGAAGTTGGAACATTATGGAGTAAGGGGAGTAGCTTACAATTGGTTCGCCTCCTACTTTAAGAACAGAAAGCAGAAGGTAATCCTCCGCAATATTGAGAGTGGTAATGATGTTCAGTCCCAATGGGGCACTGTTAAATGGGGCGTTCCCCAAGGGTCGGTGCTGGGGCCACTGCTGTTTCTTAATTATGTAAATGATATGCCTTCTAGTATTACAGGTGATTCAAAAATATTTCTGTTTGCTGATGACACCACCTTGGCAGTGAAGGATCTTGTTGTAATATTGAAACATTATCAAATAATGTAGTTCATGATATAAGTTCGTGGCTTGTGGAAAATAATTTGATGCTAAATCACAGTAAGACTCAGTTTTTACAGTTTCTAACCCACAATTCAACAAGAACTGACATTTTAATCAGACAGAATGGGCATGTTATAAGCGAGACGGAACAGTTCAAGTTCCTAGGCATACGGATAGATAGTAAGCTGTTGTGGAAAGCCCATGTTAAGGATCTTGTTCAGAAACTAAATGCCGCTTTATTTACCATTAGAACAGTATCTGAAATAAGTGACATTTCAACACGAAAAGTAGCATACTTCGCATATTTTCATACGCTTATGTCATATGGTATTATTTTTTGGGGTAATTCTTCTGATTCAAAAAGGGTATTTTTGGCTCAAAAACGGGCTGTTCGAGCTATGTATGGTGTAAGTTCGAAAACCTCTTGTCGACCCCTATTCAATAGTCTGGGAATTTTGACATTGGCCTCTCAGTATGTATTTTCTTTAATGTCGTTTGTTGTTAGCAATATTAGCTTATTCCCAAGAGTTAGCAGCTTTCACTCAGTTAATACTAGGCAGAAATCAAATCTGCATGTGGAATGCACTTCCTTGACTCTTGTGCAGAAAGGAGTGCACTATTCTGCTGCATCCATTTTCAATAAGCTACCACAAGAACTCAAAAATCTTAGCAGTAGCCCAAACACTTTTAAGTCTAAACTGAAGAGTTTCCTCATGGCTCACTCCTTCTATTCTGTCGAGGAGCTCCTGGAAGAGCTAAAAAATTAAGCAAATTCCAGTGTTACATTCTTGATTTTCTTTATTTAAACTAACGACTTGTCGCCTGAATATGTTTCTTATATTTCATTTTATCTGTTTCTACAATCATGTTATAATTTCATGTATTGACTCGTTCCATGACCATGGAGACTTCTTCTAAATGTGGTCCCACGGAACAGTAAATAAATAAATAAATAAATCCTCGGCCAGTGTTGCTGCTCGTGAACATGCTGCCAGATATCGTGGTCGATGTCTGTAACTTTGCATTCTGGGGATAGGTTCTCTCCTTCCACCATCACATAACAGAGGTCGTTCATGGACTCCCCGTACTCCAGCTACTGAGGAAGGTATTCTGGACGTCATACAGCAAGAACTCCACAAAGTACACTTAGCGTAGCATGCCTTAGGTGCATGTCTCGCAGCAAAGGGTCATTGACGTGCTGCACAATCATGGGCTGCACCCCTATCGATACTTCTGCAACACCTACCCCCTCCAGATCACCATCTGGGTACACAGTTCAGTGAATGCTTCCAACAACAATAGGAAGCCAACGATTTCTTCATAAACACTATAATATGGTCGGATGAAGTAGCGTTCATTCATGTGGGTGTCTTCAATATGCACAGTGCCCATCATTGCTGTGACGTTAACCTGCACGTCACCAACAACCATGGATATTAAGTTCCCTTTGGCATCAACGTCTCGGGCGAAATATTGGGAGACAGGAGACTGGCTCCCTACTTGGTGACTGGCTGGTTGACTGCATGACGGTATCATGAATTCCTCTCAAACTATTTACCTGATGCACTAAAAGATTCAACTTCATGGTCGTCAGAGATTATGGTTCCAAACTGATGGTGCACCTTCTCACTTTAGAATTAGTGTTCGCCGGTATTTACACATTTCCTGGGAAACTGCTCAAACAGGGAGGTCCAGTTCTATGGCCTCCACATTCATCTGACCCAAATCCCCTGGATTTATTTCTGTGGGAACACTTGAAGGAGAACATGTATTTTACTCTGCGAACGTATGTGGAGAACTGATAGCGCAGCATCTGTGGATCAGCCATGTTGCGAGGAGTCCAGAGATGTATGATCCAGCGAATCGTACAATCTTTGGACGTGCAGGGAGTTACTTTTTCGCGTCTGCTCAGACAATGTATTCTTTTCTACATGCGGTCATTAATATGGAAATTATTACTGTCACTGATTGCTAATATGTTTCATCTGTGCAGACGCACTGTATGTAGTATAAATCAAAAGTAAATGTTGAGTTATTTAACTGTGCAGCCATCTTTAACTTCTCGAAACTGATATTGTTTTTGTAGTTATTCTGTCCTATGACAGGTCATTTGTTTCAACTGTCTATTTATGACTTGTCTGACGACGTTTATGTTATGTTTACCATTACAAAGCACTATACTTCGTAAATGTATACATGTGGCTTAGGAACCAGTGTATACTAGCGTATTATAGTGCAAAATGAAGTTAGCAAATAAAAACAAATATGTCTCGACTATGAATCGAACCCTCGACCTCCTGCATGCTAACCCAGAAATCTATCCAATGCACCAACTGCACGACACTACTGGTACATACTCACAGAGGTAGTAACCGTACATGTAATTACAGTGTTGCCAGATTGCCAATCTTAAACGTCCATATACTGCCGGAAATATGAGCAGGACGAATTAATTTTCTTGATTTTGTCATTTAGCTCACTTATGTTTTCTAATCTTGTTTAAATTTGTGTAGCTATTTTGTAGAGAAATGGGCACGTTCCTAGCTAAATGATAAGTGAAGCTATTCTGAAATTTATGTTGTCTGATCGACAGAGCACGCTTGTAAATTATTTGGAAACTGCTGAGTGGACATGCTCTGTGTTTGTTTTATCTCATTCTTACTGTTGGGCTTTGTGAGAGGATTGATTTGATGTATTTTAATATCTTTTGTGCATATGCTTTGAATATTTTGTATGCACACTTTTTAGTCTTGTTATTTGGTTTTCTGTAATGAACTTCAGTGTATAGTCCCTGGTACAGTTCCTTTCATACCTGTTCTTGTGAACGTTAGTTCATGGGTCTTCAGCAAGTTGTTTATCACTTTGCTGTTTTCTCCTGTGTGGGTATCTTGTTGTTATCGATGGTTCTTGTGTCCTTTCTAATAATCCAGTTGATTTACTTTGATACCAGTCTGAGACGAATTTTACATTGAAGTTCCCTGTATCTTTCCTGTCTTCCTGTTTTAATGTGTATTCACTTTCTGCAATGATGTTTTCTGTTTTACTTTGCATGAGATATGTGTTTATATTGTGAATGGCTTCCTTTTGGACAGATTTTTCTTCTTCCATTGCGGATTTTTTTCTGTTAATCATCATCTCTATCATAGAATGTATCTCAGTAGGATGATATCTGTTGTTTATATTGTGTGATTTTTGTTTACTGTTTCTTCAGTTTCTGGTCTTGTTTCTCCAGTTTCTTTTCTATTGTAGTTTCTATGTGGGATTTCATCTGCTCAGTAACGTGACAAAGGATTTCAGACAGTTTAAAGTGAGTGCCTAATTGTAAACTTGTTTTTGTATAGTGTGGCATTAATTAACATTTCTTTGAGGACAGTTCTTGTATTTATTTTCCAAGCATGGCGAATTCTGTTTTGTTTTTGTGTATTAAGTCCTAGATGACATTTCATTTATATTAACATTGACATAGTTTGGAATAACATGGATAGATATACATATTTTGTTAAACATAATATTTGATATGAGTTGGATGGGCAGCATTGCTTTATTTCTGTATTTGCTGTAGAACTCTGAGGAAAATGCTTGGCTTGACAATGTATTCATCCTATGAGAATTTTAAGCTCTGTGTCTGTGCATGCAGAAAAATAGTAATGATGAAATTTAGAGGGTATGTCTTTCTCCAGAAGTGCAATTATTGTTTTGTTTAATACCCAAGCATATTTCACAATGATTGTGGTACCTTCAGTTGGTCTTCTTCCTTTTATTCTTCTTGAAATATATACACAAAGATTTTATTAAGGCTAGGAATGTGTTGCATGATATTAGTGTTATTTAATTGTCGCATCTTCCTTCCCTTATTTTATGTAACCTGTGAGTGCCAAAAGAAATCAGCACAGGTCTAAATAAATACTGCACATTGTCTGCAGCTTAAGGATGTTAGGGCAACATCTGAACTGAATTATTGTTTACAATACAACCTTTAAAAATTATATACTATGGAAAAGTGGTAGCCTATGCCCAGACAAAAAAGTCTCAATCATTTTGAAAACAATGACACGATAAATTTATTTCAAGTTTATACATGAATTCTGTATATAACAAGAAGGAATTCCTATGGGATCAACCACGAGTGGTTTACTGGCCAATATTTACCTTTATCAACTTGAAAACAAAACATTGAAGAAATAATGAAATCTAAACCATACTAAGAAATATATATGAGGGTGAGTCAAATGAAAACCTTAAATACTTATTTAAATATTATTTATCGTACAGAAGTGGTACAAAGCTGTATCACTTTTCAACATAATCTCCCCCACGCTCAATGCAAGTTCTCCAGGGCTTAAAAAGTGCATAAATTCCTTTAGAAAAAAATTCTTTTGGTAGTCCGCGCAACCACTCATGCACCACGTAGCGTACCTCTTCATCAGAACGGAACTTCTTTCCTCCCATTGCGTCTTTGAGTGGTCCAGACATATGGAAATCACTTGGGTCAAGGTCTGTTAAGTATGGTGGATAAGGAAGGCACTCAAAATGCGGGTCTGTGATTGTTGCAACTGTTGTACGGGCAGCGTGGGGTCTTGCATTGTCATGTTGCAAAAGAACACCTGCTGACAGCGATCCACGTAGCTTTGATTTGATTGCAGGCCGCAGATGATTTTTTAGGAGATCAGTGTATGATGCACTGGTGACAGTGGTCCCTCTAGGCAGGTAATTCTCCAAAATGACGCCTTTTTTGTTCCAAAAGAGAGTCAGCATAACCTACTCTGCTGATGGTTCTGTTCGAAACTTCTTTGGTTTTGGTGATGTGAAATGGCGCCATTCCTTGCTCGGTCTCTTCGCCGTGGCACCCATCTTGCAGACACTTTGTAAAACTGGAGCACATCATGCACAATGTGGTTTGCTGACCCAAGACTAATCTGTAAACATGCTGCAATGTCATTCAGTGTCACTCGGCGGTTTTCCTTCACTGCGGCTTCAACTGCTGCAATGTTCTGTGGAGTCACAACTCGTGCCTGATCTGGACGAGGAGCATCTTCCACTGAAGTCACACCATTTGCGAACTTCCTACAACATTCGTAGACTTGCTGTTGTGACAAACATGCATCACCGTACTGAACCTTCGTTCGTCGATGAATTTGAAAGGGTTTCACACCTACACTACGCAAAAACCGAATAACAGAACGCAGCTCTTCCCTGGTGCAAGTCGCAAGTGGGGCGGCCATTTTTATACTGATACTGCGACGGTATGTGTGCATCTGCACTATGCTGCCACCTACAGGCCATTCTGCATGCTGTTTGTAGCACGCTCACCAACTTACAGGATAAAGGCGCGAAATTTCGTTTTGTTATTACAAATTTAAGGTTTTCATTTGACTCACCCTCGTATATATATACTGCAATGTTAATGACATAATTTAATTAGCAATCACATAAATAGAAATACTGTTATACAGGGATCAGAGATAGCAATATTGCCCATCCAAAGATCCCCTTTACACTTGATGTTGAAAGAGACAAAAAACACACCTTCTCCACCTTATATTAGTAAACAAAAATCACAATCAGCAGTTCTCAGTGCACACAAAACCTAAATCAACTAATACAACAACACACAACAGGTCAAATAAACCCACAGCCCACAAACTGGCCGTCCTGAGATAACTTTTGGACAGAGTAAACAGAACGCCAATGAATAAAGATAGCTACAAACAAGATCTACACTTAACCTGACAGATTTTGCTGCAGAGAATGGTTACAAAATAAGGCTGAAAAATTAAGCCAAAAGTAAACTCAACTAAAGCACAATAAATGAAGAAACCACTAAAAGCAATAAAACATGGCACTCTATGACATTTATGAAATAACAACAGAGTAAGAAACATTATGAGGCAACAGGGAGTACATGTAACATATAGAACAAACAATTCACTGCAAAAAAGTTTAAAATACCAAACACAACCATAGATAAATTCAACAAAATAGGTTTATACCAATTAAACTGGAAATGTAATTCGATATATATTGAGCAGACATGTAGAGATATCCGAACAAGATACTTGGAATATTTAAGAGCACTGAAAATCGACATCACACTCTCCACACTTGGAGGTCGCCTCAAAACAAACAACCACCTCCCTAAGCACGAAGGTTCAGAGCTCCACGTCTTAAAACACAGTAATCATCGGTATCTCATACTAGCAATAGAAAGGAGACCAAATCCAAGAAGCAATCACACAGGGCGAAAAAGTAGTCAATGATCAAACATTACTCTGCAGTAAAACATTATTTAATACCCTAAGAGACCTATCAAAGAACACACATTAAAATAACATGCACACACATATGAAAGTGCATGCCCTAACACTCACACAGATACACATAACCAAAATGAAAGCACATCAGAATGCATTCAGATTTGATGGCCACCAACCGGAAACAAAACAGTGAGGAAATGACTGTTAAGAGGGCATCATGAACCTAAACCGTACAGTGGTACTTCTGTTTAAGACACAGTTACATAACAGGACCCGGGATATTCATCAGTGAGAAGGAGAGAGTGCAAGTAAAGGTTCGTAATTTACGCAACATCATCTATAAAGGAAGCCAACACTAAACAGGTCTCTAGACCGAAACCTCAGAACATTTTTACGGATGTCTACTGGTCATTTTAATTATAAAACCAGCAACGAAAATAGTTCGACAGGCGAGTAGCAACCAGCTACAGCTCTGTACAAGTCAAATGCAGCAATGGTAAGCCTTAAAAAAGGTTAATGGCTGGATTTTACGGGAATGCACAAATTTTACAGGTTGTATTGTAAACGAAGATTCAGTTCAGACGGTCCTCTAACGTTTTGCAGATGACAGGGCATATTAATCTATAAAATGTAAAGTGCTGCTACATCACAGACTATTATGGACTGAAACTCGCAGAGATATGTGTCATTTTCCTGCATGACGTGTAATTTTCGCGCAGCCGTCATGTGAAACCTTGGAGGTGCTTCAGACATACCCTCATGGACCTCTGTGAAGTGGGTATCCTGCGTGGCTGAACGACACAAATGGCAGTGCCATAAGGGCAACCTTAGTGGGGGGGGGGGGGGGGGGAGTGTTTCTGTGCAAGTGCCAAACTAATTTACTTGTTTCTGAATAGAGACAGTATCAGTGGCAACAGCCTGGATGGCTGTATGACCTTTCTTCTTCTCTGCTGGGCCTGCAGCTTGCACAAGGTCATAATATGACATTTGTTTTGTACTTTTGACAATAATTTGCAGCTGTTTTTGTCAAAAGCATAGGGAAGAGGCCATTTTAATTTTAGCCAACATGGTTTTACTGTTTTGGTACTGAAAAAAGCTGAATGTAAAGTGACACTACAGCCTTTTTCTTTTTGAGGGCATGAACTTTTAGTGTATTACATAATGATGGTGGTATCTTCTTGGATGATGTGTTCCGGAGGTGAAATAATCCTTTACTTGGATATCAGGACAAAGATGATCCTGGAAAATATTGTCATCAGCAAAAACAAAACTACCGTTCCTAATAGGAAGAAATTCGAAATAGTAGGCATCCATAGACTGGAGAGTAATGAAACTAAAGTATGCTACATCGGTAAAACTGGCAAGAACTTTAAAACTAAATACATACAGAGAACTTACGGAAAGAGGAAGAAAACGTGTCGCAGACAAATCTACCTTTACATGTTGTTTACGCAGGGGAAGGCAGAGTTTCATCAATATGGATAACATTCTGACAAAACTACATAAGATGGAGGCACTTGCTCGCAGGAGCTGAATACTTGAGAAATATAGAATACCTCGACGCCTTCCAAAGAATTTTCGATGGATTACGGTGTGAATAAGTCTGACTGGGGGGCCAGCTGCTTCTGATCATATGTGATTGTCTACGTAATCCCCCTTGTTTGGCTCGCACATAGCAAACCAAGCCTTGCTCAGTACTTTCCTGGCATCTGGTAAACATCTTATTAGTGTGTAGAGATGTACTGACTTCTTGGCGAGTTACTTGCCGTCAGTGGCTTACTTTGCTTGACATTTCTTCTAATGTATCCTCTAATGCATCATCTACTGTATTTAACTCCCTCAGAAAATCAAGTACTATTTTACAAATTCTGTTGCCTGCTATTGTTACCTTCAGACATGCCGTACAGTGCGTCTTACTATGTTACATTTTAGGTTTATGATACCAGCTTTGTCCACACATTGCTGTAGAGTTTTTACCCACACTGTTCTCTTCCATCCTTTCATGGCACTTATTGTCGGCTAATTAATCACCGACTCTCCAAATGGTTGGCTCTGAGCACTATGGGACTTAACATCTGAGGTCAACAGTCCCCTAGAACTTATAACTACTTAAACCTAACTAAGGACATCACACACACCCATGCCGGAGGCAGAATTCGAACCTGCGACCGTAGCGGTCGCGCGGTTCCAGATTGAAGCGCTTAATCACCGACTCTCCATATCTTGCACTTGTTCGCTTTGCTTCTGAAAAGATTCACGAAAATTTAGATGTAGGTTGATGCATTACCTATTTTGTGTGTGTCTCGTAATGCAATACCAAATTGCTATGTAACATTTAATCTTTCATTATGTGTAATTTACTCAATTCTCTATCCTAGTGTAGGACATTTGTGATATATTTTAAATCAACTTTATGTGAAATATTTGAGTTGTAGCTTAAGGCGATATTCTTAACATTAGGACGAGTTGCTATGCAACATTTGAGATTTCATTACATTTAGTTCCCTCTACAATGTACAGTTCTAATCGCATTATAATATATACTACATGAACCGTTTTTAACAGCTTTTTGTCTTTGCGCAAAGCAACAATTGTGTATGGCATTGGGTGCCAAAAGAAGCCGTATATAATATAAAAAAGCGACTCTTCATAGGTCATGTACAAATCGCGCCAAGAATAACTAATTAAAAGGCACTATGCACAGTGATTGGTGTGTGTCTTTGGAGTCTCTTTGGAATATCAAGTCTCGTGATAAATGATTATATTTTCTGTTCATTTACTAGTGGGTGTACCATTGTCCAAACCCCTGGTGATGCTCTCCAGTCGCCTGCCTCGCACAGTTACATATTATTGTCAGTCCACACAGCCTCTAATTTTATCGGCTATGAAAGGAATTATGGCCACACCAGTACTTAACTGATAAGCCAGAACATTATGACCACTCCCCAACGTGACGTTGAATGCGTCCATGCGTGCATGCGTGGCGAAAGTATGTAAGCGGAGCAGACACGGCTGAGGGATTACCCTAGGGAAGGTATGGGCTGGAAATGAGAAATACATTGAGATAAGCGACTTTGACTAAGGGCAGATTATTACACTACTGGCCATTAAAATTGCTACTCCAAGAAGAAATGCGGATGATAAACTTATATTCATTGGACAAACATATTATACTAGAACTGACATGTGATTACATTTCCACGCAATTTGGCTGCATAGATCCTGAGAAATCAGTACACAGAACAGCCACCTCTGGCCGTAATAACGGCCTTGATATGCCTGGGCGTTGAGTCAAACAGATCTTGAATGTCGTGTACAGGTACTGCTGCCCATGCAGCTTCAACACGATACCACAGGTCATCAAAAGTAATGTCCGCCCCCGGTAGCTGAGTGGTCAGCGCGACAGACTGTCAATCCTAAGGGCCTGGGTTCGATTCCCGGCTGGGTCGGAAATTTTCTCCGCTCAGGGACTGGGTGTTGTGTTGTCCTAATTATCATCATTTCATCCTCATCGACGCGCAAGTCGCCGAAGTGGCGTCAAATCGAAAGACTTGCACCAGACGAGCGGTCTACCCGACGGGAGGCCCTCGTCACACGACATTTCATTTCATATCATCAAGAGTATTCTGACGAGCCAGTTACTTGGCCACCATTGACCAGACGTTTTCAATTGGTGAGAGATTTGGAGAACGTGGTGGCCAGAGCAGCAGTCGAACATTTTCTGTATCCAGAAAGGCCCGTACAGGACCTGCAACATGCGGTCGTGCATTATCTTGCTGAAATGTAGGCTTTCGCAGGGATCGAATGAAGGGTAGAGCCACGGGTCATAACACATCTTAAATGTAACGTCCACTGTTCAAAGTGCCATCAATGCGAACAAGAGGGGACTGAGACGCGTAACCAATGGCACCCCATACCTTCACACCGGGTGATACGCCAGTATGGCGATGACGAATACACGCTTCCAATGTGAGTTCAGCGCGATGTCGCTTCACACGGATGCGATCATCATGATGCTGTAAACAGAACCTGGATTCATTCGAAAATATAACGTTTTGCCATTCGTGCACCCAGGTTCCTCGTTGAGTACACCATCGCAGGCGCTCCTGTCTGTGATGCAGCGTCAAGGGTAACCGCAGCCGTGGTCTCCAAGCTGGTAGTCCACGCTGCTGTAAACGTCGCCGAACTGTTCGTGCAGATGGTTGTCTTTGCAAACGTCCCCATCTGTTGACTCAGGGATCGAGACGTGGCTGCACGATCCGTTACAACCATACGGATAAGATGCCTGTCATCTCGACTGCTAGTGTTACGAGGCCGTTGGGATCCATGACGGCATTCCGTATTACCCTCCTGAACCCACCGATTCCATATTCAGCTAACAGTCATTGGGTCCGCCCCCGGTAGCTGAGTGGTCAGCGCGACAGACTGTCAATCCACAGGGCCCGGGTTCGATTCCCTGCTGGGTCGGAGATTTTCTCCGCTCAGGGACTGGGTGTTGTGTTGTCCTAATCATCATCATTTCATCGCCATCGACGCGCAAGTCGCCGAAGTGGCGTCAAATCGAAAGACTTGCGCCGGGCGAGCGGTCTACCCGACGGGAGGCCCTCGTCACACGACATTTCATTTCATTTCAACAGTCATTGGATCTCGACCAACGTGAACAGCAATGTCGCGATACGATAAACCGCAATCGCGATAGGCTACAATCCGACCTTTATCAAAGTCGGCAACGTGATGGTACGCATTTCTCCTCCTTACGCGAGGCATCACAACAGCGTTTCACCAGGCAACGCCGGTCAACTGCTGTTTGTGTGTGAGAAATCGGTTGGAAATTTTCCCCATGTCAGCACGTTGTGGGAGTCGCCACCGGTGCCAACCGTGTGTGAATGCTCTAAAAAGCTAATCATTTGCGTATCACAGCATTTTCTTCCTGTCGGTTAAATTTCGCGTCTGTAGCACGTCATCTTCGTGGTGTAGCAATTTTAATGGCCAATAATGTATTAAGCAGACCCTGTGGACCAGTATCTCGATAACGGCGCAGCTGGTCGAATCTATGGAAAGAGTTAGGAGGACCGTGAAACTACCACTCTGCGCTGAGTGGTTGGGCGTCCACGACTCTTCAGAGAACGTGGGGTTCGGAGGCTTGTCTGCTATGTAAAGTAGGACAGATTGGTGATCTGCGGCATCTCTGCCGAAAGAGCACAATGAAGGTGCGCAGACAAGTGTTTCGAGCACACCATTCATTGTACATTGTTGAACGTGGAGCAGCAGACAACCCCTATGCGTTCACATGTTGGCCCAACGAGATCTTCAGTTGCGATTGCAGTGGGCACGGAACCATTGGGATTCGACCGTTGATCAGTGGGGATGTGTCGGCTCTTTGGGATAATCACATTTTTGTAAACTAGGTCGATGATGATGATAATTTTTGGTTTGTGGGGCGCTCAACTGCGCAGTCATCAGAGCCTGTACAAAGTCCCAATTCGTTCACAGTCCAATTTTTTTCACAATCCAATCTAGCCAGTGATGATGATGAAATAATGACGATAACACAAATACCCAGTCCTTGGTCAGAGAAAATCCCCAACCCGGCCAGGAATCGAACCCAGAACCCCGTGATCCAGAGGCAGCAAAGCTAGCCACTAGACCACGACCTGCGGGCAAACTAGGTCAATGGTCTCTCCATAAACGCAATCAACGAGGTGAATGGCGGCTCGAAAAGTGCAGCGCCCCACGGACGCAGGCTCGTGGGAGCAGTATTATGCTATCGGAGACATCCTCCTGCACTTGCATGGGACCTGTGGTAGTAACCGAAGATACGCTGACAGCTGTGAACCGTCTGTATTCCTTCACGCTTGATGTTTTCCAGCCAGAGCCGTGCTACAGTAGTTTGAGGCGCGTTTTAGTGAACTCACGTTGATGTCTCGACGACCAAATTCGCCTGATGTAAACACTATGGTACCCACCTGTGCAGCTATATGGAGCCATCCGCGCGTCCGCAAATCAGCGGCCCGTTATTTACGCGACTTGCGTGACCTGTGCGTTGACATCTAATGTCACATACCTCCACAAACCTACCAAAATACTGTCAGACCCCTGATATTCTGATTTGATGATGTATTTCGTTCCGAAGACGCCCAAACAAGCTATTAAACAGATGGTCGTAATGTTTTGGCTTATCAATGTATTTTGTACATTCCTCAGCAGCCCACATTTATTCCTCGCATCTGGAAGCTGATCCAAACATTTATTTTTCAGACTCTTACACTGAGCAGTAAACACTCTAAGGTAAATGGAAAAGAAAGTTTCACATTTCTTAGCGTTACAAGTATCATGCAAATAGAATTAGGCATCTACTTGGGGTAAATACTGAGCCCGAAATAATTATCTAGTAATTAAATGACTAAAACTATGTTATATTTTTTGTTCGTAATTAGTTATTCACTCCAAATAACACATCGGCTGAAGCTAAAAGTCACTCGTTTTACACAATAACTAGCTCACAAAGATCCATTGCTTATTTTTTCCTGCAAATTATGTTCTTGAATTTCTCTTAAAGGTCAATTCCGAAAGTTCATTGGTTTTAAGACAATCATTTCCGTAAACTAATTTCAAAGTTCAGATCCTTTAGGACAACCATAAACATAAAAGACTCACAACAATTAATAGCCTTCAAGTTTAATTAACACATTGTCACTTCGATAGAGATTTCATTACTTTGAGTGATTCTTTGATTGATAACCTATAGTTCACGTGATTTCGTACAAAAGTGATATCATTTTGACGTCATACGGTCTATCAAAGACGAAAAGAGCTGTCTTTCGACTTTGGTGAGTGTTTGGTTCACAACATGTGAGCTGAGCATTAAGTTCAAAAATAGTAACGTGCTCCTCAAGAAGAGAGCACTGGAGGTTATGTTTCTTCTTTACTGCGGTGTACGTTAAGCTAGAAGTTACTTTGTCTATGGACTGGGCTGTTGATGAGAGAGAGATTAAAGTGTAGCCAACAGTCAACATCGAAACTTACCGAAAAATTTGTGCTAACTGTTTTAGTTATAAGTGTTCATAATACATAAATAAATAAATAGGCTGAAGTCAGCCAGCATTGAGTCCGATAACGTTTATATTAAACAAGATAAATTTATTTTTAGAGAATCTAGTTTCAGAAGTTGGTCTGTACTTAGAAAAGGTAATTAGCGATTCTAGTAGACGAATTCTCGAAGACGCATCGCGTGGTAAAATTTCTTGTAATTAAATAACCAGAAACGCAATACTGGTAGCTGAAGATGTACTTTTGTTACAGACCTTTGTTTGGATGAGAAGTAACTTTAGCTTGTAAACTGTCATATAACTGTAAATATGGCTCAGACTAAGTTGCCTTTTCATTCCAATGCAAATCTGTCAATCCTTTCTTTGCTTTTCAATCTGATTGGTAGTTTGTTTTATCAAGTGATCAACGTGATTTCAGTATTTAATCGCAATTGCATGTTTTTTGTTTAGTTTGTAAATTATGGACAATGACAATTCACTCCTGAGAGAGAAAGAGCGCGAGCTCTTACATGTACAGAACGTGCTTATGTAGGGTGGGGCAAATAGAAGTAGGCCGGACTAGTTGATACGATTGGACGTGATTGTATGCGTATAACCACACCACGTGACTCACATAGCACGTGTACGCCCGCCAGCCCTCCCACATCGGTGCAGAGCCTGTTGGGCGCTGTGTCAGTGTCAATGAAGCTGAGCTGTACAAAGGGAACGATGGTACTCACAGTAGAACAGCGGGTGTTCATTGTGAAAAGTTAACGTGGCGACAGAGTCGTGGAAACAGTGCGGTCAGTTGTTTGCTGACGACTTTAATAGTGTCAAAATGCCAGCAAAGAGTGACTGGCAACGTTTAGTCCCAAAATGGCGTCAGACAGGGTCTGTTTTGAACGCGACTGCACACCAGAAAATGTGGCTGCAGTTCACCTGAAAATGCTTCAGAGTCCTACCAAATTAACTCGAGAGACCTCCAGTCTGCTTGCGGCCCTAGCTAGCCACCCAGGTCACCTGATCTGCCAGTAACCGGTTTCTTTGTGTAGTAGTAGTAGCTTTATCCATACGTAGATCTCTTTTTACTAGGATATAGGACATGTCAAAGTATTTACAAGTTTATACCAATTTAAAGTAAGCTGCTTCGTTTACACATATATTTACAGACCTCTAGTTGGAGAAACTCACTAGATTTACTCCTGGTATACAATACTTTTTTTTACAAATAACTTATTAAATAGTGTAATGCCACACTGTTCACTCATATCTCACTTTCAGTCACTGCACACACTATACACATAGTTTCATAACACTTCACTCACTCACTCACTACACACACACACACACACACACACACACACACACACACACTCACACTCACACACTGGTGATCTCTGGGCCATTATCTGCACCGCAACTTCCCTTTTGCTCTGCTGAAAAACTGAGTCAGCATCCATCCATAATAAGTGAGATGTTCAGCTCAGAAAGAGGAAGAGGTGTTAGTATTGTGCTATGTATAGCTTGGGGGTAGCTATTTCTAGAAAGGAAAAAAGAAGGAAAAAACGTAAAGTGAAGATGTTATGTGGAATGTTTGATGTTTTATAATCATTATTATTATTATTATTATTTATTTGTATAAATTTTTTTATGAAACCCCTATTCTGTTTTATCTAAGTAATACTTCAGTGTATAAAATGTATTGCATAACAGGTACTTTTTGGTTGCCCTTTTAGATAAGTATATTTTTGCAATTTCTTTAATCTCTTTTGGTAATTTATTATACAGTTTTATTCCTTGGTAGAAAATACTGTTTTGAGTTTTATGTTTATTATCTCTTGTTGCATGGTCATGGACAGAGCTGTTTGTGCAGTATTTACCAATGTTATTTTTCATGTGTACAACTGACTGCAGTACAATTTTACTGCCGCCAACTTACATTTCGCGGAAAGACCCCAAAGATAAGATGAGAGAGATTAGGGCTCGTACAGAGGCATGTAGGCATTCATTTTTCCCTCGTTCTGTTTGGGAGTGGAACAGGGAGAGAAGATGCTAGTTGTGGTACGAGGTACCCTCCGCCACGCACCGTATGGTGGATTGCGGAGTATGTATGTAGACGTAGATGTAGACTGGTAAATGTGTTCACATGGAGCAGCTAAAATCCTCAGTGTTTTGAACAGATCCTAACAATGAGCTCGACTACTATTTTTGGTTATTATTCTTATGGCTCTTTTCTGGAGTTTGAAAATTATGTTCATATTTTGTGCCTTTGTTCCCCAAAAAAGAATGCCATAGCTAAGAATTGAGTGTACATATGAATAATATGTAGCTAAAAGATACTGCATGTCACACACTTATGATAGGATTCTAAGGCCATAACATGCTGATGACATTCTGCTTCCAAGTACCTTTGTGGGTTCACACAACTTCAACTGAGAATCAATATTCATTCCTAGAAATTTTGCATTTGTTACACAGTATATAGAGGTGCCATCTACATTTAATTTAACATTGTCATTTTTCCTCTTCGAATTGAAATTCATGGCATTGGTTTTTCTTTATGTTCAATGCCACTTTATTGCTTATTGACCAGTCATAAACTTCCTTGAGAGTTTCATTCGCTTTCTCGGCAAGGAGTTCTCTTGTTTTCTCAGTGACTATAATATTGCTGCCATCGGCGAAGAGAATTTTTTCACCATGAGTAACAGTACTGGTAAAGTAGTGTGTGTGGATCCCTAAAGTCTAAGGTGTATCGCAACGGCCATCACAGTTTTCAACGACTGCAGCAGAACATTTCAAATGAGACCGCAGCGCTCCAGCATCGATCTGCCTTCAGCTTGCTGACCAAAGCACAAAAGTGCCAAGAGATTACTGGTGGTCACTTTCAACATCCGCTGTAGTCAGATTAGTACTGTATTCCTTTCGTCTGCTGTCTTTCTTTGTACCCTGGAACTCTGTTCTCAAGGCCTCTTTTATTTGCCCAAGCTCATATTAAATTAATATGGAACTGCCACAAACCCGAGAAATGCAAAGGTGAACAAAAATTAGGATGTGGCAGGGCACGAAGCAGCTACGTAACTACATTCCACTTTATTACACCACGTTTTTAATCACCACACCAAAATAAATTTTCAAAACATTGATCTCTTACTTTTTAAGAAGATATTAACCTCTGATACGTCATCAAATGACGTTTAATTATAATAAATCGTACTAACAACGACGAGTTTTTAATGAATCTTCATTGTGCCGTTGGTTTGAAACTGCTGTCTTCGATAACTATGGGTGACGTCAAAGCGAGATCACGTTTGCGCCAAGTATCGTGAACTGTAGGTTACCCTTCCTTCATAGGGGGAATATATCGTCTCTGTATAGGAGTTGTATTCTGTCGGCAAAAATTGGAACTGTTAAGGTCTGTTTCGTCCCGGTATACACAGATCTCGGCTCAGCTCACGTCATTCAAACAAAACATCAGAAACAAACAAAAAATAACAAAAACCTAAAATATTTTAGAACAAATGAGCCCTCGGTCACAAATATTAAGTCAAAATTGACCAGGTTTCGACGCTATTATGAGCGTCGTCTTCAGAATTAGACTAACTGTTCTAAAACATATTAAGTACACTCCTGGACATTGAAATAAGAACACCGTGAATTCATTGTCCCAGGAAGGGGAAACTTTATTGACACATTCCTGGGGTCAGATACATCACATGATCACACTGACAGAACCACAGGCACATAGACACAGGCAACAGAGCATGCACAATGTCGGCACTAGTACAGTGTATATCCACCTTTCGCAGCAATGCAGGCTGCTATTCTCCCATGGAGACGATCGTAGAGATGCTGGATGTAGTCCTGTGGAACGGCTTGCCATGCCATTTCCACCTGGCGCCTCAGTTGGACCAGCGTTCGTGCTGGACGTGCAGACCGCGTGAGACGGCGCTTCATCCAGTCCCAAACATGCTCAATGGGGGACAGATCCGAAGATCTTGCTGGTCAGGGTAGTTGACTTACACCTTCTAGAGCACGTTGGGTGGCACGGGATACATGCGGACGTGCATTGTCCTGTTGGAACAGCAAGTTCCCTTGCCGGTCTAGGAATGGTAGAACGATGGGTTCGATGACGGTTTGGATGTACCGTGCACTATTCAGTGTCCCCTCGACGATCACCAGTGGTGTACGGTCAGTGTAGGAGATCGCTCCCCACACCATGATGCCGGGTGTTGGCCCTGTGTGCCTCGGTCGTATGCAGTCCTGATTGTGGCGCTCACCTGCACGGCGCCAAACACGCATACGACCATCATTGGCACCAAGACGGAAGCGACTCTCATCGCTGAAGACGACACGTCTCCATTCGTCCCTCCATTCACGCCTGTCGCGACACCACTGGAGGCGGGCTGCACGATGTTGGGGCGTGAGCGGAAGACGGCCTAACGGTGTGCGGCACCGTAGCCGAGCTTCATGGAGACGGTTCCGAATGGTCCTCGCCGATACCCCAGGAGCAACAGTGTCCCTAATTTGTTGGGAAGTGGCGGTGCGGTCCCCTACGGCACTGCGTAGGATCCTACGGTCTTGGCGTGCATCCGTGCGTCGCTGCGGTCCGGTCCCAGGTCGACGGGCACGTGCACCTTCCGCCGACCACTGGCAACAACATCGATGTACTGTGGAGACCTCACGCCCCACGTGTTGAGCAATTCGGCGGTACGTCCACCCGGCCTCCCGCATGCCCACTATACGCCCTCGCTCAAAGTCCGTCAACTGCACATACGGTTCACGTCCACGCTGTCGCGGCATGCTACCAGTGTTAAAGACTGCGATGGAGCTCCGTATGCCACGGCAAACTGGCTGACACTGACGGCGGCGGTGCGCAAATGCTGCCCAGCTAGCGCCATTCGACGGCCAACACCGCGGTTCCTGGTGTGTCGGCTGTGCCGTGCGTGTGATCATTGCTTGTACAGCCCTCTCGCAGTGTCCGGAGCAAGTATGGTGGGTCTGACACACCGGTGTCAATGTGTTCTTTTTTCCATTTCCAGGAGTGTATATAATACATTAATAAAACTAAAGTTTGTACTGACTGGAAAAAGATGCAGTACTTACAAGTCACATATTAAAGAAGATGTAAGCCGGAAAGGCTTAATTTTATTAATGTATTATATACTTAATATGTTTTAGAACAGTTAGTCTAATTCTGAAGACGACAAGTCTTGTTGCAACCCTTGTTCACTAAAGTACGAGCAGCCCTTAGCGGCTCGCTATCTTACTTACAACTATTCATGACGTCGCCTTTCCAGCTTAGATCTTTTTTAATGTGTGACTTGTAAGTACTGCATCTTTTTCCAGTCAGTACAAACTTTAATTTTATTAATGTATTATATACTTAATATGTTTTAGAACAGTTAGTCTAATTCTGAAGACGACGCTCATAGTAGCGTCGAAACCTCGTCAATTTGACTTAATATTATACACTCCAAGAAATTCCTCTTCCTTTACGGTGTTACTAAGACGGTAAAGAGCGAGAGGAAAGCGAAGAACAAAGAGACAGTATGAATATCAGGTCAAAGTGACCTGACAGACAGACAGCGGTACTTAGGCGACTGTTATGACTTAATGGTAGTAGTACTTCGTAATCAGGTTTTCGCCGCTATTATTCTGATAGCCACCTGTATTACCATCTCACAGTATTGCTGATTCGTTCAGTGTCTTAAGTTAGTTACTGCATTTCACATTCAGAGGCTCCAAATCTAACACACTGTCAGTCTGATTTGAAACAATTTCTCCTCTAGCTTGCATCAAGACAGTGCCGCTACCTCTCAAAGCCGACGTCAATAAAACCTACGTGGGACAACGTCCTCTCATCAGTGGCTGGGGACGGATCTCTAACTGTAAGTGTACCGACAGTGTTGACTTTGCGACACGTTTCTACAATAGATGCAGTACAGAATTAAGTTCATTTCAGTCGTTTTGAAAACTCTCCTGTTTCTTGCCAGAGTGTGATTTTTTACTGTGTATTGCACATGCTGGAAAATGTACAATTTCTTGGGCACTTCTGACTTGCTTACATGACGAAAGATAGAGGAGAGTGGCCAGTAATGACTATCTGCACATTCATAAAAACATTCACATTTCTATCAATACCGTTACCTAGTGCTGAATGTTCTCAAGTTCATTTCTCGCAGAATTAGAACGTTCCTGCGTGTTATTCACAATGGGCCGTCAACTGAAAGCGAGCCAGATGGGAAAAATGTAAATAAACCGTTTATTATAGCAGTAGTAATCTCCATAGCTGTTAACACATTTATCGAACTGTGAGACAAGTTGGGTGGGTCTACATGTGGCCAAGGTTGTTTCGAAGCTGTAGAAGTTTCTCTGAGAAGGCCTTCCACATCCTCCAAACAGTTCCATGCTCCCCACGTCAGATTTCCGTATTTTTGGAGCCCTGACGAAAGACGTTCTTGGACGCCGCTTTGCTTTGCACAAATAGTAACTGTGTACAGTCGTGGCTCCATAGGCACATCTTATCAGTTTTCATGAAGGCAAAGATCATCTTAGTGATTAAAATTCTTCTGGGTATTATGCCGCGTCTTTGCTAAAAACTAACAACAATAATAAACTAAAACCGACGTTTCGGCCGAATTGCAACGGCCTTCCTCAGGGCACGACTGCTTTCGCATAGGGGTAGGTGCTTCTATTTATTACAGACGATCGATGTCTGACGTCACTGTTGTAAAACTTTTAATTGGCCCTCTAATACGATTGGCTAGTCATGACGTAAGGGAAGATGGAAGGGAAGAGGCTATTCCTGGATGTCCATGTCGTCAACGATTGGTAGCTGTCCGCCAATCAGCGTTCGGCTTCTGGTCGAAGGTAAAATGGAAATGAAATGAAGTCCTATGCTTCTTTACAGAGCGTAGGGGAACAATGCGGGAGACCCGCACCGCCTTACTAGGCAAGGTCCTAATGGAGGTGGTTTGCCGTTGCCTTCCTCCGACCGTAATGGGGATGAATGATGATGATGAAGACGACACGACAACACCCAGTCATCTCGAGGCAGGAAAAATCCCTGACCCCGCCGGGAATCGAACCTTTTTTTTTTTAACGTATATAGACTTTTATTTACAAAATAACAATTTTGTTTTACAAAATACAGTTTACATTTTACTTGTAAAGACGAGACAATCCATTCTTTGCTTTTATATTTCTGTTACTGTACTGTCCAGGTAATTATTTCATTTGGTGTTTTTTTTATATTTTTATTTTTTTAAATATTTTTCGAAAGTCTGTCAGTCAGAGGTTTTTTAGTTGTTTCTTGCACCGTTTATTGTTGTAGTTTAGCAATTTAGCTTTTCTGAGCCTTTGTACGCTACATTTATACGTATGGCAGAGTGAATTTGGAGTAAGCATTGATTGTACGATCTAGTTATTTACAGAGAATAATTAGTATATAAGAAAACAAAGTTATTTTATGGAATTTTACTTATTACTAGTTATGGTATTATTATTGTTATTATTTTTGTAGATGTTTTGAGTTGAGGATGTGCTCTATTCATTTTAAAATAATGTTGTGTTATTACTATCCTCTTATTAAATCTTGTGTTAGAAAACAGGGGTGAGGCATTTTACGTTGGGTCTTGAAAAACGAGACCTTAGTGGGACATGCACTAGGCATGAAATCAGTTTGATAGAAATATTAACGAGTGCGGGACCGCGTGCTCGGGAAGCGAGAACGCTACCGCGAGACCACGAGTGGCGGACGGTCGAAGGTAAACTGGGATACACAGTGTACCGGAAACCAACGCACACTAATCGGTACCTGCACGCGGAGAGCCACCATCACCCAGCTCAAAAGAATTCTGTTCTGTACGTTAACTGCCCGAGCCTACCGGATAAGCGATGAAAATAACATCAAAGAAGAATTAAAGGAGCTACAACACACGTTTCGTGCCAACGGCTATGATGACAATATCATTAGAAAGTCAGCTAAAACCAAAGAGTGCAGAACACGAGAAGAAGGCAAAGAAGAGAAGCTTCCACTGGTACACTTACCATATGTAAAAGGCGTCAGTGAACGGCTAGTCAACGTCATCCGCCGACGAAGTTTCAGACCGATTTTTCGAAGCAGTAACAGGATCCACGAAATGATAGGTTCCACCAAGGATGTAGTCAACAATCTTAACACTGCAGGTGTTTACGACCTACGGTGTGAGTGCGGAGCTACCTACATAGGACAAACAGGGAGACCTGTCAGCTTACGAGTAGCAGAACACGGTCTCTGTGTACGATTACAACAACGAGCACACCAGGAGGAAAACTTGCCGACAATAATCCGAACGCTGGTTGGCGGACAGCTACCAATCGTTGACGACATGGACATCCACGAATAGCCTCTTTCCCTCCATCTTCCTTTACGTCATGACTAGCCAATCATATTAGAGGGCCAGTTAAAAGTTTTACAACAGTGACCTAAGACATCGATAGTCTGTAATAAATAGAAGCACCTATCCCCATGCAAAACCAGTCGTGCCCTGAGGAAGGCCGCTGCAATTCGGCTGAAACGTCGGTTTTAGTTTATTATAGTTGTTAGTTTTTAGCAAAGACGCGGCATTATACCCAGGAGAATTTTAATCACTACGACACCGGCCGCGGAAGCATACGTTCTTACAAAAGATCATCTTGTCTCTCATTGTGATCAATGTGTTAACAGTTACGGCGATTACATTTGAAATAATAAACAATTTACTTCCTTTTTTTCCAAGTGTCTCATTTTCATTTGACTGTCCTTCATAACAAGTGTAAGGAAATACTGGCGGTTTCACAAACATATAAACATGGCTCTTACACAGACAGTTCTTCAGCTTGGCACTGACTGATTAATGTCCTCCTGAGGGATACCCTGACAGCCGGCCGGAGTGGCCGAGCGGTTCTAGGCGCTTCAGTCTGGAACCGCGCGACCGTTACGGTCGCAGGTTCGAATCCTGCCTCTGGCATGGATGTGTGTGATGTCCTTAGGTTAGCTAGGTTTAACTAGTTCTAAGTTCTAGGGGACTGATGACCTCAGATGTTAAGTCCCATAGTGCTCAGAGCCATTTGAACCATTTTTTGGATACCCTGACAAATTTTATCCAACTGACACGTTGGATCGTCAAAATCTCGAGTTGGTTGGAGGGCCATGCCAATAATGTTCCAAACGTCCTCTACTGGGGAAAGATCCGACGACCTTATTGCCCAACATCAGGTTTGCCAAGCACGAATACAAGCGATAGAAATACTCGTCCTGCGCAGGCGGGCGTTATCAAAAAATGGTTCAAATGGTTCCAAGCACTATGGGTCTTAACATCTGAGCTCATCAGTCCCCTAAACTTAGAATCACTTAAACCGAACTAACCTAAGGACATCACACACATCCATGCCCGAGGCAGGATTCGAACCAGCGACCGTAGCAGCAGCGCGGTTCCGGAATGAAGCTCCTCGAACCGCTCGGCCACAACGGCCGGCGAGCGTTATCTTGCTGAAATGTAAGCCCAGGATGGCTTGCCATGAAGGGTAACGAAACGGAGTGTAGAATGTCGTCAACGTACTGCTGTGCTGTAAGGGTGCAGCGTATGACAACCAAAGCAGTCCTGCTATGAAAAGAAATGGCACCTCAGACCAACTGTCCTGGTCATTGGGCTGTATGGTCGGTGATAGAATAGTATTCCACCGCTTTCTGGGGAGTCTCCATGTGAGGTCCCGTCCACTCGTCTCGTATAGGGTGCCTAAAGGATGCTGCGTTCTCGGAATGCTCTACAACAATTCAAGCAAAATTACATTGATAGTTTTTATTAAAATAAAGAAGATTGACAATCCAGAATGAGATTTTCACTCTGCAGCGGAGTGTGCGCTGATATGAAACTTCCTGGCAGATTAAAACTGTGTGCCCGACCGAGACTCGAACTCGGGACCTTTGCCTTTCGCGGGCAAGTGCTCTACCAACTGAGCTACCGAAGCACGACTCACGGCCGGTACTCACAGCTTTACTTCTGCCAGTACCTCGTCTCCTATCTTCCATCCCCCAGGCTGTGGCTAAGCCATGTCCCCGCAATATCCTTTCTTTCAGGAGTGCTAGTTCTGCAAGGTTCGCAGGAGAGCTTCTGTAAAGTTTGGAAGGTACGAGACGACGTACTGGCAGAAGTAAAGCTGTGAGTACCGGGCGTGAGTCGTGCTTCGGTAGCTGGGTTGGTAGAGCACTTGCCCGCGAAAGGCAAAGGTCCCGAGTTCGAGTCTCGGTCGGGCACACAGTTTTAATCTGCCAGGAAGTTTCAAGATTGACAATATTTAACTTGTATTTACGAAAAACAGTCGCAAGTGATGGTGCGACTTGCAAATAAGTGTCCTTTGCCATACGAGAGATCCAAAATTTTCGGGCCTGGTGCTGCCATCTGGAAAGTGTGAGTAGTAGATCTTTGCACCGCTAGGTGGCGAGAGCTGCATATCTGATGAGTCAGTGTGCGAAGTGGCATTCAGCTGGGTGGATGTGTTGCGTGTCCACAGCGATTTCTGTGTTTTGTGTGTGGCGATTTTACGATGGATCCACGAACAGAACGTCGCATGTGTGTCAAATATCGGGAAAAGTGCTACGGAGACCCCTGCAATGATTCAACAAGTAATAAGTTTCCTTTAATTTACGCCTATGGTCACAAAATGTTTTGTTAACAGATTACCGGTTTCCGTCTTTAATGACCATCATCAGATCTGTTTCATAAAAACAAAGTCCTAATGTACTGGAGCCATAGTGGCATCGTCAAATGTTAAATACGGAATCAGCACCAGCATCGTATGTTAACAAAAAATTTTGTGACCATAGACGTAAATTAAAGGAAACTTATTACATATACGTGTCACTGTTTCTTCGCGACGATGTCGCAGCTTTTGAGATTCAACAAGTGTTTGGGGGACAGAGCATGAGCCATACGCGTGTTTTCAGTGGCATGTTCGGTTCAGGGACGACCGTACAGACATCGAAGATAATGAAGAGCATGGTCATCGTTTTCTTTGATACCAAAGGAATTCTGCACAAAGAATTCGTCCCACCCAACCAAACAGTGATTTCCGCGTACTACTGTGACGTTTTGCGACGGCTCCGTGAAAACGCGCGGCGACGACGGTCCGAACTTTGGTGTCAAGGGAACTGGCTGCTACATCACGACAACGCGCCCTGTCACACGTCCTTGCTCACCAGGACCTTTTTCGCAAAAAACAACATGCCGGTTGTACCCTACCCGCCGTACTCGCCAGATTTGGCACCTTGCGACTTCGCGCTATTCCCAAAACTGAAACTCAAGTTGAAAGGCCATTGGTCCGACACTCTAGAGAGGATTCAAGAAGCATCTCTGGCAGTGATGAACAGCCTCAAAGAACAGGACTTCCAGAAAACGTCTGACCAAAGGCAGGAGCGCTGGGACTGGTGTGTACATGCAGATGGGAACTATGTCGAGGGTGATGGTGACCATTCTACATGTACATCATCTACATCTACATGGATACTCTGCAAATCACATTTAAGTGCCTGGCAGAGGTTTCATTGAACCACCTTCACAATTCTCTATTATTCCAACCTCGTATAGCACGCGGAAAGAATGAACACCTATATCTTTCTGTACGAGCTCTGATTTCCCTTACTTTATCTAGGTGATCATTCCTCCCTATGTAGGTCGGCGTCAACAAAATATTTTCGCATTCAAAGGAGAAAGATGGTGATTGGAATTTGGTGAGAAGATTTCGTCGCAACGAAAAACGCCTTTCTTTTAATGATGTCCAGCCCAATTCCTGTATCATTTCTGTGACACTCTCTCCCATATTTCTCTATAATACAAAACGTGCTGTCTTTCTTTGGACTTTTTCGATGTACTCCATCAGTCCTATATGGTAAGGATCCCACACCACGCAACAGTATTCTTAAAGAGGACGGACAAGCGTAGTGTAGGCAGTCTCCTTAGTAGACCTGTTACATTTTCTAAGTGTCCTGCGAACAAAACGCAGTCTTTGGTTAGCCTTCCCCACAACATTTTCTATGTGTTCCTTCCAATTTACGTTGTTCGTAATTGTAATACCTAGGTATCGAAATGAATTGACGGCTTTTAGATTAGACTGATATATCGTGTAAACGAAGTTTAACGAGTTCCTTTTAGCACTCATGTGGATGACCTGACACTTTTCGTTATTTAGGGCCAACTGCCACTTTTCGCACCATTGCGATATCTTTTCTAAATCGTTTTGCAGTTTGTTTTGATCTTCTGCAAACAACCGAAGGCGGCTGCTCAGATTGTCTCCAAAATCGTTAATATAGATAAGGAACAGCAAAGGGGCTATAACACTACTTTGGGGAACGCCAGAAATCACTTCTGTTTTACTCGATGACTTTCCGTCAGTTACTACGAACTGTGACATCTCTGACAGGAAATCACAAATCCAGTCACATAAATGAGACGATATTCCATAAGCACGCAATGTCACTACGAGCCGCTTGTCTGTCAAAAGCCTTCTGGAAATCCAGAAATACGGAATCGATCTGATCGGAATGATCAATACCCCTCAACACTTCATGTGAATAAAGAGCTACTTGTGTTTCACAAGAACGATGTTTTCTAAACCCATGTTGACTGTGTGTCAATAGACCGTTTTTCGAGGTAATTCATAATGTTCGAGCACAATATATGTTCTAAAATCCTACTGCATGTCGACGTTAACGATATGGGCCTGTAATGTAGTCCAAAGGTAGGGTTTTCAACTGATGGCAGCACGAGTCCCGAAAATTTTGGATAGCACCTCGTATACAATGTTCGTGCAAGCAATTGATATGCATCACACGTCACTGCTATCGTAGCACTCTCTGCTAGGCCACGCTAACACTGTCTGAATGCTGAGCCGATACTGACCGGTCGAGGCTGGCAGCAGCGGCGCTTATATTCTCCTCTTTGTAGAGGCCGCTCCTGTCGTGGTGCGGTCCTAACCAGCGCGCCATTGGCCGACGTCGTTTCACCGCCTTCTCTTCTCTTGCGTTCATCTTCGTTCTGGCGCTTGTGGTTACGCCAGAACACTCCATACATGTCTTCGGCCTGGAATCTCATTTCCTGAAGTAGAGTTATCTCCAGTGTTGAGACCCGCTTCGAACTCAGGCCCGACGACCAGCAAAGACGTTGTGACGTAACGGACGAGTTGTGGGGCCCTGAAAGTATTCTAAGTTCGGAGTCGGCGTGGCCTCGCGCGCCGCTCGCCAGACCGACCGGGTGGTGCCGGACACTGGCCGCTGCAGGAGGGGTGGCCCCAGCGCATGGCCCAGGACAGGGCAACAGCGTGACTGGGAATTCCATGTCGGCGCTGTGACGAGGACTGTGCTTTGTGTCGGTGAAGGAGATTTGTGCGCTGGTAGTGCCAAAGTTGGCGGACTTCGTGAAACCATAATGGCAGACATTTCACACTTCATGTAGAAATTAATAATAGCCAGAGGAATCATGATGCCTTAAAAAGAAACATGTACATTATCATTATTTGCACGACGATTCTCATGGTGTAATCAGATTTTCAATATACACTCCTGGAAATGGAAAAAAGAACACATTGACACCGGTGTGTCAGACCCACCATACTTGCTCCGGACACTGCGAGAGGGCTGTACAAGCAATGATCACACGCACGGCACAGCCGACACACCAGGAACCGCGGTGTTGGCCGTCGAATGGCGCTAGCTGCGCAGCATTTGTGCACCGCCGCCGTCAGTGTCAGCCAGTTTGCCGTGGCATACGGAGCTCCATCGCAGTCTTTAACACTGGTAGCATGCCGCGACAGCGTGGACGTGAACCGTATGTGCAGTTGACGGACTTTGAGCGAGGGCGTATAGTGGGCATGCGGGAGGCCAGGTGAACGTACCGCCGAATTGCTCAACACGTGGGGCGTGAGGTCTCCACAGTACATCGATGTTGTCGCCATTGGTCGGCGGAAGGTGCACGTGCCCGTCGACCTGGGACCAGACCGCAGCGACGCACGGATGCACGCCAAGACCGTAGGATCCTACGCAGTGCTGTAGGGGACCGCACCGCCACTTCCCAGCAAATTAGGGACACTGTTGCTCCTGGGGTATCGGCGAGGACCATTCGCAACCGTCTCCATGAAGCTGGGCTACGGTCCCGCACACCATTAGGCCGTCTTCCGCTCACGCCCCAACATCGTGCAGCCCGCCTCCAGTGGTGTCGCGACAGGCGTGAATGGAGGGACGAATGGAGACGTGTCGTCTTCAGCGATGAGAGTCGCTTCTGCCTTGGTGCCAATGATGGTCGTATGCGTGTTTGGCGCCGTGCAGGTGAGCGCCACAATCAGGACTGCATACGACCGAGGCACACAGGGCCAACACCCGGCATCATGGTGTGGGGAGCGATCTCCTACACTGGCCGTACACCACTGGTGATCGTCGAGGGGACACTGAATAGCGCACGGTACATCCAAACCGTCATCGAACCCATCGTTCTACCATTCCTAGACCGGCAAGGGAACTTGCTGTTCCAACAGGACAATGCACGTCCGCATGTATCCCGTGCCACCCAACGTGCTCTAGAAGGTGTAAGTCAACTACCCTGGCCAGCAAGATCTCCGGATCTACCCCCATTGAGCATGTTTGGGACTGGATGAAGCGTCGTCTCACGCGGTCTGCACGTCCAGCACGACCGCTGGTCCAACTGAGGCGCCAGGTGGAAATGGCATGGCAAGCCGTTCCACAGGACTACATCCAGCATCTCTACGATCGTCTCCATGGGAGAATAGCAGCCTGCATTGCTGCGAAAGGTGGATATACACTGTACTAGTGCCGACATTGTGCATGCTCTGTTGCCTGTGTCTATGTGCCTGTGGTTCTGTCAGTGTGATCATGTGATGTATCTGACCCCAGGAATGTGTCAATAAAGTTTCCCCTTCCTGGGACAACGAATGCACGGTGTTCTTATTTCAATTTCCAGGAGTGTATTTATTAGTGTAAAGTTTAGTATCTGACTGTAATTATACAGGGCTATTACAAATGATTGAAGCGATTTCATAAATTCACTGTAGTTCCATTCATAGACATATGTTCACGATACACTACAGATACGTAGAAAAACTCATAAAGTTTTGTTCGGCTGAAGCCGCACTTCAGGTTTCTGCCGCCAAAGCGTTCGAGAGCGCAGTGAGACAAAACGGCGACAGGAGCCGAGAAAGCGTATGTCGTGCTTGAAATGCACTCACAGCAGTCAGTCATAACAGTGTAACGACACTTCAGGACGAAGTTCAACAAAGATCCACCAACTGCTAACTCCATTCCGCGATGGTATGCGCAGTTTAAAGCTTCTGGATGCCTCTGTAAGGGGAAATCAATGGGTCGGCCTGCAGTGAGCGAAGAAACGGTTGAACGCGTGCGAGCAAGTTTCACGCGTAGCCCGCGGAAGTCGACGAATAAAGCAAGCAGGGAGCTAAACGTACCACAGCCGATGGTTTGGAAAATCTTACGGAAAAGGCCAAAGCAGAAGCCTTACCGTTTACAAATGCTACAAGCCCTGTCACCCGATGAGAAAGTCAAACGCTTTGAATTTTCGGCGCGGTTGCAACAGCTCATGGAAGAGGATGCGTTCAGTGCGAAACTTGTTTTCAGTGATGAAGCAACATTTTTTCTTAATGTTGAAGTGAACAGACATAATGTGCGAATCTGGGCGGTAGAGAATCCTCACGCATTCGTGCAGCAAATTCGCAAAGTTAACGTGTTTTGTGCAATCTCACGGTTTAAAGTTTACGGCCGCTTTTTCTTCTGCGAAAAAAACGTTACAGGACACGTGTATCTGGACATGCCACAACTGGAGACCGACAGTGCCGACTTCATCTTTCAACAGGATGGTGCTCCACCGCACTTCCATCACGATGTTCGGCATTTCTTAAACAGGCGATTGGAAAACCGATGGATCGGTCGTGGTGGAGATCATGATGAGCAATTCATGTCATGGCCTCCACGCTCTCCCGACTTAACCCCATGCGATTTCTTTCTGTGGGGTTATGTGAAAGATTCAGTGTTTAAACCTCCTCTACCAAGAAACGTGCCAGAACTGCGAGCTCGCATCAACGATGCTTTTGAACTCATTGATGGGGACATGCTGCGCCGAGTGTGGGAGGAACTTGATTATCGGCTTGATGTCTGCCGAATCACTAAAGGGGCACATATCGAACATTTGTGAATGCCTAAAAAAACTTTTTGAGTTTTTGTATGTGTGTGCAAAGCATTGTGAAAATATCTCAAATAATAAAGGTATTGTAGAGCTGTTAAATCACTTCAATCATTTGTAATAACCCTGTACAAGTGACACCCAGCAACGAATTTCCAAAATCAAAACGGTTCATCCGATTTTGTCGATCGTCATGTCTTTAGAAAGCTATTAGTGTAAACCTAAATTGGTATGAACTACAGGCATGTAACTTGAATAGTTCATAAGTTATTGGAGGCCAAAGTGACCGATTACTATTGATCGCGTCAGGCAATAAGTGAAATGAAATGATCGTGTGGCATTGTTGGCCGGGATGTCCCGTGTGGGGAAGTTCGGCCGCCGTATTGCAAGTCCTTTTTAGTTGACGCCACTTCGGCGACTTAAGAGTCAATGATGATGAACACACAACACCCAGTCATCACGAGGCAGAGAAAAAGCTCTGACGCCGCCGGGAATCGAACCCGTGACCCCGTGCGCGGGAAGCGAGAACGCTACCGCAAGACCACGAGCTGCGGACGGGTACTCCACACTTACACGAAAAAACGGTAGCAGCATGCTTATAAATTATTCTGCTATGTCTTTGTTTATATATACTATCCATGAAGAAATCGGTTAAATATTTACTGTGTTTTAGAAAGCACAGACACACTAGGCTAGTGGCCTACCTTTTGTTTCTGTTCCTTTGACATAAGTTTGTTTGATTTGTTTACGTATTTAACAGTGTGTTAGAGCGTGTTTATGGCCCATCCGTAGGAATACTTACTTAAATTCAAGCTATTTAAATGTAAATCCAGTATTTCGTAGCCCCTAGACAACGAAACCAGCCAAAACTCTGAGTCAGAGGGTATGTAGTTGAGGGCCACTCATCACATTTTCTATTTGAAAGCCCGCAACGTGTCTGGAGACATCCCAGACAGCGGTGGGATAACAGCCCCCCCCCCCCCCCATATGGCTTCCCATATACTGTCGCCTTCCCATATGGTTCAAATGGCTCTGAGCACTATGGGACTTAACATCTGAGGTCATCACTCCCCTAGAACTTAGAACTACTTAAACCTAACTAACCTAAGGACATCACACACATCCATGCCCGAGGCAGGATTCGAACCTGCGACCGTAGCGGTCACGCGGTTCCAGACTGAAGCGCCTAGAACCGCTCGGCCACACCGGCCGGCGCCTTCCCATATACTGTCGCCTCCTGCAGCCAGGAGTGATTGGATGGGGAGCCACTTCATTTCATAGCAAGAAACTTTCGGTTGTCATTGGCAGCACCCTTACAGCATAGCGCAGCGTCAACGATATCCTGTGCACCGTTTTGGTACCCTTCATGGCAAGTCATCTGGGCTTACCTTTCAACAAGAGTTTTTTCTACTGGTTGTCTTCGTATATTCCAAACGTAGTTTGCTAGCAAGGTCGCCAGGTTTCTCTGCAACTGAGAATGTATGGGGCATTATCGACAGGGCCCTCCAGTTATCGCCAAGAAGCAAAGACGCACACACGAGTGTCAGTCTCCATCAGAATTCTCACTCTTCTTGCTGTGTCGCCCGAGCAAGACACAGCCAGGGCAAGAGCACCACAGGCGCAAAAATGTGAGCTGGTGCCGGTGCCATAGAGACTACTAGCACAACGGACAGCGCTGAAGATAAAGATATCGACTTCACCTCGGCCAACTGCCGCCAGAGTACAATCGGCCAAGGACCGGACGACAACGAACAGAGGCCTACTCCGAAGACAGAAGAGCAGCTCTCGCCCACATACTCACCACTGGCCATTAAAATTGCTACAACACGAAGATGACGTGCTACATACGCGAAATTTAACCGACAGGAAGAAGATGCTGTGGGATGCAAATGATTGTCTTTTCAGAGCATTCACACAAGGTTGGCGCCAGTGGCGACACCTGCAACGTGCTGGCACCAGGAACATTTCCAACCGATTTCTCATACACAAATAGCAGTTGACCGGCGTTGCCTGGTGAAACATTGTCATGATGCCTCGTGTAAGGAGGAGAAATGCGTACCATCACGTTTCCGGCTATGATAAAGGTCGGATTGTAGCCTATCCCGATTGCGGATTATCGTATCGCGACATTGCTGCTCGCGTTGGTCGAGATCCAATGACTGTTAGCTGAATATTTAATCGGTGGGTTCAGGAGGGTAATACGGAATGCCGTGCTGGATCTCAACGGCCTCGTATCACTAGCAGTCGAGATGACAGGCATCTTATCTGCATGGCTGTAACGGATCGTGCAGACACGTCTCGATCCCTGAGTCAACAGATGGGGACGTTTGCAAGACAACAACCATCTGCACGAACAGTTCGACGACGTTTGCAGCAGCATGGACTATCAGCTCGGAGACCGTGGCTGCGGTTACCCTTGACGCTGCATCAGAGACAGGAGCGCGTGCGATGGTGTACTCAACGACGAACCTCGGAGCACGAATGGCAAAACGTCATTTTTTCGGATTAATCCAGGTTCTGTTTACAGCATCATGATGGTCGCATCCGTGTTGGGCGGTGAACGCACATTGGAAGCGTGTATTCGTCATCGCCATACTGGCGTATCACCCAGCGTGATGGTATGGGGTGCCATTGGTTACACGTCTCGGTCACCTCTTGTTCGCATTGACGGCACTTTGAACAGTGGATGTTACATTTCAGATGTGTTAGAGACCCGTGGCTCTACCCTTCATTCCATCCCTGCGAAACCCTACATTTCAGCAGGATAATGCACGACCGCATGTTGCAGGTCCTGTACGGGCCTTTCTGGATACAGAAATGTTCGACTGCTGCCCTGGCCAGCACATTCTCTAGATCTCTCATCAATTGAAAATTCTGGTCAATGGTGGCCGAGCAACTGGCTTGTCACAGTAAGCTAGTCACTACTCTTGATGAACTGTGGTATCGTGTTGAAGCTGCATGGGCAGCTGTACCTGTACACACCATCCAAGCTCTGTTTGACTCAATGCTCAGGCGTATCAAGGCCGTTATTACGGCCAGAGGTAGTTGGTCTGGGTACTGATTTCTCAGGATCTATGCACCGAAATTGCGTTAAAATGTAATCACATGTCAGTTGTAGTATAAAATATTTGTCCAATGAATACCCGTTTATCATCTGCATTTCTTCTTGGTGTAGCAATTTTAATGGCCAGTAGTGTAGAACAGCGTACGGGGCTGAGACAGACAGGGAACGTCGTTAAGTGAACACTGAGAAGTGAACAGTCAGTTTCTGTAAATTACATTTGCTATGTACTATGAAGTTTATTTACGATTATTTCCACTTAGCCACTGAGGGCCTTTCTTGTGTTATATTACAAACAGTGTTGCAGACATCACTACTTGACAAGTCACAAAGATTAGCAAACTTTTTTAACTCATTTGTGTGACTTTGTTACTAAACTATTGGAGTGTTGTAGAACCTTCGTTGTTCTATCCTGTTACCTGACCCTGGGGCATAGCTGTGTAATAATGGCAGGGGGAAATTCTCATAGCTGTGTTCTTCAGCAGAAGCCGTTTCAAGAACTCACGCACTCGACTTACCGTAACTACAACGATAACTCGGCCTCCACAGCTGTAGCGACCAGGCCTTTACAAAACTGGGTATACAAAATTTCTCTCTTGCATTTTCCCTACTACAACCAAAGTTGCCTCCTCCACTAAACTTCAGTGGTTAACAGGGTTTACTGTTCTCACTCGCGGTTGAACACTGACTTCCTGGCGCCTCTGTTACTTTGCAGCTCTTCAGCCGTGGTTTGGTCCACCTTGCGACCAGGTGCAGTTAATGCCCAAATGCCCAACCAGAAACAGCTGCTTACATTGCTCGCAGTTTAGCTCGGTGGTATGTACCTGACTGGGGTCATCGCTGTGGGGAGGGAAGGAATGGTCGCCATATTCTTCTCCTCTTAACGATGGTTTACTTCACCAGTGAGGACAACACTGAAACTACCTCAACTTAACCAGATATTTGTGTATTGATGCAGCGGGCGAATACATCCACAGTACGTGCTTCGGCTTCCTCTATCAACACCGACTGAAAGGAAGGCCTCGGCGCTTGTTCGTGACGTCACGTCAGCTAGGCACGGCGAACGCCAGGTCTGTTGTAGGCATACTCATAATGGTGGTGTCTCCCTCTCTGACACAGGAAAATATCAAACTATTGGCGGTAGTTGACCAACACACATTGTTCTGAGAGATTTCTGCAATCAATTAATTGTGCAATTCATTACACTTCTTAACAAATAGTATACTCCTGAACTTAAATTTGCACCTGTTTTAAGGACTGACATACAAAAACAACTTCATGATCCAGCAGCAACAGAATTAGTGCTTCTTTACCTTATTTATAAATCTGAGGAAGTTACTTTTGTACTTGGTTGCTTTTAAGAGAAACTGTGAACGTATTGGTGCTCTTCTTTAGGTATCTTGGTTAACTATGGGGTGAGGGACACTGAATGTTAATGAAAGATCTTACGATTGTACACGTTACACGTTGGGGGGGGGGGGGGGGGGGACACAAGAAGAGCCAAAAGAGATACATGTTTTCTCAAATAAAATTTTTTTATCTTATAAAGTTTCTCCTTTCACTTGCAAGAGGGGAATATTTATCTTTTCTAATGTGCATGTTTAAAAAAGTTTAAGCTCAGCAGTATTTTCGATGTATGAAGCTATTTTGTTTCCTGTTTAGAATTCCTTTCGTTGAAAGCGACTGTAATCTAATGACTGGCAACAGTTGGACATTTACACATGTAAATTAGTTCACATTTCCAGTGACGATGTCAAACGAAAATAAATAAATAAAAGAAACGAGTTAATTGTAAGGGGTTGGGGTAAGTTTCGATAACAAAATGGATCAAGTAAATATAGTTACTTGAATGTAAAATTTCCGAAGCTTGCAATTTGGCAAAGTATCTTCTCATATTGATCTACGTTTGTTTCGACAGGATTCAGTAATACAGAACTATGATCTTCATTTGTAGCTTTACGATAGTAACAAAATCTTTCATCTAAATAAAACTGCAGAATCCAAAACAATACCAAACATTTTGTCCAAAAATAAGACATTTTTAGTGATAAGCACGCCCAGGCGTTTCTGCCTGCAACAGACCTGGCGTTCGCCGTGCCTAGCTGACGTGACGTCACCAACAAGCGCCGAGGCTTTCCTTTGAGTCGGTGTTGCTCAAAAATGGTTCAAATGGCTCTGAGCACTATGGGACTTAACTGCTGTGGTCATCAGTCCCCTAGAACTTAGAACTACTTAAACCTAACTAACCTAAGGATATCACACACATCCATGCCCGAGGCAGGATTCGAACCTGCGACCGTAGCGGTCGCGCGGTTCCAGACTGTAGCGCCTTTAACCGCTCAGCCACTCCGGCCGGCGTAGTCGGTGTTGCCTCTACGCCATTGCTTGTATGGCAGGAAATTGCTTTGACTCTCTCAGCACACACGACGAAACCCACCATTCGGTGTCTGTTTTACAGTGTATTGCTGTAATAACTCTCTTACCGGAGTACCGCTGTGTCAAATCGCGCGGTTTCAAATCTCTCTGCATTCTTCGTTGTATCAACTGACTCGACGTAAGTGTTTGCATTAACCTATAACTTGCTACCTATAACTGAAGGCCTTGAGGCCAGGTGCACATACTACCAATACCATCAATCTTTCATAGAAATGTGTGTAGATATTCACTGCTTCTGGATGACTCTGGAACACATTGTCTTTCAGGAACCCCCACAGCAAAAGGTTTGGTATTGAGGTGGCCAAGCTGTTTCGCCGAAACGTGAAGCAATAATTCCGAACGTTCTACGAACTATAGTGATACTGCTTCGCTTCGGTGTGGGCTGTTGCCCCATCCTGCTGAAAATATACGTTTGTAGGGTCAAAATACTAACACTAATTCTTTACAGATGAATGGGAAAACAGGCAGAAGCCATCTTCAGGGAAGATCAATTTGGGTTCCGGAGAAATGTAGGTACACGCGAGGCAACACTGACCATACGACTTCTTTTATAAGATACGTTAAGGAAAGCCAAACCTACGTTTGTAGCATTCCTGAACTTAGAAAAAACTTTGACAATGTTGACTGAAATACTCTGTTTGAAATTTTGAAGGTAGCTGGGGTAAAATACAGAGAGTGAAAGGCCATTTTCAACTTGTACAGTAATCAGATAGCAGTTATAAGAGTCAGGGGGCTGCAAAGGGAAGCAGTGGTCGAGAAGGATGGTAGCCTATCAAATGGCTCTGAGCACTATGGGACTTAACATCTGAGGTCATCAGTCCCCTATAACTTAGAACTACTTAAACCTAACTAACCTAAGGACATCACACACATCCATGCCCGAGGCAGGATTCGAACCTGCGACCGTAGCAGTTGCGCGGTTCCGGACTGCAGCGCCTAAACCTCGTGGCCACCGCGGTCGGCGGTAGCCTGTCGGCAATGTTATTCAATCTGTATACTGAGCAAGCAGTAAAGGAAACAAAAGAAAAATTTGGAGTAGGAATTAAATAAAGTTCATGGAGAAGAAATAAAACTTTGAGGTTTGCCGATGAGATTGCAATTATGTCAGAGACCGCAAAAGACTTGGAAGAGCAGTTGAACGGAATGGATAGTGTCTTAAAAGGAGGATATAAGATGAACATCAACAAAAGCAAAGCAAGCATAATGGACTGTAGACGAATTAAGTCAGGTGATCCCGATGGAATGATATTACGAGACGAGACGCTTAAAGTAGTAGACGAGATTTGGTATTGGGCAGCAAAATAACTAATGATGGCTGAAGTAGAGAGGATATAAAATGTATACCGGCAAGGAAGGTGTTCCAGAAGAAGAGAATCTTGTCAACATCAAATACAGATTTAAGTGTTAGGAAGTCTTTTCTGAAAGTATTTTGTTGGAGTGTAGACATGTATGGAAGTGAAATGTGGAGGACAAACAGTTTAGACAAGCAGAGAATAGAAGCTTTTGTTAAGTGGTGCTACAGAAGAATGTTGAGACTTAGGCAGACGGATCACGTAACTAAGAGGAGGTACTGAGCAGAATGGGGTAGAAAAGAAATTTGTGACACAATCTGGCTAAAAGAAGGAACTGGTTGATAGAACACATTCTGAGACTTTAGAGGATGACCAATTTAGTACAGGAGGGAAACGTGGAAAGGGGGGGGGGTGGTTATAAATAGTAGAAGAAGACCAAGAGATGAACACAGTAAACAGATTCAGATGGGTGGGTGGGTTGCAGTATTTAGGAGATGAAGCGGCTCGCACAGGACAGAGCAGCGTACAGACACAACAACATCAGCGTCAGTGAGATTGCTAAATGATATAAAGTACCACTCTTACAAACAGCAACTGCGCAGCAAATTGACGGAAGAGATAAGGAAGCAAGACCTGTTTTCTGCACCACCATGAGTGGTTTGTTGCGGGAAAACCCAGACATTCTGAATAATTCGCTAATGACCAACGAAGCACATTTTCATGTTCCTGACTGAATAAACAAACAGAACATGCGATACTGGTCAACAGTGAGCCATAAGGAACTGCATGAAAATCCATTTCAGTCTGCTAATGTAATGATTTGGTGTGACGTTGGTGCTTTCGAAGTTGTAGGTCCGTATTTCGTTGGAAAAGACAATCAACAAACACTGATGGTTGATTCACAACGTTACGTGACTACGTTGGAAAAGTTTTGTTGAACAAAAGATTTGATAGCAAAAATTTATCACAGAACCGAAATTTCGGCTTTTTCTTGGGGTAGGCTGGATGATGCTTCATGGTCGCAGTCTCGACTGGGAATTTCATTCTGTAACTGCGTGGTTCGGAGACTAATACTACATGTCGACGTTCGGTGATGAATCTCACGGGAAAAGTTTCTGATGACGCAGCTTCATACGTGCTAGAGAAAGGTTTAAATTTTGTACCGACCCCGAAGTGGCTGTCAGTGGCTGATTCTATTAGTTCCGTTGAACAGGCTGTCTTTGAACTACCTCCTGACGTTTCATAGGAGGGTAGGATGGTGGCATGTCGTGTGTTGACTGGGGCACGCCCATCCGAGGCTGTCACAGCGGTTTGGGGGGGGGGGGGGGCTTATGTACGCTTAGAGTTAATTTGGATCTTGTTATTGTCAAGGGCAACGTCGCTGTTGTTTTGGAGAAGCAGGATTACGTTCAAAATGGCTCTAAGCACTATGGGATTAAACATCTGAGGTCATCAGTCCCCTAGACTTAGACCTACTTAAACCTAACTAAGGACATCACACACAGCCATGCCCGAGGCAGGAATAGAACCTGCGACCGTAGCAGCAGCGCGGTTCCGGACTGAAGCGCCTAGAACCGCTCGGCCACAGCGGCCGGCTACGTTGAAAAGATACGGTGGTTCCTGTCTGATTCAGCGTATCGCAGGGTCGTTGCTGATCCCGCAAAGTGTTGAGAGAAAGACTAACAGCCTTTTGAAGAAAAGAGTCTCAACTTTTATTGTGTGTTTCCCCCTAGGTTATATGGCCTGCACAGGAAAGAGGTTCATCGTCGTCCGATAGTATCATTGGTGCTCCGACATATCGTGTAGAACAACACCTTGGTACTCTGTTGAGTCCTATAGTAGGTCGGTGTGAGTACCGTATTAAGAACTCAGTGGACATCTTACGTCGATTAGAGAGAATTCGTTTGAATGACTCTGATATTCTAGTTAGTTCTGATGTGGTCTCTCTCTTCACTCGTGTACCTCTGTCTGACTCGTAACAGTTAATGGATGTTAGGTTTGGTGCTAAATTAAGGAACCTATTTTTTATTCAGTGAGCAGTACTAGGAGCAGACAGATGGACTTGAGAAGGTAAGTCCGTTGTCATTTATTATTGTCAATTTGCTTATGGAAGACATCGAGGAACGTGCCTTGGAGTCAGCAGCTCTTAGCGTGGTTTTTTTTCTTTTATTTTCAGGTATGTAGTCGATACTTTTGTTGTTTGTCCTCATGAAAGTGAGAATTTGAATGACTTTTTAGAGCACCTGAATTCAATCCATCGGGAAGTTCGTTTCACGATGGAGGTGAAAAACGATGAATGTGCTGGTCAGGAAGAAGGTGGATGGTACGTTGCGACAGGCTATTTATAGGAAGCCTACTCACACTGACTTATTTCTCCAAGCTCATAGACGTCACGATGAAGCGGTATTTCGTACGTTGGTTCATAGTGTCCATGTCATCTCGGAACTTGAGAGTTTGCCAGCCGTGTTAGCCCATCTTGAGGTCACCTTTCGTTGGAATGGTTACAGTGAAAAACTGATGAGACGTACGTTGCGCTATCGACCAACTGTGCATCGGGAGAGTGACTATAGCAGTTCCTTCTCTAAATCCTCGCACGAACGAAAAAGTGGCTGACATCGAAATAAGTGTCCAAGGAATAGAATAGCAACTGAAATCACTCAACAGAGGAAAGTCCACTGGACCTGACGGGATACCAATTCGATTCTACACACAGTACGCGAAAGAACTTGCCCCCCCTTCTAACAGCCGTGTACCGCAAGTCTGTAGAGGAACGGAAGGTTTCAAATGATTGGAAAAACGAGCAGGTAGTTCCAGTTTTCAAGAAGGGTCCTCGAGCACATGCACAAAACTATAGGCCTATATCTCTGACATCGATCTGTTGTAGAATTTTAGAACATGTTTTCTGCTCGCGTATCATGTCATTTCTGGAAACCCAGAACCTACTCCTTAGGAATCAACATGGATTCCGGAAACAGCGATCGTGTGAAACCCAACTCGCTTTATTTGTTCATGAGACCCAGAAAATATTAGATACAGGCTCCCAGGTAGATGTTATTTTCCTTGACTTCCGGAAGGCGTTCGATACCGTTCCGCACTGTCGCCTGATAAACAAAGTAAGAGCCTACGGAATATCAGACCAGCTGTGTGGCTGGACTGAAGAGTTTTTAGCAAACAGAACACAGAATGTTGTTCTCAATGGAGAGACCTCTACAGACGTTAAAGTAACGTCTGGCGTGCCACAGGGGAGTGTTATGGGACCATTGCTTTTCAAAATATATATAAATGACCTAGTAGATAGCGTCGTAAGTTCCATGCGGCTTTTCGCGGATGATGGTGTAGTATAGAGAGAAGCTGCAGCATTAGAAAATTGCATCGAAATGCAGGAAAATCTGCAGCGGATAGGCACTTGGTGCAGGGAGTGGTTCGCCGGCCGAAGTGGCCGTGCGGTTAAAGGCGCTGCAGTCTGGAACCGCAAGACCGCTACGGTCGCAGGTTCGAATCCTGCCTCGGGCATGGATGTTTGTGATGTCCTTAGGTTAGTTAGGTTTAACTAGTTCTAAGTTCTAGGGGACTAATGACCTCAGCAGTTGAGTCCCATAGTGCTCAGAGCCATTTGAACCATTTGAACCAGGGAGTGGTTCAAATGGTTCAAATGGCTCTGAGCGCTATGGGACTTAACATCTGAGGTAATCAGTCCCCTAGAACTTAGAACTACTTAAACTTAACTAGCCTAAGGACATCACACACATCCATGCCCGAGGTAGGATTCGAACCTGCGACTGTAGCGGTCGCACGGCTCCAGACTATAGCGCATAGAACCGCTCGGCCAATCCGGCCGGCGCAGCAAGTGACAACTGACCCTTAACATAGACAAATGTAATGTATTGCGAATACATAAAAGAAGGATCCCTTATTGCATGATTATATGTTAGCGGAACAAACACTGGTAGCAGTTACTTCTGTAAAATATCTGAGAGTATGTGTACGGAACGATTTGAAGTGGAATGATCATATAAAATTAACTGTTGGTAAGGCGGGTGCCAGGTTGACATTCATTGGGAGAGTCCTTAGAAAATGTAGTCCATCAACAAAGGAGGTGGCTCACAAAACACTCGTTCGACCTATACCTGAGTATTGCTCATCAGTGTGGGATCCTTACCAGGTCGGGGTCACAGAGGAGATTGAGAAGACCAAAGAAGAGCGGCACGTTTCGTCACAGGGTCATTTGGTAAGCGTGATAGCGTTACGGAGATGTTTAGCAAGCTCAAACTCAAGTGGCAGACTCTGCAAGAGAGGCGCTCTGCATCGCGGTGTAGCTTGCTGTCCAGGCTTCGAGAGGGTTTGTTTCTGGATGAGGTATCGAATATATTGCTTCCCCCTACTTATACCTCCCGAAGAGATCACCAATGTAAAATTAGAGAGATTCGAGCGCGCACGGAGCACGTAAAGTGGCCCCCGCCACATACCGTTGGGTGGCTTGCGGAGTATAAATGTAGATGTAGATGTGTCAGCAAAATCTACGGCCTTTTTGCTTACGCAGGGAGCATTTCGAACAGCATTGGTCATACTTTGCAGAAATACGTGAAGTGTCTTTTTCGACCACCATCTAAGATCAGGGTCCTTTTAAGTTCCGTAAAGAATTATTTAGCTTTCCGTAAGGCAGGTGTCTACCGTATTCCTTGCAGTCGTGGCACGACATATATTGGTCAGACTGTCATGACTGTGGAGGACAGGTGTGCTGAGCATAAGCCGCACACACGCTTACAAGAGCCGAGCAAATCCGCCATTGCAAAATACAGTCTTGGCACCGGTCAGCCTATGGAATATAACAACACCGAGATTCTCGGATTTACTTCCAGCTGTTGGGATACTGTTATTAAGGAATTTGTTGAAATTAAAGTAGCGAGGCACCATACAAATAGAGACGGTGGTTCAAATGGTTCAAATGGCTCTGAGTACTATGGGACTTACCTTCTGAGGTCATCAGTCCACTAGAACTTAGAACTACTTAAACCTAACTAACCTAAGGACATCACACACATCCATGCCCGAGGCAGGATTCGAACCTGCGACCGTAGCGGTAGCGCGGCTCCAGATGTAGCGCCTAGAACCTCTCGGCCATTCCGGCCGGCGATGGATCACAGTCAAGGCAGGATTCGAACCTGCGACCGTAGCGGTAGCGCGGCTCCAGACTGTAGCGTCTAGAGCCTCTCGGCCACTTTGTTTCGCCCAATGAAGCATTCACTCCACAGAAAGTAGTTCGCTGGCCCCAACGTCGACCAGTAAAATGGTACCATGTGGGAATACAGGCCCTCCCAGTAAGATCGTCGCATGGAACGCAGATTATGTTGAAAAATAAAAACTACTTATGTGTTTCGGGTAAACCTTTTTTATTTTTCAACATAGTCTCCTTTTAGACTTATACACTTCTTCCAACGCTGTTCTAATTTGTTCATCCCTTCCGAATAATAGGAATTGTCCAAGTCTGCAAAGTAGCTATTAGTTGCTGCATCATCTCCTCGTTTGAATGAAATCTTTGTCCCGCTAGCCATTTCTTCAAATTGGGGAACAAATAGTAGTCCGAGGGAGCCAAGTCTGGAGAGTAGTGGGGATGTGAAACGAGTTGGAATCCTGTTTCTATTAATTTTGCTACAACAGCTGCTGAGGTGTGTGCTGGTGCATTGTCGTGATGGAAAAGGACTTTTTTGCTGTGGTCCAGTCGCCGGCGTTTTTCTTGCAGCTCGCTTTTCAAACGCTCCAATAACGATGAATAGTAATATGCCGCTGTAATAGTTATACCCTTTTCCAGATAGTCGGTGAGGATTATCCCTTGCGAATCCCAAAAGACAGTCGCTATATTGTTGTTTGATCTCAGGAGTATAGTAATGTATCCACAGTGACGAAACGACGCTTAACGTCCTACAGATTCTTCCTGAACGGTTGCAAACCATCCTTGCAACACTTCACTCGATTCTGTTTTTGGTCAAGTGTGAACAACCGCGGAACCCATCTTGCAGATAGCTTTCTCATGTCCAAATGTTTATGCAAAATATTATGTACCCCTTTCATTCGAGATGCCCACAGCACTAGCAATCTCACGCACCTTAACTCTTCTGTCATCCATCACCATATCATTTTATCAGTGATTTCTGGAGTCGTAACCTCCACAGGGTCCGCAGCTCGTGGTGGTGCGGTAGCGTTCTCGCTTCCCGCGCCCGGGTTCCCGGGTTCGATTCCCGTCGAGGTTAGGGATTTTCTCTGCCTCGTGATGACTGGGTGTTGTGTGCTGTCCTTAGGTTAGTTAGGTTTAAGTAGTTCTAAGTTCTAGGGGACTGATGACCATAGATGTTAAGTCCCAAAGTGCTCAGAGCCATTTGAACCATTTTTTAACCTCCACAGGGTTGTCCAGAACGTTCAGCATCACTTGTGCTCATATGGCCACTCCGAAAATTTTGAAACCATTTATAAACTGTTCTAATCGAAGGTGAAGAGTCACCGTAATGTTTATCAAGCTTCTCTTTAGTCTCCTGAGGCGTTTTGCCTTTCATAATGTTTAATCACCACACAAATTCTTCTTCGTCCACTTTTTGACAGTCACTCGACTTCCTTGATTCACATGAATGCCAAACACAAAGAAATAGATCAATATGGGTGAAACTTTGTGTGCGTTGTTTCCAAAGATGCTGCTACCTAGACAAGATCTCGATATGCGCCGGGGGTGCACGGACTTGCCAAACGCCCCTCGTATATACCTGGTAATAATACACTTCGTCGGCCTAGAATCCCGTTGGTTGGAGTAGAATTGTCTTGAGTGATGAGTTCCACTTCGGACCGAGCTCCGATGACCAGCGACGACGTGTCTGGGTGCGCCCTGGACAGCGGTGGGATACATGCTTCACAGCTTGACAACCTGGAGCGATGCCCTGGGGTGCCATTTCTTTTCATAGCAGGATCACTTTGTTCAATAGCCGCGGCACCCTTGGAGCACAGCGATACGTTGACGGTGTTCTATGCCCCGTTTTGTTGCCCTGCATAACAAGTCGTCCTGGGCTTACATTCCAGCAAGATAACAATCGCCCGCACTCGGCGAGAGTTTCTACTGCCTGGTTTCATGCTTGCCAAACATTACCTCGGCCATCAACGACGCCGGATCTCTCCCCAATTGAGGACGCTTGAACCGTTATGGGAAGGACCCTTCAACCAGTTCAGGATTTTGACGATCTAAGGCGCCAATTGGACAGAATTCGGAACGATATCCCTTTTGAGGTGAACCAGTGCGTTATTGACTTGCTCAATTTGCGAAGCTCTTCCTCTTCAATAAATTACCCAGTTTTACTGGAATTGTAATCTTTTTTTGTCTGGACTTGTACATCACATCTGCCAATTTCTATCCAGTTAGCATAATTCCTTCGTGGTGCGTCGTTTCTTTTTTTCTCTTTCTTTTGTGTTCCGTAGTTTATGTAGTGTGCTAATGTGTGCAATAAATTCATCTGTGAGTACCTAGTATGTAACTCTGTAGACAAACATGTGATTTACTAGTGGAATGGAAACTGATTCAGTCTCTAGAATAATGAAACCAACTGAGCAAATGGTGTTCAGCAACCATTCTTACAGCGTCTTATTTATTTTTTATTTATCATTTGTTAATATTATGTTGCTACTGAAACATACAGTAACTAGATGTTTCGAAGATGACTTGATGAAATTCTTTCGATTCCAGCCTCAGAATATCCAGAGCATCTTCGATGGATTCAAGTGACGGTTGTTCCCAATGATGTTTGCTCAAAGATCTACAGCGCAGGTGTCATTAGAGATGGTACGCTGTGTGCTGCAAGTAATGCACCTGGCATATGCTGGGTGAGTGGAAAATGTAGTTCATCTTGACTACTTACTCCTGAGCAACTGCTTATGCTGCGGCTCTTCAAACGCTGTTTTACTTGCGAAAACGTAAATACTTTCTACAGTGCAAACTTGTATACAATTAATGCTGTAACAATTTATTGCATCGAGTGTGCTTGAACCGTGAATTTACTTTCAAAATCTTTTTTTAAAGAATTTACTTTATTTACTAGCGATTCACCAAGAACATTAACACATTTAATCACACTAGGTGAGCGTGGAAGTAGTTACCAGGAAGTAACTGATGGAAAATAAAATTACCTTTAACAAGTGTAAATTTTATTCCTAAAAGCCATTTCAAAAATAGATTTAAAATTACACAGAAAGCACCCTCTAAATATCAAGTTACAATTATTCAGAGGCAGCATAACTTTTTTCTTTTTTTTTCAGTAGGAGCCTTCGAGCTGAGAAGCTTTCGACCCCCTTCAACTTCAACCGTAATGACGACCGCTTTAACAATTCACACAAACACATTAACTATGGACCCCATAAGAAGGATGGAAACGGTCAAACACTCACACTAAGAAATTATTTGCCACCAAAAGTGCAATTTGTTTTTAAAAGGAGTCTTATGGTGGAAGAGTGGCAACTTTATAAAAATGACTATTTAAATAAAACCCACGAAATTCAGACTTACATAAAGTGTACAACATGCTCTACATTACACATATACCGCTTCGCAAGATGATAGACTAGATAAAAATATATTTCAGGAATTCGGCCTTTACCTTAATTCTATAAATCCGTTAACACTGAATCCGACAAACATGACAGAGGCAGCTATTAACGTATGGCAGACCGACAGATAGACAAACAGACAGACAGACACTAACTGCCTAAAAAATGCGGACGGGAAACAGACGAGCAAGCTGGGGACGAGAGACTGACCAAGAAGACAATTAGAATTTAACAAGTAACTAAAACAACATATCACTAATCACTTAACTTCTAATAACTGCGATTTCTGGCGAAGACCTGGCGCAGCACCCCCAAAACGCTCTCCCGAACCGTCCGCTGCCAGCCGCTTCAACGGGCGCAGGAAGGCGCGTCGATCTCCCGCCTCACGGCGTCGCAGCTGGCCCCGGCCAGACCGATGTCGTTGGTTGGCTCCTGTTGCTCTCGTGTCGGCCGCGAAGCCACTACCCCTCGCTATACGGCGCGGCCAGTGGACTCACGTGGCGACCTCACATGCGCCGACGCTCCAGGCGGACAAGTTATCTCGTGTTCCAGTGCGCGACCGACCAGCTGATCGATCCAACCGCCAATGCCCATTGCCTGAGCAAACTCGAGGAGACAGGCGGCCTAACACATACTAGCACTCCGGACGACAGACAGACACTAACCGCCTCACCAATGCGGACAAGAGACAGACCCAGACTAACTTGGCTGACCAACTGACCGGACTCGCCCAGACTGACAGACTGACCTCCTGGCGAGCTCATAGTGCCCCTTAAATGCACGTGAACAGGCAACCTTTCCCCTTTCCCACCAGAGGGAGACACCAAAGCTGCGATTGCCACAGCGGCGCCACCGCCAGAAACGGAAGGCGACTGCTTCACACTACGCGCTGCAGCGCGCTCTTCAAAACAGCAATTTTTACCACGGCTCAGTGCTATTACTAGTAAAGTCACGCAGTCTGCTTGCGTGCGCTGACAGCCCATCGAAGGACTGTGTAATCTAGACATGAGCAACAGCTAATCTACCGAATTATTCAGTTTTTATTAATTTTTTTACCGTCAACAAGTGTCAATGTGACAGTAACTGGATAGAGTTGATATCGTTCTATGCACTTCTTCCGTAGGAATTCGGTTTCATATTTTTGATGATACCCACACTAATAAGCAACCTAGGTGGTAATGGAATTATTTATAACCAGACGTTGTGAAGCTAACAAACATTATTATTGTTGTTGTTGTGGTCTGCAGCCCAGAGACTGGTTTGATGCAGCTCTCCATGCTACTCTATCCCGTGCAAGCTCCTTCATCTCCCAGTACCTACTGCAACCTACATCCTTCTGAATCTGCTTAGTGTATTCATCTCTTGGTCTCCCTCTAAGATTTTTACCCTCCACGCTGCCGTCCAATACTAAATTAGTGATTCCTTGATGCCTCAGAATATGTCTTACCAAGCGATCCAAGCGATCCCTTCTCCTAGTCAAGTTGTGCCACAAATTTCTCTTCTCTCCAATTCCATTCAGTACCTCCTCATTAGTTATGTGATCTACCCATCCAATCTTCAGCATTCTTCTGTAGCACCACATTTCGAAAGCTTCTATTCTCTTCTTGTCTAAACTATTTATCGTCCACGTTTCACTCCCATACATGCTACACTCCATACAAATATTTTCAGAAACGATTACCTGACACTTAAATCTATACTCAATGTCAATAAATTTCTCTCTTCAGAAACGCTTTCCTTGCCATTGCCAGTCTACATTTTATAACCTCTCTACTTCGACCACCATCAGTTATTTTGCTCCCTACATAGCAAAATTCATTTACTAGTTTAAGTGTCTCATTTCCTAATCTAATTCCCTCAACATCACCCGATTTAATTCCACTACATTCCATTATCCACACTTTGCTTTTGTTGATGTTCATCTCATATCCTCCTTTCAAGACACTGTCCATTTCGTTCATCTGCTGCTCCAGGTCCTTTGCTGTCTCTGAACCTCTGGTTCGGTCAGTTTATCCAGGTCCCATCTCCTTAAATTCCCACCTTTTTGCAGTTTCTTTAGTTTTAATCTGCAGTTCATAACCAATAGATTGTGGTCAGAGTCCCCATCATCCCCTGAAAACGTCTTACAATTCAAAACCTGGTTCCTCAATCTCTGTCTTACCATTATATAATCTATCTGAAACCTTCCAGTATCTCCAGGCTTCTTCCAAGTATATTATTATAAGTTATTAATTATAAAAAATGTACACCTGAATGTAGAAAAGGGAGTCAGTAGGTAGTAGCTCCAGATTATGCAATGCAAATAATTACCCAATAGTTTTATTTCAATAAAGCAAATGTACAGTGACAGAAAAAAAGTCACAACACCGAGCAGAAGTTGAGCCACATAGGCGAAAATTGGTAGACGTGTTCCTACATTTGAAAGGCGGTCTCTAGTAGCGCCACTATGAGCATACACATCATGTTTGCTTTCAATACGTGTTGTAACCGTCCTGTGCATTAGTTACTTTTGAAATTGGACTTGGTGGGTTGATATTAGTCAATGATGCCTTGAAGGCGACAAATACACGATTATCAACACCTCATTGAATTTGAAAGAAGCGGTGTCATAGGGCTAAGAGAAGCTGTGTATACCTTCTGCGATATTGCAGAAAGATTTGGCAGGAATGTAGCCACTGTACGTGATTGCATGTAGCATTGGTCACGATAACGTACGGGCGGCCACATGACACTACCGAGATGGACGACCATAGTGAATGGCGTATGGCTGTGGTGCATCGTACTGCATCTGCAGCAGCAGTTTGGACAGCAGTTGGCACCAATGTAATGCAACGAATTGTTACAAAACGGTTACTTCAAGGGCAGCCCCGAGCTAGACGCCCTGTAGCGTGCATTCCACTCACCCCATACCTTCCCCATTTACGACTTCAATGGTGTCAAGCGACAGCTCATGGGAGGACAGAGTGGAGACCTTCTATGTTTTCTGATGGAATCTGCTTCTGCCTCGGTGCCAGTGAAGGTCGTGCGTTGGTTAGAAGGAGGCCAGTTCAGAGCTTGTACCCTATCTTTCTGACTGCTAGACACACAGCACCTACACTGTTATCGTCTCTGGTGCGATATCTTAAGACAGCAGAAGCACTCTCAAGGCTATCCAACACACAATGACTGCAAATTTGTACGTCAGTCTGGTGATTGACCTGTTGTGCTGTCATTCATCGACAGCAGTCTAGGGGGTGTCTTCCAACAGGATAACGCTCGCCCACACACCACTGTTGCAACCTGCAAAGTGTCGACATGTTGACTTGGCATGCTCTATCGCCAGATCTGTCGCCAGTCGAGCAAACATGCGACATTATCGGATGACAACGTCAGTGTCATCCACAAACTGCATTAACCGTCCCCGTTTTGACTGACCAAGTGCAAGAGGCATGGGACGCCATCCCACATATCGACATCCGGCATCTGTACAACGCAATGTATGCACGTTTGCACGCTTACATTCAGCTTTGACGGGTACACTGGTTATTAATGTACCAGCATTTCACATTTGAAATGCCTTGTATCGCACTTGCGTCAACCTGTAATCTTGAAAAGCTAATCACTTACATATGTTACCTGCACAAATATATTCATGAAATATTGTTACTCTACATTAATTATATTTTGGTGTTGCAATTTTTTTTCATGAATGTATGTTACATATATCCTTATTAAGCAGAAGGAACGCATGTTATCTTTCTGGTATGAGTATGTCTGAAGTTAAAAGGTAGAATTTTCGTGAATTAGCGACCTATAGTAGAATGCAATAAAAATATAAACAGGTGTTGATGAAAGAATTAAGATGGTGACTTCTGTGGAGAAATCGTTTAGACAGTTTATGAGAGTGCACTCCAAAAGTGCAAGTGTAGATGGCATGCTTAGCAAGCTTCATAGTTGGGAACAAATATACCAAGTTCGTACATAATGACTTCCTGGAAGATTAAAACTGGATGCCGGATTGAGACTCGAAGTCTGGATCTTTGCCTTCCGTGGGCAAATGTTCTACCAAGTGAGCTACCCGATCTGCCTCATTCTGTAAACTTTCAGCTACCTCTTTCGCTGTTATCTGCGCATTAACAAAACTTTCTTCACGGAAATTCTCAATAAACTTCACTAGACTTTCGAGGGATTTAGTTGATACTTTCACGTCCACGTTTTCTGCTTGACGTGCCTTACTTGCTGCGTTAATGGCAAAGAGAATGTCAAACCATACGACAACGCCTAGGATAAACTCGAAACTTCCTAACTCGTTCACAGCAAGCGAGAGTGCTCCGCTCTTTGTTTTCGATTCAACAGTGCTATACTCACCTCAAGAAAGGATTTTCTGACTTCTTTTGTGTTTTACTTATAGCTTTGACACTCTACACGCTACTTTCCCATCGAGTATCTGAAAACAGTTGAAGTTGGAACCCTCTTCAATAAGATTTCCCATCTCTCAGTGGATCTGCTGAAAACAATGTATCTTCTCTGAAATACACAAAAAAATTGAGTGCTTTTTCTGTAGATTTTACCGCATCTAATAACACAAGATTAAGACTGTGGCTTGCACATGGGATTTAAAATGCTCTTGGATTGCGCTTTAGGATTATGACTTGAACACCACTTAAAAAACCTTTCATATCTTTAGTCTCTGCAATCATGAATAACGAGTCCTAGTTGATCTAGTTTCGACAAAAGGGTTACAGTCAAACTTTCTCTTGTTGTTGAAGTGACGTTCAGAAAGTCGAGGACGTGTTCTTCTACAGTCACTGCGTCTTTTGATGTATCTACAAAGCTAGCAATCTATGTCACTCGTTCATTGTGGCTTGTATCAGGACAACAATCAAGTATGACAGAAAAATATTTACTTTCTTTTACAAAATTAACAATTCTGTTTTTTTTAATTTGTTGCCAAGCAGATAGATGAGTTCATTATTAATGTCTTTTTTTTTAAGATGTTGTTGTTGTTGACTGGTTTGATGCAGCTCTCCATGCTACTCTATCCTGTGCAAGCTTCTTCATCTCCCAGTACCTACTGCAACCTACATCCTTTTGAATCTGCTTAGTGTATTCATCTCTTGGTCTCCCTCTACGATTTTTACCTTCCATGCTGCCCTCCAATACTAAATTGATGATCCCTTGATGCCTCAGAACATGTCCTACCAACCGATCCCTTCTGCTAGTCAAGTTGTGCCACAAACCTCTTCTCCCCAATCCTATTCAATACCTCCTCATTAGTTATATGACGTACCCATCTAATCTTCAGCAGTATTCTGTAGCACCACATTTCGAAAGCTTCTATTCTCTTCTTGTCTAAACTATTTATCGTCCATGTTTCACTTCCATACATGGCCACACTCCATACAAATACTTTCAGAAATGACTTCCTGACACTTAAATATATATTCGATGTTAACAAATTTCTCTTCTCGAGAAACGCTTTCCTTGCCATTGCCAGTCTATATTTTATATCCTCTCTACTTCGACCATCATCAGTGATTTTGCTCCCCAAATAGCAAAACTCCTTTACTACTTTAAGTGTCTCATTTCCTAATCTAATTCCCTCAGCATCACCCGACTTAATTCGACCACATTCCATTATCCTCGTTTTGCTTCTGTTGATGTTCATCTTATATCCTCCTTTCAAAACACTATCTATTCCGTTCAACTGCTCTTCCAAGTCCTTTGCTGTCTCTGACAGAATTACAATGTCATCGGCGAACCTCGAAGTTTTTATTACTTCTCCATGGATTTTAATACCTACTCCGAATTTTTCTTTTGTTTCCTTCACTGCTTGCTCAATATAAACATTGAATAACATTGGGGATAGACTACAACCCTGTCTCACTCCCTTCCCAACCACTGCTTCCCTTTCATACCCCTCCACTCTTATAACTGCCATCTGGTTTCTGTACAAATTGTAAATAGCCTTTCGCTCCCTGTATTTTACCCCTGTCACCTTCAGAATTTGAAAGAGTGTATTCCAGTCAACATTGTCAAACGCTTTCTCTAAGTATACAAATGCTAGAAACGTAGGTTTGCCTTTCCTTAATCTTTCTTCTAAGATAGGGTCAGTATTGCCTCACGTGTTCCAACATTTCTACGGAATCCAAACTGATCTTCCCCGAGGTCGGCTTCTACTAGTTTTTCCATTCGTCTGTAAAGAATTCGCGTTAGTATTTTGCAGCTGTGGCTTATTAAACTGATTGTTCGGTAATTTTCACATCTGTCAACGCCTGCTTTCTTTGGGATTGGAATTATTATATTCTTCTTGAAGTCTGAGGGTATTTCGCCTGTCTCATACATCTTGCTCACCAGATGGTAGAGTTTCGTCAGGACTGACTCTCCTAAGGCCGTCAGTAGTTCTAATGGAATGTTGTCTACCCCCGGGGCCTTGTTTCGACTCAGATCTTTCAGTGCTCTGTCGAACTCTTCACGCAGTATCGTATCTCCCATTTCATCTTCATCTCCATTCTCTTCCATTTCCATAATATTGTCCACAAGAACATCGCCCTTGTATAGACCCTCTATATACTCCTTCCACCTTTCTGCTTTCGCTTCCTTGCTTAGAACTAGGTTTCCATCTGAGCTCTTGATATTCGTACAAGTCGTTCTCTTTTCTCCAAAGGTCTCTTTAATTTTCCTGTAGGCAGTATCTATCTTACCCCTAGTGAGATAAACATCTACAACCTTACATTTGTCCTCTAGCCATCCCGGCTTAGCCATTTTGCACTTCCTGTCAATCTCATTTTTGAGGCGTTCGTATTCCTTTTTGCCTGCTTCATTTACTGCATTTTTATATTTTCTCCTGTCATCATTAAATTCAATATTTCTTCTGTTACCCAAGGAGTTCTACTAGCCCTTGTCTTTTTACCTACTTGATCCTCTACTGCCTTCACTACTTCATCCCTCAAAGCTACCCATTCTTCTTCTACTGTATTTCTCTCCCCCATTCCTGTCAATTGTTCCGTTATGCTCTCTCTGAAACTCTGTATAACCTCTGGTTTAGTCAGTTTATCCAGGTCCCATCTCCTTAAATTCCCACCTTTTTGCAGTTTCTTCAGTTTTAATCTACAGTTCATAACCAATAGATTGTGGTCAGAGTCCCCATCTGCCCCTGGAACTGTCTTACAATTTAAAACCTGGTTCCTAAATCTCTGTCTTACCATTATATAATCTATCTGAAACCTGTCAGTATCTCCAGGGTTCTTCCATGTATTTCAAGATAATGGTCATGAATTGCTTGAGTTTTTAGCTGCCCTAAATGTTCCAGCGAAACACGATCAAATTCTGCTATCTTTCTGATCAAACCAAAAAATTACCATGATTTTCTTGATAGAGCTTATCACTAGTTCCCCTTAAGGCCATATTCTTTCTAGAACCTGACACCAATGCCCCTTCTCTTTTTTCGGTAGCTCAAGGTCAGTTTGCTCAATGCCATTTTTTTGTTTCAAACATATATCACATTCCAACGATTTGTACAGTTTATGTGGTTAAATGACTGTTCATGCTCTTGAAGCTGGTTTGCTAAAGGAACCCAATCACAGAGTCCATCACTTGACATCTTGTTTGACGGACATCCGAAACTTTACAACAACAAAAACTTTGTCCGTGGATTTCGAATACACAAGCCATTTACGATACTTTTTTCTCCATTTGGTAAAGTTCTTACATAAAAATTAGTTGAAAATTTTCTTCTGCTCTCATTAAAGGGATACTCAACATTTACAATTTTAGTAGGGCATTTCTGCACAATTTTATTAATCATGGAGGATGTTAACATGTTAGGACAAGTGCCTGGGTCCGAAATTGGGATTACTTCACAATTGTTATTACTATGCCCACCTGAAAATGGCATAGCAGGAGGCCCACATTCCATTGCTTCATGTTTAGTTGTATCTAAAGCTCCACATGGTGAGAGGCTACTGTTAATGTCATCATCCTTTACGTGCACTTTAGTCACACTGTCTGAATTTTTGGTAGAAGAAATTTTTCGAAATTGGCTTTTTGTGAGTTCAAAAACCGTTCATGTTGCAAAAACACTGTATCTTCATCCAGAGGCCACAAACAACACTTGAAACGGCGTGAGCTAGGAAAGTACCTAACGATAATGAACAAATCATTCCGTTGGTAACACCTGGTGATGGAAGAATGTAATGGTTGATTGTCAGCCACAACAATGAGTAGAATGGGCGCGGGAAGGCACTGATAAACAACGAATCAAGTACATCTTAATTTATGCATGAACAATAGTCATGTGTTGACAACAGATATTACTACAGCACATCATTATCATAGCCGCTAGTTCTCTTGACTTCAATGCAGGCATAATTTCCTGAGACGTACTCAAGGGGCCACATCCGTATCATAATGGTTATAAAACTGAATTACATTACGTTAAAAGTAGTTTCAAAACCAGCTTACTTTATTTTATCAATTTACCTGTAATAACAAAATTACGGGTGACAGATTTCAGGTCACCTTCTGATATTTTGCGTGGGGCCCCTAGAAGCACGGGGCCTGTGTGGTTGCACCGTTTTCACATGCCTTAGGCCGCCCTGACCACAAAAAAAAATTTAAAAAATGCAAATTTCGTTAACTATCGTTGACTTCATTCACAACATACCTTTTAAAGATATATAGTCGTGTAAGCAGGGTCCTGAACCAGAAAGTATGAATATGAAATTTGTTACGAAAACTGACATTCACTACTAAGACATATATCTTTGCTTTAAGTTTTGAGAAAATTTTTTTTTTAAAAAGTACGGAATCTAGGATAACAAATCATTAAAAATAACATATTTTTTCGAAATTTTAAAATATAAATCGCATGGCTAGATTACAACATCTTCAATGGGAGAGCTTACCTGTGGCGTGCGATGCCTTGCTGTACTCTTTAGATTCGACAGCTGAGGAAAGGAACTGTATTGAACTAAGCATAGTAACAACAGGGAATGTATTGCAAGTACCAGCGGCAGTGGTTTCTGGTACGTGTGCAAGAAGTGAAGTACAAATGAAACATTGAACACCATCATCATGTGGAAAAGAAAACGGATTTAACTGGTACGTGACCTCAGCATCATGGCACATCAATGATGGCAATGTAGCGAGCTATCTTCTCAAGCCCCAAAAACCTGCAGGTTCCGCAAAAGCTTTACTTTAAAGTGGGGTGGAGGGTGGCATTGTTGCTGCAGACAATGTTCGATAAAAGTAGTAGGGTATTTTGCACAGTGTTGTGAATAAATGAGTATATAATGATGTCAGGAAGGGAAACTCAGTGTAACGAGTCTAAATTAGTAGAAATCACGGATGGACTTGTCGAGAGCGGCAGTGAGGAGAGTTGTAGGCTACAGAAAATAGAACCGGAAAGGAAGGTGGAAGGGAAGAATTCAGTAATCCCAAACATATCAGTAGCAAGTACAACAGAGTTTTATATAATGACCTAGACAGTAAAAAGTACTATTTCAACAATGTTCCAAACAGGGGAAAAAAACCTTGAAAGTAAAGGGAAGAAGGCAGAATAGAAACAAAACCAGATGATACTGGGGGAAGGGGGGGGGGGCAAAGGGATTCAGATGCTGTTGCTCTTAGTAGCGACAAATGTATCAATGGATGTTGTTGTTGTTGTTGTTGTGGTCTTCAGTCCTGAGACTGGTTTGATGCAGCTCTCCATGCTACTCTATCCTGTGCAAGCTTCTTCATCTCCCAGTACCTACTGCAACCTACATCCTTCTGAATCTGCTTAGTGTATTCATCTCTTGGTCTCCCTCTACCATTTTTACCCTCCACGCTGCCCTCCAATACTAAATTGGTGATCCCTTGATGCCTCAGAACATGTCCAACCAACCGATCCCTTCTTCTGGTCAAGTTGTGCCACAAACTTCTCTTCTCCCCAATCCTATTCAATACTTCCTCATTAGTTATGTGATCTACCCATCTAATCTTCAGCATTCTTCTGTAGCACCACATTTCGAAAGCTTCTATTCTCTTCTTGTCCAAACTATTTATCGTCCATGTTTCACTTCCATACATGGCTACACTCCATACGAATACTTTCAGAAATGACTTCCTGACACTTAAATCTATACAGGATGTTAACAAATTTCTCTTCTTCAGAAACGCTTTCCTTGCCATTGCCAGCCTACATTTTATATCCTCTCTACTTCGACCATCATCAGTTATTTTGCTCCCCAAATAGCAAAACTCCTTTACTACTTTAAGTGCCTCATTTCCTAATCTAATTCCCTCAGCATCACCCGACTTAATTAGACTACATTCCATTATCCTCGTTTTGCTTTTGTTGATGTTCATCTTATATCCTCCTTTCAAGACACTGTCCATTCCATTCAACTGCTCTTCCAAGTCCTTTGCTGTCTCTGACAGAATTACCATGTCATCGGCGAACCTCAAAGTTTTTATTTCTTCTCCATGAATTTTAATACCTACTCCGAATTTTTCTTTTGTTTCCTTTACTGCTTGCTCAATATACAGATTGAACAACATCGGGGAGAGGCTACAACCCTGTCTTACTCCCTTCCCAACCACTGCTTCCCTTTCATGTCCCTCGACTCTTATAACTGCCATCTGGTTTATGTACAAATTGTAAATAGCCTTTCGCTCCCTGTATTTTACCCCTGCCACCTTTAGAATTAGAAAGAGAGTATTCCAGTCAACATTGTCAAAAGCTTTCTCTAAGTCTACAAATGCTAGAAACGTAGGTTTGCCTTTCCTTAATCTTTCTTCTAAGATAAGTCGTAAGGTCAGTATTGCCTCACGTGTTCCAGTGTTTCTACGGAATCCAAACTGATCTTCCCCGAGGTTGGCTTCTACTAGTTTTTCCATTCGTCTGTAAAGAATTCGTGTTAGTATTTTGCAGCTGTGACTTATTAAGCTGATAGTTCGGTAATTTTCACATCTGTCAACACCTGCTTTCTTTGGGATTGGAATTATTATATTCTTCTACTAGTTTTTCCATTCGTCTGTAAAGAATTCGTGTTAGTATTTTGCAGCTGTGACTTATTAAGCTGATAGTTCGGTAATTTTCACATCTGTCAACACCTGCTTTCTTTGGGATTGGAATTATTATATTCTTCTTGAAGTCTGAGGGTATTTCGCCTGTTTCATACATCTTGCTCACCAGATGGTAGAGTTTTGTCAGGACTGGCTCTCCCACGGCCGTCAGTAGTTCCAATGGAATATTGTCTACTCCGGGGGCCTTGTTTCGACTCAGGTCTTTCAGTGCTCTGTCAAACTCTTCACGCAGTATCATATCTCCCATTTCATCTTCATCTACATCCTCTTTCATTTCCATAATATTGTCCTCAAGTACATCGCCCTTGTATAGACCCTCTATATACTCCTTCCACCTTTCTGCTTTCCCTTCTTTGCTTAGAACTGGGTTTCCATCTGAGTTCTTGATATTCATACAAGTCGTTCTCTTATCTCCAAAGGTCTCTTTAATTTTCCTGTAGGCGGTATCTATCTTACCCCTAGTGAGATAGGCCTCTACATCCTTACATTTGTCCTCTAGCCATCCCTGCTTAGCCATTTTGCACTTCCTGTCGATCTCATTTTTGAGACGTTTGTATTCCTTTTTGCCTGTTTCACTTACTGCATTTTTATATTTTCTCCTTTCATCAATTAAATTCAATATTTCTTCTGTTACCCAAGGATTTCTACTAGCCCTCGTCTTTTTACTTACTTGATCCTCTGCTGCCTTCACTACTTCATCCCTCAAAGCTACCCATTCTTCTTCTACTGTATTTATTTCCCCCATTCCTGTCAATTGCTCCCTTATGCTCTCCCTGAATCTCTGTACAACCTCTGGTTCTTTTAGTTTATCCAGGTCCCATCTCCTTAAATTCCCACCTTTTTGCAGTTTCTTCAGTTTTAATCTACAGGTCATAACCAATAGATTGTGGTCAGAGTCCACATCTGCCCCTGGAAATGTCTTACAATTTAAAACCTGGTTCCTAAATCTCTGTCTTACCATTATATAATCTATCTGATACCTTTTAGTATCTCCAGGGTTCCTCCATGTATACAACCTTCTTTCATGATTCTTAAACCAAGTGTTAGTTATGATTATGTTGTGCTCTGTGCAAAATTCGACCAGGCGGCTTCCTCTTTCATTTCTGTCCCCCAATCCATATTCACCTACTATGTTTCCTTCTCTCCCTTTTCCTACACTCGAATTCCAGTCACCCATGACTATTAAATTTTCGTCTCCCTTCACAATCTGAATAATTTCTTTTATTTCATCATACATTTCTTCAATTTCTTCGTCATCTGCAGAGCTAGTTGGCATATAAACTTGTACTACTGTAGTAGGCGTGGGCTTCGTATCTATCTTGGCCACAATAATGCGTTCACTATGCTGTTTGTAGTAGCTTACCCGCATTCCTATTTTCCTATTCATTATTAAACCTACTCCTGCATTACCCCTATTTGATTTTGTGTTTATAAGCCTGTATTCACCTGACCAGAAGTCTTGTTCCTCCTGCCACCGAACTTCACTAATTCCCACTATATCTAACTTCAACCTATCCATTTCCCTTTTTAAATTTTCTAACCTACCTGCCCGATTAAGGGATCTGACATTCCACGCTCCGATCCGTAGAACGCCAGTTTTCTTTCTCCTGATAACGACATCCTCTTGAGTAGTCCCCGCCCGGAGATCCGAATGGGGGACTATTTTACCTCCGGAATATTTTACCCAAGAGGACGCCATCATCATGTAATCATACAGTAAAGCTGCATGCCCTCGGGAAAAATTACGGCTGTAGTTTCCCCTTGCTTTCAGCCGTTCACAGTACCAGCACAGCAAGGCCGTTTTGGTTATTGTTACAAGGCCAGATCAGTCAATCATCCAGACTGTTGCCCTTGCAACTACTGAAAAGGCTGCTGCCCCTCTTCAGGAACCACACGTTTGTCTGGCCTCTCAACAGATACCCCTCCGTTGTGGTTGCACCTACGGTACGGCTATCTGTATCGCTGAGGCACGCAAGCCTCCCCACCAACGGCAAGTCCATGGTTCATGGGGGGTATCAATGGATAGGCTAACCAAAAGCTTGAAAGGGAAAAATGCAAACCTGCTGGAACAGAGTGAAAATAAATGAAAACACAGCTGAAATGCAGGAAAAAATATAAGAGAAAACAGTCCAAATGAGAGGGGTACATGGTGAACGAGGAAAGTTGCTCATTAAATGGGATTAGCTATTGAAATAATACGAACGATGAGCAACAGGGTGCATAGAAATGAGTCACAACACGAACTAAGGATTACGCAGTGGAAACAGCTATGACGCGCTGAGCTGATAACTTTAACCAACTTGATGCACAGTTAGTCTCTGTGGGAACTGAGGCAAAACCCATTCCAGATAAAATAGCCAAAGTGACCGGAAATAGCGAGGCACAGATCACAAAGGTAAACATGATAATAGCAACATACATCAATATAACTGCTGATGCTGTAACCACTACCAGGGGTAAAACAAGTACTGTCTTACAGGAAATTCTGCAGATAGAATGTGGAAACGTGAATATATAGAAAAGAACCTTATCTCAATAGCAACCTGAATTTATTTTTTCTTGATTTTTTTTGTTTATTTAATTTTTGTATTTCTATGTCTATAAGGCATAAATTATACCACATAATCGTTTTTACTAAAGTCATTACTGCCTTTATGGAGATATTTGGTGTTACCATATGGAAATGCTAGGCGCTTTCACTACCTAAATTTATATGGATCACTAATTCAACAAAATAAATAAGTACTGAAAGTTCTTATTACATATACAGCTTTTGTGGAAATTTATCATAAACTCTTCATCACACAATTAATATTTAATAACACAATACAACTGATAACGATACATGGCTAAGAGAATCAAATACTTCAACTCAGCATTACTGTACACTAAATGGAATTAAAAAGTCTATACATACTCCCACATTTCATTTGGAACACATTGTCCTCACAACAGATTTGCAGTCCTTGTGAGCACACATCTTCTTCTTCTTCTTTCCTTCTGTATGTCAGAGAGAATGGTCAGTTTGAATCTGATGTACAGCTATAGAAGTCTCCTTGATGCAGAAAGTCTTCTGGTTCATTTGGGCAAAGCTTGATATCTCTGCAAGTACACTGTTGCTACCTCCCTCTTGAATGACAGCTGAGAAATGTTTTGGTTTTTTTCTTTATTATACAAAATGTAACTGTTTTGTATGGCGACATCTAACATCCCTGTAAAGGTACACCAGTATCATGTCTTGCTTCTCATTCCAATATGGCAGTATGCTAGATTCTGATCCATCTTATCAGTACCTTCCATATATGTATTATATTTGGCTTCCAGTTTTGGTTTGGGAATTATTATGTTTCGCTTTCTTTGTTTCGAAAGACTCTTGATTTGGCCAGCTTCTTGAGCACCTCATGAAGAAGAGATCATTGCGACAATCGACTTGTCCATTAATTGCACACACAATAATCCTTCATTCTTCTCTGTTACTGTTCGAAATGTCCACTGCCTTCTTGGAAAATATGTTTTTTTTCCAGTGGACATTATTTTGGATTCTGTGGTGGTACCAATGTCACAGTATCCACAGTACTTGAGAAATGAAAACAGAGATGCGCCTGAAAACAGACTGTCCATCTAGAAGCTGTAGCAAAGTTCTCTCTTCACTTCAGGAATTTTATTTATTAAAACAAGTAAGGGCTTGCCACCTTGCCAAACAAACTTCCCATAGACTGCATTTTCTTTAGAACCTTATCCCTGATACAGTTCATAATTTACCAAATGTCCATCGTTGGTGTTGAGGCTCCAAATTTTATAGTCGAATCTAACAGGTGTTTCACGGATCAGTTATTTGCATCTGTGGCAGCCAAAGTATTTCACCACACAATCATCATATGACACATGTTCCACAGGTATGGAATTCTCAATCCAGCGCTTCTTCAACATCTCCATAACAATGGATTTTCCATGCCTTGTCATTTTGATCGCTGCTAGTATTATCGGCACACTGCCTTTCATGACATCTTTTGAGTTCCAATAGTTCCTTTTCGAAGGTAACTTGCTGTAGCCACGAACATACCATATCTCATGTGCTGTAATTTTTGCTTCATAACGCTTTGTTTAATAAGTAACTGAGACACCACAGTGGTGAAAAGTCCGCTGAAACCTCGGATATTGAGGTCAAATGCCCGCATCGCAAGCTGCCAAGACGTTATGTCTAGCTGAAACACCCCCATTTCAGAACAGTCTGTTTGATCATTCCATCTGCATCTCAGTTTCCAACGCAATGACAGTCTCGCTAGATACATGGTAACTTGGTTGTCACATCGTAATGTGCTGCCTGCTAACAAGAGAAAATTTCACCACCGACACCGTGGCCTGCCAGCTGCAGTGGTGTTTGGCTGCTGCAAGCTGCCACTGCTATTTAGTCACCACACCTATATCGTCTCCAAACTGTTGAGCAAGGCACCTGAGTACTGACTATCCAGCTGTAAACAGTACCTCTTTCCTGGCTGTACACTGCATTGCTAATTCGGGCCCTAGGCTTCTGCCTACACAACACTCGCCCTCCATGATGTGCTGTTGGCACCCATTTAACCCCATATCTATCTATGAGAGTGGTGGTGCAGACCAGACTAGCTGCTGGTGAGTTTGCATCTACAGGCACCTCTTCCGGCTACCTGTATGACATTGCTGTTAGGTCCTGACCTACACCACGGTCATAGCTGACAAATCATTGCATTCCTTTTCACACTCGAGCGTGCAGTTCAGTGTGGTGGACAAGACATTCCTTAAAAGTCGCAAGCAATAAATATGTTTCCAGACAATGCTATTCAACTGTTGCCTTAGGGCATATGAGAGCCATCCACACCAGCTCCTGAGCTTGGCATCCTCCAGCTGTAGTGTCACCAGCTCAACTGCTCAGCCTCCTTGACCATTAGATATCCTCCTTGCCCACTAAATATCCTGACCTGAGAGGTAACTGATACGACTGATGTCCAGAAGTGGGCCTCACGCCAACACAGCTACAATTGGCACCAGAAGTGGCTGATCACAACTATAACTGTTGGCCATAAGTGGGCCTCACGTTGCTGCCCCTGCAGCAGCTGACATCGCTACAACTGTGCAGGTTTCTACAGTCGCCATCATCACTATAGTAGCTCTGCTCACTTTAGCCATTTGGCAGAAGATTCTATTGAATGTACATGGGTTGTGATACTAAATAACAAAAAAAGTAACTTATTCTGTATTGTGTACTCTGTAGTGTGAATCTGGTGTTCATGTCCTTTTCCATTTATATTGTATATTGCTTTATTATTGACTGGTAGCAGAATGCAGAAGATGGCGGTAAAAAGATGTAGCGGTAATACAGGTGATTCTGTTGCCGCTGTGACGGAGTAGTATTTGAACAGAAATCTGGGGAAGTACAACATTACAAGGCCCAGACCTAGGCACTGTGCCCTGGGGAGTAACAAGTACTAGGGTAAGTTAAGGCTGAACCAAGCATATCCCTTCCTTCTATTGATCCTGCAACTGCAAATCGATAACACCTCCTTCTGGCAAGACAATAGAGGATGTAACCATGTTTCTCAATGACATGTTAACTGCAGCCAAGTTAGACGGGTGATTTGACTTAATTTGCATCTGTATGGCCAGTTAGGCTAAATTAGGCCAAACATGTGGTTGATACTATTGTGGGGCAACTGATAGCACTTCCCCAGTTTTCTACCAATAAACCAAAGTCTACCACCTGCTTTACCCATGACTAAAACTGTCTGATCATTCCATTTCATTTCCCTACAAAGTGTTATACCAAGGTACTTGTATTAGTTGCCCAGTTCCAACCGTGACTCATTGATATTATAATCATAGAAAACAAAGTTTTTCATTTTGTGAACTACAAAATTTTACATTTTTCAACATTTTGAGCAAGTTGACAATCTCTGCGCCATGTTAAAATCTTATCAAGATCTCACTGAGCATTTATGTACCTTCTCTCAGATAGTATTTCATTATAAATAACTGTATAATCTGCAAAGACAGATTTTACTATTAATATTGTCCGCAAGGTCATTAATATACAACATGAACAGTGAGGATCCCAACATACTTCGCTGGGGCATGCCTGAAGTTACTTCTGCACTCTCCTTCCAAGATAACATGCTGTCTCCTCCCTACCAAAAGTCCTCAATCCATTTATAAATTTCATTTGATTTCCCATATGATGATACTTTTGACAGTAAGTATAGGTGTGATACTGAGTCAAATGCTTTTCAGAAATCAAGAAATACTGCATCTACCTGGTTGTCTGGATACAAAGCTTTCAGTTTGTCATATGCGAAAAGTTCCAGTTGGGTTTCATATGATCGATGTTTTCGAAAACCATGCTGGTCAGCATTGAGAAGGTCATTTGTTCAAGACACCTCATTATGTTTGACCTCAGAATATGTTCAAAAATTCAAGAACAAATCGATGTCAAGCATATTGTATGGTAGGTTTGTGGGTCACTTCTACACAGTTATGTTGGAAAACTGCTACATTGGAGGAAAATATATTACAGTTTAGATGTAACATACATGAGTATATTGATGTTTTGCTGTATCAAAAGGATGTGACCTTCAAGAATGTGTCAAAAGAGTTCAGAACCATTAAAAAAATTGAGAACTATGTGGGTCTTACCAAGTGATATAAGGCAGAAAATGGTAAGGCATTGCATGTAATTGCCAAAGTACAGGTAGTCAGACTACAGACTGACCACCATTGCCCCAAACTGTAAACTGGCCATCAGTGTCCCATGCTATCAACTACATACGAGGGCGGTTCAGAAAGTAACCTCCGATTGGTCACAGTGTGGGTTGTGGGGGAAGTAGCGACGCCATCTGTGCGTTCACGCACTCAACAGGTCAGTCGGCATCAAGCCGTGGTCGAGTGAACGTCGTACCTGCGCTAGTTTAGTTTTTGTGGCAGTTTGAAATGTGTGCTGCAATAGAAAACCCCGCCAAATGTGAAGTGCGTGCTGTCATAAGGTTTTTTACAGCCAAAGGATATTCTGCAGCAGCTATTCATCGTGAGCTTTGTGCCGTGTACGGACCAAGAGTTATGAGTGAAGGAGTTGTCCGTGAATGGGTACGTTTATTTAAAAGTGGACGAGAAAACATTCATGATGAAGAGAGGAGTGGTAGTCCATCATTGGTGACTGACGAACTCGTTCAGACAGTTGATGCAAAAGTTCGTGAAAATCGACGTTTCTCAATGTCGGAGTTGTCTACTGGTTTTCCACAGATTTCTAAGACTCTCTTGTACGAGATAGTGACAGCAAGATTGGGTTACCGTAAGTTCTGTGCACGATGGGTGCCCAAAATTCTTACCGACCACCACAAAACTCAAAGAATGGCCTCTGCATTAGACTTTCTGTCACGTTATGAGGACGAAGGAGAACCATTGTTAAACAGAATCGTGACCGGTGACGAAACCTGGATTAAGTACGTGAACCCTGAGACAAAAGAACAATCAGATGTGGGCACATTCAAATTCGCCTACCAAACCAAGAAAAGCCTCGCAAGATTTTTCTGCCAGAAAACTGATGGCAACGGTGTTTTGGGATGCCAAAGGGGTGTTGTTGGTTGAATTCATGGAACGTGGTACGACCATTAATCAAGACGTGTACTGTGAAACAATAAAAAAGTTACGACGGGCTATACAGAACAAACGCCGTGGTATGCTGACTTCCGGTATCGTTTTTTTGCACGATAACGCCCGTCCTTACTCTGCTCGCAGAACAACGGCCCTTCTTGAGTCCTTCAAGTGGGACGTTATTAACCATCCACCTTACAGCCCAGACCTGGCGCCAAGTGATTATCACCTCTTCATGCATTTGAAGAAATGGCTCGGGTCACAGCGGTTTGATGACGACGAAGAGCTCAAAGATGTGGTCACTGGCTGGCTCCAGGCACAAGCGGGTGATTTTTAAGCAGAAGGAATTTCAAAGCTTGTGAAGAGATACGATAAGTGCCTCAATCGCTATGGAGACTATGTAGAAAAATAGTGCAAAGATGTAGTTGTAAGATGTATATATTAAAATATTTTTATTTAACTTGGTGTATTTTTTTAAATCAACCGGAGGTTACTTTCTGAACGGCCCTCGTATATGGGGCAATGTGGGTTGGCCATTGAATACGTAAGTACACATTGTCAGGTAAAGGTGTTACAAAATTCTTATGAACTGACACAAGCAGTAGCTGATTCCCCAATAAACTGCGACTCCCAGTATCTGACACCAACTGTACATAAATGCTGCCAGCTTCTGTGGTTAGAGAATAGTTTTAAGATCCAGTAGCTAATGCCCACAGTCAAGTCATGACACACACACTGTCAGCTTCTGGCCTTAGTGTTCTATTTCAGTTCTGAATGTCTGTTTGTTTATGTCATGTTCAACTGCTTTGCTTGCTTACAATTGTACCTTACAATATTAATAGTATAATATAATGTTACCAGCAGATAATTAGAAACATTTTGCATTACAAGATAAAATTAATCCCCTATCATGAAAACTCTATAATGTTTAGGTGACTTGGAAAGTGAGTAGTTGAGCAGATCCAATCTGTGGCACTAGTACATTTTAATCAAAAGTACTTTTTAATATTTAGGTATTAAATCCCAACTATAAAATTCAATCCTAATGCTGCAATTCCAATGTGTCTTAGATTAAGAGATACCAATTGCTTAAATTAAGAAGCAAAATAATTAAAAATTAATGAATAAAAATAAAAATTAAGGAATTAAAATAATTAAAGTAATTAAAAATAATGAATAAAAAATATAAAATAACACATAACAATAATAAAAATTAAAAAACAAATACTGAACATGATGGAATTAAAATTATTTAAACTAAATTGAAATTATTGAATTAAAGCAATTACAAAATAACAAATAACAACTTAAAGAAAAAGAAATTAAAATGAAAAATATATTCAAATTAAATAATATGAACAGAACGATCTTCAATTTGTTTTTACCCTGATATTAATATTTTAAATCAATAAGAGTCTTTAGTTTATCTTCATCTCCCAAAAACATTTTATTATACTTTCTGGAAGAATAATTTTAAATTTGTCTTCTCCAACTAGAGATATCTTTTGACCAAATTTAGTTGGAATATGTTCAGCCTCTGAAATATAGTAAGATTAATTTTTTTTAATTCTGTTAATTTCATAAAGCCTTTAGAGACATTGACACTATTGGGACCATTTAATATTTCATTCATACCATGGCTCATAGTTGTTTGATTTTCATTTATGTATAAATATACATTCAAATTTTTTTTAAAAAATTCTTATGAAGTTTGACTAAGAACATTATTTATATATCAAAAAATATTAATTTATTTTTAAAAAAACAAAATTTTTATGAAGTTTAAACATAAATGTTACATTTGTTTCAGCTTTACTCCAAATTTTATACATTAATTAAACCAAATAAAAAACTAAAAAACAATCTTTGTATTCACCTCCACATAATTTGCAAGCTTCATACTCCTCTGACCTTACATACACTCATTACCTGAAGACCAATTTCTGAAATAACACAAGTGTTGCATTTATTTGGGCCGCTGTTAAGTACATAGGTGACAGTGTTAGTTGTTTCAGCCAAATGGCAAGAACTCCCTGTTCTATTGACCTCTGGTAATCCTCACACCCTTCAGCCAATGCATGTGTGAAGTTTGGATAATGTAGGTATTTTCAAAAATTGTACATTTAGTTGTTAAATGAGTGACAAAGTTCATTCAAATTAAGACATTTTTTACATTTTATTTTGGATGCAAATAAATTATTTTCTTCACATTGCTATATTTTACATAGAGTCATGAAATGTGAATAACATGTACAGTTACTTAGAATAGATTTCTTATTATATCTAGTTATCTTATTATATCTAGTTATCTTATTATATCTAGTTATATTAACATAAATGGGCAAAACTGATAGAATTCAATTTTACTCATGTATTAAGGATAGTATTTCTTAAGACACTTGTAAAATAATTATTATAGCAGAACCACTGAAATCAATAAAATTATCATTTGCATTAGTTACAGTAATTTCTAAATTCTGTATTAAAATATGAAATATATACAGGCAAATATGGTTCTACAAATATTGGATCGCCAAATTCAACATCATATTCCTTATGAAACTGATCAGCATGTTTAACAAACATTTCATTTCCCAAATTAAAATTACATTGATTAATTTGAATGGAATAGTCTTAGGAAAATCATTAGCAACGTTTTTTCTTTAGCTGGAACAATTCGATAATTAAAGCCTAAATGTACTGTCTATTTTATCCATAAGTAATTTATCATAACTCTCAATAATCACCCTATTCAAAATTTTATCTCCTTTAATATAAATATTAGGTTTTTATGAATTCATGTATTTCTCTACACTTTTTAAATATATATTTTACAATGAATTTCAATTATATGTGCAATACAATATAGCATATTATTTTTGAAATGACATTTGCAGTTCAAATAGTCGTATAAATACAGCTCAATCAAATATTATTAGCTGCCTCATACAGGAACAATTAGCTAATTTTTTTGGGGGGGGGGGATTGGCAACTTACTACTCAATTGCAAAATACGACACATTTAATGCCAATAAAAATTACATAATTAAATCATTAAAAAAATTGGAATGACAAATAAGAAGATGTGAGAAAAAATTAAAAGCAAACAAGGTAAACATTCAGAAAATTCTATTCGATGTGCAATAATTAGTCTATGTGGATGTCGAAAAACAACATTGGTGATTGATAATACATTTTAGTTCCAGGATGCTTAAATTGTGGTAAAATTAATCCTTTATATATTAATTTTGATAATTCAGAACATCTTAAACACTCAAAATTTGTAAAAAAAAATGTGGAAAAATCGAAAATAAATACATTGAAACATTGTTACTTTTATTGAAAATATTTATTAAATTATACCATTACATGAATGTGAAAAAATTTGGTTGCTATATGTGATGATTTTACCCATGAAAATCAAGATAGTATTAAATGCTATTTTATTAGAGGTATACATAAAGGAATAGATTGTTTTTATTTTGTTCAAACATATTAAAAAACTAATAAAATAGTGAAAGATAATTTAAATAATTTAAACAATTTTAGATAAGATGATACTAATGTAAATCATAGGTATCATGCATACATTGGTGGCGATTATAAATGTTATAGTAATAAAGAAATGTGTAGTAAACATTGCACTGATGATAAATATGGATTTATTACAGTAGTTATGACAAGAAAAATTATTAATGGAAAATGAAGAAATAAAATTAAATTTTTTAAAATGTAAACATAAATGGGAATGGAAACATAAACGTAAATGTTAACCATACATGTCAACATAAACATGAAACATGTTAAACATATAAATAACTAATGTTTTATCCCTAATATATGCTTGCAAATTATGACTCAGGAGAATTTTAAAAATGAGAAAAACATCCTAGAACTGAATATGAAAAACTAAAAAAGAAAATCAACTCATTATTGATGATATTGAAGATTTAACTGGTAAAATTCTAAAAACAATTTAAGAAAGTAAGCAATTTGCGAAACAAATTGTTCCTTATCATCAACAGATTATTTCATATAATTTAACGATATTCCATCAATTAAATAACACAACTATTCATCAAGTGAATGAGAAATACAAGATTTCTTGACTAAATATGATGAAGCAACTAACAAAAGAAAAAAGTTAAAAGACAATGAAAGTAATAAATTTAAGTGTAAGAATGCTGGAATGTATCAGCCACAGTGAAGATCAAACTTTTGGAGCAAGAACTGTTGGCACTTCATATATATTGGATATTTGCCAGTAACATTTAATGCAGATAAATTAACGATTAATGGAAAGAAATGTAGAGGTACAGATTGAATAACAAATACTTTAACAAAAACATTTCTGTAGAGGATTTAGGAGAAAAATTAAATGGTGACAATTTATTAAATTATGGTAGAATTTTATTTGACTCAAAAGTATGGCATAATAAAAATGATCCAAATAAAATAAAATCAAGTAAAGGAAATAAAGATAATAATTTGATAAAAGGCACACTATCCTCTGTGTCCTCGGTGGCTCAGACGGATAGAGCGTAAGTAGGAGATCCCGGGTTCGGGTCCCAGTTGGGACACACATTTGCAACATGTCCCCAATGAAGTATATCAATGCCTGTTTGCAGCTAGAGTGTCCATTTAATTATCATTTCATTCTAATGGAAGCTGCATGGTCATGAATGGTAACTGTTCTTTCGGGAACAAATACTACCTTCATATACAGTTATATAAATATATAACATGATAAATATGTTTCAATTTTGTTAATTTTTTTAATCTGTGTAAAAGAATATCCTTAATCACCTTTGACAAAATCATATTTAGTGTCCCAAATGTAAAAAAAATTACTGATACCTAACATCCAAATAGAACAACAACAAAAAAGTATGAGAAAGGATTGAAGAAATTTCATTAGTATGCAAAATTAAAAGAAGTAAAACTGTCAAAAAATGATGTAGGTGATGCGGCCCAGCCCTATAAAAGTTGTGAAGAAATAGCTATTGAACTTCATAAACCACTGAGCCCCCCCATGAACCATGGACCTTGCCGTTGGTGGGGAGGCTTGCGTGCCTCAGCGATACAGATAGCCGTACCGTAGGTGCAACCACAACGGAGGGGTATCTGTTGAGAGGCCAGACAAACGTGTGGTTCCTGAAGAGGGGCAGCAGCCTTTTCAGTAGTTGCAAGGGCAACAGTCTGGATGATTGACTGATCTGGCCTTGTAACAATAACCAAAACGGCCTTGCTGTGCTGGTACTGCGAACGGCTGAAAGCAAGGGGAAACTACAGCCGTAATTTTTCCCGAGGGCATGCAGCTTTACTGTATGATTACATGATGATGGCGTCCTCTTGGGTAAAATATTCCGGAGGTAAAATAGTCCCCCATTCGGATCTCCGGGCGGGGACTACTCAAGAGGATGTCGTTATCAGGAGAAAGAAAACTGGCGTTCTACGGATCGGAGGGTGGAATGTCAGATCCCTTAATCGGGCAGGTAGGTTAGAAAATTTAAAAAGGGAAATGGATAGGTTGAAGTTAGATATAGTGGGAATTAGTGAAGTTCGGTGGCAGGAGGAACAAGACTTCTGGTCAGGTGACTACAGGGTTATAAACACAAAATCAAATAGGGGTAATGCAGGAGTAGGTTTAATAATGAATAGGAAAATAGGAATGCGGGTAAGCTACTACAAACAGCATAGTGAACGCATTATTGTGGCCAAGATAGATACGAAGCCCACGCCTACTACAGTAGTACAAGTTTATATGCCAACTAGCTCTGCAGATGACGAAGAAATTGAAGAAATGTATGATGAAATAAAAGAAATTATTCAGATTGTGAAGGGAGACGAAAATTTAATAGTCATGGGTGACTGGAATTCGAGTGTAGGAAAAGGGAGAGAAGGAAACATAGTAGGTGAATATGGATTGGGGGACAGAAATGAAAGAGGAAGCCGCCTGGTCGAATTTTGCACAGAGCACAACATAATCATAACTAACACTTGGTTTAAGAATCATGAAAGAAGGTTGTATACATGGAGGAACCCTGGAGATACTAAAAGGTATCAGATAGATTATATAATGGTAAGACAGAGATTTAGGAACCAGGTTTTAAATTGTAAGACATTTCCAGGGGCAGATGTGGACTCTGACCACAATCTATTGGTTATGACCTGTAGATTAAAACTGAAGAAACTGCAAAAAGGTGGGAATTTAAGGAGATGGGACCTGGATAAACTAAAAGAACCAGAGGTTGTACAGAGATTCAGGGAGAGCATAAGGGAGCAATTGACAGGAATGGGGGAAATAAATACAGTAGAAGAAGAATGGGTAGCTTTGAGGGATGAAGTAGTGAAGGCAGCAGAGGACCAAGTAGGTAAAAAGACGAGGGCTAGTAGAAATCCTTGGGTAACAGAAGAAATATTGAATTTAATTGATGAAAGGAGAAAATATAAAAATGCAGTAAGTGAAACAGGCAAAAAGGAATACAAACGTCTCAAAAATGAGATCGACAGGAAGTGCAAAATGGCTAAGCAGGGATGGCTAGAGGACAAATGTAAGGATGTAGAGGCCTATCTCACTAGGGGTAAGATAGATACCGCCTACAGGAAAATTAAAGAGACCTTTGGAGATAAGAGAACGACTTGTATGAATATCAAGAGCTCAGATGGAAACCCAGTTCTAAGCAAAGAAGGGAAAGCAGAAAGGTGGAAGGAGTATATAGAGGGTCTATACAAGGGCGATGTACTTGAGGACAATATTATGGAAATGGAAGAGGATGTAGATGAAGATGAAATGGGAGATCAGATACTGCGTGAAGAGTTTGACAGAGCACTGAAAGACCTGAGTCGAAACAAGGCCCCCGGAGCAGACAATATTCCATTGGAACTACTGACGGCCGTGGGAGAGCCAGTCCTGACAAAACTCTACCATCTGGTGAGCAAGATGTATGAAACAGGCGAAATACCCTCAGACTTCAAGAAGAATATAATAATTCCAATCCCAAAGAAAGCAGGTGTTGACAGATGTGAAAATTACCGAACTATCAGCTTAATAAGTCACAGCTGCAAAATACTAACACGAATTCTTTACAGACGAATGGAAAAACTAGTAGAAGCCAACCTCGGGGAAGATCAGTTTGGATTCCGTAGAAACACTGGAACACGTGAGGCAATACTGACCTTACGACTTATCTTAGAAGAAAGATTAAGGAAAGGCAAACCTACGTTTCTAGCATTTGTAGACTTAGAGAAAGCTTTTGACAATGTTGACTGGAATACTCTCTTTCAAATTCTAAAGGTGGCAGGGGTAAAATACAGGGAGCGAAAGGCTATTTACAATTTGTACAGAAACCAGATGGCAGTTATAAGAGTCGAGGGACATGAAAGGGAAGCAGTGGTTGGGAAGGGAGTAAGACAGGGTTGTAGCCTCTCCCCGATGTTGTTCAATTTGTATATTGAGCAAGCAGTAAAGGAAACAAAAGAAAAATTCGGAGTAGGTATTAAAATTCATGGAGAAGAAATAAAAACTTTGAGGTTCGCCGATGACATTGTAATTCTGTCAGAGACAGCAAAGGACTTGGAAGAGCAGTTGAATGGAATGGACAGTGTCTTGAAAGGAGGATATAAGATGAACATCAACAAAAGCAAAACAAGGATAATGGAATGTAGTCTAATTAAGTCGGGTGATGCTGAGGGAATTAGATTAGGAAATGAGGCACTTAAAGTAGTAAAGGAGTTTTGCTATTTGGGGAGCAAAATAACTGATGATGGTCGAAGTAGAGAGGATATAAAATGTAGGCTGGCAATGGCAAGGAAAGCGTTTCTGAAGAAGAGAAATTTGTTAACATCCAGTATAGATTTAAGTGTCAGGAAGTCATTTCTGAAAGTATTCGTATGGAGTGTAGCCATGTATGGAAGTGAAACATGGACGATAAACAGTTTGGACAAGAAGAGAATAGAAGCTTTCGAAATGTGGTGCTACAGAAGAATGCTGAAGATTAGATGGGTAGATCACATAACTAATGAGGAAGTATTGAATAGGATTGGGGAGAAGAGAAGTTTGTGGCACAACTTGACCAGAAGAAGGGATCGGTTGGTAGGACATGTTCTGAGGCATCAAGGGATCACCAATTTAGTATTGGAGGGCAGCGTGGAGGGTAAAAATCGTAGAGGGAGACCAAGAGATGAATACACTAAGCAGATTCAGAAGGATGTAGGTTGCAGTAGGTACTGGGAGATGAAAAAGCTTGCACAGGATAGAGTAGCATGGAGAGCTGCATCAAACCAGTCTCAGGACTGAAGACCACAACAACAACAACAACAAACCACTGAGAAAAAATTATAAAAGAAGAAAAGTTATTTTTTGGTATAGATGATTTAAGGTAAGCATATTTAGTAGAAATGGGCTCAGGTAATGCAAAAGGATATTCAAGAATAAATAAGGAATATAAATATTTATTGATTGTTACTGATTTTTTTTCAAAACTTCCTTGGGCTATTCCATTTTAAGATAAAGTTACTAAAAATATAGTTGATACTTTTGAACAAATTATAAAGCAATGATGCCTGAGACATTTACAGACAGATGAAGGTAAAGGATTTTATGATAAATATTTTCAAGAAGTTATGAAAAAGCATAAAATCAAGGATTACCCAACTTTCATCTGTAGTTGAAAGATTAAACATTAAAACCAAAAAATGTGAAAACTTATCTTACACTGTATATGTAAATGGATTGGATATAGTCCAAAGTTTGCCTTGGCTGATGCTGCCTTAGTTTATAAATTAACTGATTAATGTAACAATACAAAACATTCAGCAATAAAAATGAAGCCAATAGATGTAAGTAAAGCAATTTAAAGAGATATTGCAAATTGTTTACATAAAAAATTTATAAGATACTAATACTAAATGTCAAGTAGGTGCTAAAGTAAGAATAATAAATTAAAAGCAATTTTTGAAAAATACTTCACAGAATATTGGTCAACAGAAATTCTCGAAGTTGAAAAGGATATTCATTCTGATCAAGTCATCAACAAATTAAAAGATATATATAAAGATGAAGCAGAAGGGAAGTCCTGTGATCAAGAACTAAACAAAAAATTTCCTGAGGCATATGTTGTTAACAAGGTATTGAGGGAAAAAGGATATAAAGCTTATGTTAAATGGTTACGATTTAATAATTCACACAACAGTTGAATAAACAAATATAAAATTATTATTATATTAAATTTTTTACACTTAAATGGAAGCTATTATTGATAATTTAAAGATGTTTGATTTTATTATAGTATTTTTTCTTCCAAATGTCTTATTAAAGAAGATAAAGTATATTTTGGTATTAAAACAAAAGTTAAGAAGAAAAACATAGAGCTGGAAATATTTGAGATTTATACATTTGAGCAGATTGAATCATATGGTCTTAGTGCGTTTTGTTCATTAGGTTCATAAAACAAGTTTCATGAACATTAAATAAAAGTAAATTACAAAAATAGTCAAATTTTCACATTGTTGAAGAAGATTCATTATATCACAAATAATTTCGTCTTGTCTGTATCCATTCATAACATTAAAATAATTGTGATAATACTCAATTCTCATATTTTCTTTACTACATTGACATAAATTTATAAATGGGAATAATAACAGGTTGTTCACAATTGAGATGTGGATTTTTAATACAATTTTATCCAATCTTATTTTTAATAACATCATACAATTATCAAATAACAAAGATTGCTCTTAAATACAAATCGATTCTTTCAGATACGTGAGGGAACAAACCATTTATTTTTCGTTCCTTTCAGGTAAAATATATATATAACTCTGGCAAATGTTTCATAAGATTTCTTATAAGATTTTTGAAAATGATTTACTTCAGCCTCACTAATTTTTTCTATATGGTCTGTACACTTTCTGTATGAGTTAATTCCTACCTTTACAATTATATATTCTTCATTTTATCTTATAGATTTTAAAACATTTTTAGATACCCCTTTTTTTAATTTGATAGATTCTTCGTTTTTAGAACATAAAAGTAAGGGATATACCCCAGATTAATTTATAAATAAAGATGATTTTTCATTACCTCTATAAGACAGGTACAAGTTGCCATTTCTATTTTCATAAATAATTTTATCAACTTCATCAATTGCTTCTTTCTTATTATTATATTCTAATATCTCGGTAACATGTTTTGCTTAAAATGACAAAACAGTTTTTCATTAATAATCATTAAAACTTATTACCATTATTTTTAGGTTTATTGTTTTTAAAAGGTAAGAAGATTCCATTTATTACAATATATTTTTTAGAAAATGTAGTTTTCATTTTTAATCTTATAATAAGTTATTCATATTTAAATGGAGAGTTCAATTAAAGTGAGGTTCCTTTGTGCAAACAAGAAAATAAATGAATAAAGGAATAAAATAACAAGAAAGAATTTCTTTTCAAAATTGGTTGTATTAATTGTATGAGAAAGAATATAAAAATAATATAGAACGTACACAAGAAATTGTCAATGAATGGAATAAAGAAATATATGTCTTTGAAATTTGTAAAAAAAGTTAGAAAATATTCTTAATATATTCGCAAATGTGATCATGATCAAAAAATGACGAAAATCTTTAAACTGTAGTAATAATAAACTTTGTAAAGGGAGTACTAACACATATTATCAAAAAGAAAAAGCAAAGCATCATGAATGTCTTTGTGGAAATTTGATACTTGAAGCAATGGAAATCTCAACAAAAACTGATTTATTGAAAAAATTTTAAAAACTACTTGTTATTAATTTTTATTTCATATTTTTAAATATATGTGTCTACTTAATAGTTTATTTTTTAAGCATATTTATTTTTGTTTTGTTAATGTTTGGAAGTAATTCATTAGTTTTACATCTCTGTTGGTGTCTACTCCATTTTTAATAAAAATCCCTTATCATCATGGACACGTAAGACAATTGCATTGCATTCAACAGTGTGTGACTCATGTTTATAAGAAACGTTGCCTAAGTGTTTTTATTAAATCTAAAGTAATTTCACATTTTACTACAGAGTTTTAATATTGTTGATCCTCTACTCTATATATAAAAACATTATCAATTTTACACTTAATTGTTCTAACATTTATCTCCTCAATTTTCATATACTAGTTTGTCAAAACTTTTTATCTAGTGGTCATCGATGTATATTATCTTTTGTATAATGACTTCTATCAAATTTATTTATTGTCGATTTTTACATCACTATAAACATCTTTGGTCCTTATATAATACATAAACGAATTAGTATGCAGTTAACATAAATAGATATTTTTCCCATTCTTGAGTTTCATAAAGTTATAGTGAAAATCATACTTTTTCGTGTGAATCAATATAACATTTTCTGTAAAAATTGTTGTATGTTAATAATTTGGTTTTGAATCACATTTTGCATATTTTTTAGTACCTGACAACCGAAAACAGAAATATACATTAATTTTTAAAAATCCTTTTCAAATACTTAATGACATAAATCGATATGTATCTAAAAATCTTAAACTTAATCATTTTCAACCACTTTACTGAATGAACATATTTTTGTTCATTATTCAGCATAGTATTACTACTTTAACATCTTTAGTAGCTACTACTACTTATTTATACGCAAATGAATAACACAGTTGTTAAATTATGAATATAAATTGGAAGAAAAGATGGGCTTTTGTAATTAACATTACAATCTTCATGGGCAACCCTTCGAACTATTCCTGTTGAATGACAATGATCTCTCCAAGTCTGCAACAGTAAATATTTTCATCGCATTAAATGTAAGCTTCCAAAATTTACATTATATTCGTTAGTAAATATCATTGAAAACTTTCTTGCATAAAATGTCTTAATTCCTATACATTCTCATTTTAACATTTCTACAAAATACTGAGGGACATCATTACTGACATAATTTATAGGCAGTTTATATTTTCCATGACAATATTTTATATAATAATTAAAAGATAATGGTAGCTGTTTTATATATTTATCAATATAAACTTTATTGGATATTTGGTTGACAAGTACGAATATCTTTTAATAAACATTCGAAATCAGTATAATTTCAGAGAGGTAAGCTTTATTTAAGTATTATAATTTTTAGATTTGGTTTTCCTTCTTTTTGTGGTATCTCTATTTATACTTTATGTTCTCTACAGTGGTGTTCTAATTTTTATTGAGGATAAAATGTATTAAACATATAGCACAAAGATTCGATTTATTTTTAGTTGTTTGAAAACTAGTTTTGATAAATCTTTTACCCAACGATAATGAGTATTTCTTTTGTTTTGAATCAAAAGGTTAACGAGTTTCTCTTTTTTGTGGGATAGAGAGAACATATAACAAATTTTTGTCACAAGTGTAAACATTAATTGACATATTGGATTTCTTCAAAGTTACCAATGTTGTTAATTGAAAAGAGAAATTAATTTTTTCTTTTTCAAAAATTACTTGTATTTCTGGACCAACATTTTTAACTCTCTTCTCATCATAATTTGATGGAGATTAAGTAGATTTTATTGACTACTGGTAACATTTTGGTCGTTAATTTTAAATTTAACTATAGCCTTTTCAATTTTATTTTTGGTTTATCAATATATGACGAACCAAATTTAGATTTTGTGTATTAATATGTAATTCAAAATTATTTACAGAATTTAAAGCCGAACCTGATCATTGTCTTTGCATTTCTTCCATTTGGTTAATAATTTATTTGTTGATTGGTGAAAATAATCATTTAAATCTGTTGTTCCTAATAAAACATCATTTTTTAAACTACACTCTCTTCCTAATTTCCAAAGATACAATGAAATCTGATGTATACTGTAATTGTTCTGCTTTATATCACAATATCTTTAAATTTAGTAATTACTGCATTAATTTCATTAAGAAAATTGTGCAGTTCTACAGTATTATCAATATTATTATTTTCATAAGCCATAACTCTATATTGATAGCCATATATTTTATATAAATCTGATTAGTTATTTCATTTCGAAGTTGTTAAAACCGTTATTATTGAGATTTATTAAGTTATAACGTGAAACATATTCTGATAGGCTTTTTGTATATTTTCATTATATTTATGTACTAGAATTTTTGAAAATAATTATCAGAATTTCGTTGCTGTTAGTAATATCACCATTAATAGGAATATTGAAGATATTAATCTCAATAAGATTAATTACTCTTTGTTTGTTAGGCTTTGAATTTCCTTCTAAATTTCATCTTCTACAAATATTTTTAAGTTCCTTTACAGTTTTATTTTCTTATATATTATCCTTATTATTGATATTAGCATTACTATTTTCAAAAATAATTATTAATCTTTCTTCATTAAGTTTACTTTAGATGTTTAAATTTATTGATTTACATTTATTTTGATGTTCTCTTAACGTTTTATTCTCCAATCCATTACCCTGATTATTAGTATTAACCTTATTATTTTCTACAAAATTAATAATTTTTAAAATTTTGTTTAGAATAGTTTTTAGTTCTTCTGGTTTACAAATTTTCTGAAGCACTTTCATATTTTTGTTCTAAATGCTTCACTTTACAGTCATTAATAAATAAAATAAGCTCTCATTGGCTCAGTTTTGAAACCTTTTGAGTCTATTTGCCTTACAATGATTAAGCAAGGTTTAAGCTTCTCATTTTCGTATTGTATTTATAAGAAAAAATTTATTATATTTTTAATCAACTTTATTTAAATTTAAAAATAAAAAATTACTTAGTCTAATTAAAAATAATTACTTGTAAAGGTAAATAATACGCAAAGAAATTTTTGCCTTTTACAATTTTTATTTACTTTTTTTATTTTTTTAAATCCTTGATATCTTTATTTCCTTATTTTTAATTTTTTGATTCATTAATTTTAACTGTTTGGTATCACTTAATTCAAACAGCATTACGATTGAAGTTTTAAAATGAGAGTTCTATAATGGAAAATTTTAAAAAATGGTTTTGATTAAAATGCGAAGAATTTGCAGGTTGAATCGAATCAGTTGGATGTATAGCAACCCTCTTTTATTATGTCAGTCGTATATGAATGTGTATTATTACTATTTAGCATGCTTTTACATCAAAATGCCATATAGTTTTCACTATCTGAGAGCATGATTTTACGTTATCTGCAGAAGATGATGAACATCTTGATCTGCAAGATAAAGTTAATAGCATGACATTTAGAGAGAATAGTGTTTGGCTGATTTTGATGTTTGTTTTAGACAAAATAAGACGTGTTTTGTCATTAAAACTACCGAGTTCAAGAGCAATACCATAGTTTTTTGGCAAGACATTTCAGGTTCCATTTGTTGAGGCTGTATGAAAGCTGATGTCTTAGTTAGAGAAATTAAGTGCCCAGGTAAATAATGATGAACTTGCAGCACGTGCACACATCCTTCTAAAGTTACTGATTGTACCAAGACTGGATAACTGAAGCTGATATCTTACTTAGAGAATGGAAGTACTTAGGTAAATAATGAAGAAGTTACTATTTTAAATCACATCCTTCTTAAGTTAATGTTTGAATCAAGGTTAGGTAAGATAATGAGACTGCAAAACATGATGCTGCAGCACTGCCTTCCTAGAGATTTTTGTTACTGCTATTGACAGTTACCATTCAACATACCAGCAAAAAACTTATGCTGGTAGCAAGAATTTTGTCTATGTTGCAGTGCTAAATGCATTCCAAGCAAGGGAAGATGTATAGGTGACTTGTGAACTAATTGACACTGCTTTCCGCGAGCATATGATTTAGTCAGTGCCAAAGTCAGGGGGATAAAATTATTTACTGTGGAAATTCTCATCAATAAGTGCACTCAGACCCTTTATTTTTGTTAAACAGTAGTATACACATATGTTTTGCACATGTACAGACCCAGTTTTTGTGTAGGATGAGACATGAACACTTAATTGTGCTTATTGACTACCCTATGATATACGAGGGTTATTCCAAAAGTAAGGTCCGATTCGCCGTAACTATTGAAATTTGGCACCAATGACAAAACACGCATGCGCGCCGACTCCCGGCAAGCCTTGCGCGTCAAACGCCAACATTCGCTTTGTTACTGTTGCTGAGTGTAGTTCACAGTGTCACTTTACAATGTTTAAGACAATTGATCAGCCCGCCGATTGTGAAGTATGGGCAGTGATACGGTTTTTGTCTGCAAGAAACAATTCAGCGGCGGAAATTCATCGGCAGATTACTGAAGTGTACGGTCCTAACATAATGAGCGACAGTAAAGTGCGCAAGTGGGTGCGAGCTTTTAATGAAGGACGGGATAATGTGCACGATGAACCACGGTGTGGCCGACCATCAGTGATTTCAGACGATTTGGTCAATGCGGTTGACAAACAAATTCGTGAAGATCGCCGATTCACTATTACAGACGTAGACATGCATTTTCCGAATGTGAGTAGAACAACTTTGTACAGAATTGTGTCTGAACATTTGAAGTTTCACAAATTGTGTGCCCGTTGGGTTCCCAGGCTGCTTACTGAGCCCCAACGAATGAAAAGAATGGCTTTTGCTCTTGATTTTTTGGAGCGATATCATAAGGAAGGTGACAGTCTTTTAGACAATGTTGTCACAGGGGATGAGACATGGGTTTCTCACATCACTCCAGAGTCTAAACGTCAGTCAATGCAATGGCGTCACACGTCATCGCCAGTCAAGGTCAAGGCAAAGCAGACAATCTCAACACGTAAGGTTATGGCGACTGTGTTCTGGGATAGACGTGGAGTATTGTTAGTCGACTTTATGGAGAGAGGAACAACGATTAATAAAGCCGCCTACTGCGCTACCCTGACTAAACTTCGACGTGCAATCCAGAATAAGCGACGTGGTCTTTTGTCGTCTGGAATCTTGTTGTTGCATGACAATGCCAGACCCCACACTGCAAATGAAACGCAAGCTCTGATCAAGAAATTTGGATGGGAACAGATGGACCATCCTCCTTACAGTCCGGACCTGGCGCCAAGTGATTTCCACCTGTTCCGTTACTTAAAGGAGTTTCTCGGCGGCAAGCGCTTCGACACAGATGATGAAGTGAAAGAAACAGTTAAGGACTGGTTATCGTCACAGGCGGCCGATTTCTATAACATGGGCATTCAAAAGCTTGTTGAACGATGTGACAAATGTTTAAATAAGTATGGAAGTTATGTAGAAAAATAGATAAAGATGTAAGGAATGTAAATAAAACAATTGTTTTGAAAAAACATTTTAGTTTTGATTTTTTTTTTATAACCGGACCTTACTTTTGGAATAACCCTCGTACTTCACTAGTTCTAATATGTGAGCGATCTGTACTTTAATAAGTAATTCAGACAACATAGATGTGAGAATATGTACTTCAAGGATCGGTACTGCCAGAAATATGTGATGTCAATATGCAACCTCCGTCTGAACAGGCATTGAAAGGCCCAATGGTATCCAACGGCCGCCGTGTCATCCTCAGCCCACAGGCATCATTGGGTGCAGGTTTGGAGGGGCATGTGGTCAGCACACTGCTCTCCTGGCCATATGTAATTTTATGAGATCAAAGCCACTACTCCTCAATCAGGTTGCACCTGAGTTTGCCTCACAAGAGCTGGGTGCACTTTGCTTGCCAACAGCACTTGGCAGAACGGATGGTCAGCCATCCAACTGCTAGCCCAGCCTTACAGTGGCTAACTTTCGTCATCTGACGGGAACCGGTGTTACCACTGCGGCAAGACTTCAATATGCAAGCAATATGTATTCATTTTAATTTCACAGAACAATAAGGTTATGATGATTGCATTGTATGTGTTCACTTGTCAAAATCCTACATATTTTGAGATATAATAAAATTTTAATTTGCCTCTAAGTTCACAGTTTCATATCCAAACAGAGATTCTGTAACTTTACGTGTGTTTTACGATAAGGAAACTGTGTGTGTGTGTGTGTGTGTGTGTGTGTGTGTGTGTGTGTGTGTGTGTGTCTGTGTCACTTTGTACTACACATCTTTGTCTATTCTCATAAATAATTTAAGTGTGTTTGAAAGACAGTATTTTCAAGATGTCGACCTTTCTTCTCTGTCTTGTCCCACCACTGTTTTTGGTTTTGTTACATCACTACATTCATCCATCATTGTCTTTGGTCATATTGTGTTCTATGTAAACACTTGATATTATGTTCTTTTTCCGAATTACAAAAATATGCTGTTCAAATGATACATCATGATAAAGATCTGTCAAAATACATCCTTCCTGTCCTACAATGCTGCTTGGTAAGTTTCTTTTTGGTTATGTTCTCTGTCATTAAATGTATTTGGAAGTATTAAGATCAGATTTCTGCTAATATTTAGTAGTTTGTTATGGTAAATACATTCTGTAAACATTTTAGAGAACTGTTGCACCACAATTCCGATAGGTAAATGTTGCAGTCATTCTCAAAAGCAGTTTTTGTACATAAGCTCAAGCAGACCTAAATCATTTATAATGAAAAGAAATAACTGCCAGTTATTATCATCTATTATATTTTCCTAGTGTATAACATGGTACATTATCTTCTTCTGCTCTAAACTTGTGCTTACTATGCAGAGATATGACTGAAACGTTCGTAAAACTGTCAGCTGATACTAGTTCATTCTATGAACCACCAATAACCTACCATCACATCGAACTGCCAAAACCCTTTACGTATTTTACACATGGAGATACACATGTAAGATTTTCCCTAAATATTGCTAGTGTGTGTGTGTGTGTGTGTGTGTGTGTGTGGGTGGGTGGGTGGGTGGGTGCGTGGGTGGGTGGGTGTCACTGTGTGTATGTATGTGTGTGGTTTTGTGTGTTGCTGACATTTTTGCAGACTTTTAGTCACTTGTTTACCAATTGACATTTGGAAAGGTTCACAGAACATATCAGACATGGAAAACATTTAATTTGAGGGTCTTTGTGACTTACACCAAGTGTAAGTCCAAACATGAAAATGTCAACTACACACGTAGGATGTTATTTCTTAGCTACATATTTTGGTAGCAATTTTGAATGTGGAAATAACATTCAGGCACTTAATTTGAGTATCCATAGTCATGATGTAGGTACCCTTTTGTGTGTGCGTGTGTGTGTGTGTGTGTGTGTGTGTGTGTGTGTGTGTGTGTGTGTGTGTGTGAGAGAGAGAGAGAGAGAGAGAGAGAGAGAGAGAGAGACCTATAAAATGAGATGATCCTCGTGGGTGTGGAACATGTCAGAAAGTATAACATAAAAAACATAAAACATTTGAATATAATACTTACTATCCTGATCATTTGTCAGGAGGTTGTCAAAGTATGTGAATACAATACAGAAAACTGGAACAGCTAATATTTACTGAATTAATATGCTGTCACAATGAAACATTCTTATCAATAATTAATAAATTTATCATACTCAAAATTCCTAATCTTGACTCTCGTGACCACGTGCTGTCAAAATTGAAATCTGACAGACATTTTACGTAAGCTGATCTAATAGTCTATGTTAAGATATTCATCTAAAGAATAGGAGTTGCCTGTCAAAAATTCTATCAAACCCTGTTTAAACTGTGATTTATCTGAAACCATGTTTTTAGTGGTTGCTGGCAATTTATTGAAAATGTGTGTTCCACAATATTAGACGTTTTTCAGAAGAAATTAAGTAATTTTGGATCTTTATGCAGATTGTTCTTATTCCTAGTATTGATACTATATATTGAGCTATCAGTTGGAAATAGAGAGATATTACTTCCAACAAATTTCATTAAGTAATAAATATACTGAGAAGCAGTGGTCAGAATACAAAGTTCCTTAACAGTTTCCTATATTATGTTCTTGAATTTACACCTCAAATCATTCTTATCACACACTTTTGCACACTAAAAACTTTTGCTCAGTTTGATAAGTTATTCCAGAGCATGATCACAGATGAAATAACAATGTAAATAAGCAATTTATATTTATATCTCCTATATCTGACAGCATTTGCACTGCAAATACAGATTTGTTTAGGTGTTTAAGCAGTTCTGTGGCATGCCCTTCCCAACTGAATTTATTATTGAGGTGTAATCCAATAAATTAAGCACTGTGAACCTCTTTGATCAGAATGTCTACACACATTTGAAGGAAACCTCTTACAGGTTGTCTTTTGAAAGTTTAGCTTTAAACCACTTATTAATGTCAGTAAAAATTTGATCAACAGCTATTCGAAATCTTTACTTGACATGCTACTTATAGCAATGTTTGCATTATCTGCAAACAAAACAAACTTAGCATCTGGCAATATAACAGATGAGAGGCCATTAAATTAAACAAGAAAAAGGAATGGACCCAAGATGGAACCTTGAGGAACACCACATGTAATTAATTCCCAATCAGATGAAGACTGACTGCTTACTGCACAGGCGTTTCGCAATTACACCCTTTTTTTCCTGTTCATTAGATAAGACTCAAACCATTTCATAGCTTTTCAGGTGACACCATAATATTCTAATTTATTTAAGAGAATGCTGTGGTTTACACACTCAAAGGCTTTTGACAGGTCACAGAAAAAGCCAGTAGCCTCTGATTTATTATCTAATAAATTAAATACATTCTCACTGTAAGTGTAAATACCTTTCTCTATATCAGAACCCTCAAGAGCCCCAAACTGTGCCTTGACAATACATTATTTGCAGTCAGATGCTTAAGGAGATTCTTGAACACAACGTTTTCAAATATTTGTGAGAAAGCCAGCAAAAGTGAATTTGATCGATAGTTTGATGATATCGCTTTATTCCCCTTCTTGTAAAGAGGCTTAACTTCAGCATATTTCAGCCAGCCTGGAGATGTTCCGCTGATAAGAAATTGATTACACAAATAACTTAAGATAGATCTCAACTCGCATGAGCACTGTTTGATTAACTTCGTTAGTATGTTATTATACCTACTAGAATACTTAGTTTTTAAGGATTTTATGATGGATGCTACTTCTTTGTGAGATTTTAGCGACATTTCAATTTTACTGAAGTTATTTTTAAAGTGTATCCTCAGCTATTCCATTGCACTGTTCGCCAAACCTGAAAACCCCAAGCTGTCAATAACAGAAATGAAGAAACTGTTTAAGAGGTTTGCAACACTACATGCACTTTTTAGCAAAGTCTCATTTATTCTTAGAGCTATCTGTCCTTCTCTGTTTTTAGCCACACCTGTCCCTGTATTCACTGTACGCCATGCAGTTTTTATTTTGTTGTCCGATGTAATTATCTTTTTCTCATAATGAAGCTTCCTCAGTTTCATAGTGTGAAAGTGATATGAAGGTTACAGATGGAATTTGCCAGACAGAACATGGTGACTTTTTACACACATGATAAAGACTTCTACATGCAGAAAGTGTTTACACTGGTGTCCAAAATGCAAGCAACAAACGGAAACAAGTAATATTAAGGTAGAAACAGTGTAACGAATGCGGAACATAAATAACTGCTACAAGCATAACGGTAGACAAAAATTTTCGTTTTTTCTACCTTAACGGATTTGCACATACATTCCAATAACTGGTTAATGTGCTCAGTATGCAGTGTGAGCACCTCTCGCACCAATACAGACCTGACAACGAAGGGGCATGCTGTGAATGAATGATGTCGTCAATAGCACTTTGAGGCAATAACACCCATTCTTCCTGTGGAGCTGCTCGCAAGTCTTGGACAGTGGTAGATGGATGCTGACGTGATGAAGCCGGTCTCCCCAGTGCACCTCAGACATGCTCTACGGGTTTCAAATATGGGGAGTGAGCAGGTCATGCCCTGCGTGCAACATTTTCTGTTTCCAAGAAAACATCAGCCACCCATTCTCTATGATGTCGATTATTATCGTCCATCAGTAGGAAGTCTGGGTCCAGACACCCTCACAACAACCGCACACGAGGTCCCAAGATATCATCAGGATACCTGACTGTAGTTAAACCTTGCCAATTCACCTGTACAATTTCATGAAAAGGTGTTCGAATGATCCACATAATCCCAGCACACACCATTAGGGATTCTCCTCGATATCGGTGTCTTTCCACAAAGCTTGTGTCCCAAAATAGTATTCAACGTTCCTTCCAGATGCGAATGCTTGGAGAATCACTCTCCAAATCAGGACTCATCTGTGAAAGGTGCATTGGCCCATCTTCAACCACCAGCAGCTATGTCGAGGACTGCATACTAGACGTTCTCTTCTGTGAAGAAGTGAAGCATCAGAGATACACATACAGCAGATCTCTGACAATAAAGGCCACTTTGCTGAAGCTGTCACTGTTTGTCTCAATATAATATGTTCATTGGCTGCTGCAAGATCAAATGCCAGTTGCTGTGCAGTACTAAGGCGGTAGCATTGTGCCCTTACAGCCAAATAACACTCCTCTCTTTCTGATATCACAAATTGGCGGCCCAGCCCTGATCTTGGAGATACCGTTTCGGTCTCTATAGATTGTTGCTACATTCGAGAAACAACACAATGATTCACATTACGCCGTCAGCTACATTAGTTTGTAACTGTCCTGTTGCCATTCTTCTTTTGACCCTCCACACAGCAGAGAGTCCGGTAGGCGTCTTCTTTGTGCTATACCACCCGGGTCCAGCGATCGTGGATCTGAGACTACCAGGGACACACCACGCCATTAGACAGGTGCCCTGAGGTCACGTTGGCGTGGTTGTCAGCTGACCAGAATGCCACCTTCCAGGCAGAACACGATTGTACGGACATCTGTTAGCAGTTTCTATGCTACAAGGCTGGGAAATAGTTGTTTGTTGCTTTAATTTTGGACACCAGTATAATCTGAGTGGCGTTGTGCCTAATACGAAGTATGGTACTGAGATCGAATTGTAAAAGTTCATAATAGGCGTTCAACCTGTAAGTTCGTGCAGTTACGCTGTGTGTGTGTGTGTGTGTGTGTGTGTGTGTGTGTGTGTGTGTGTGTGTGTGTGTGTGTGTGTGTGTTACTGATTACGTATTTTAGATGTGGAGCTACCGTCAATTATCTTTAGGTATATTTTCACATAAAAACGTTTGAATGATGCGCAACAATTCAGATCGTTCAGATACTTCTTAGCGCAGCTACCTTTAATATCCACTGGACAGACTGCACAATACACAAAAGGGAATTAAAGACAACATAACCCGGCATTATGGAAAATTCTACACCAGTGTCATTGACCGTGCCGTACAATTTTCGATATGACTTGCTCAAACTTCTGATCACATACAGAAGATGGTGGACGCTAACCGCAAACTTCATGAACAATTAAACCTAGAAGAAATAACGCAAATCTTATAACAGGCTGCAGCTAATAAGCCACCTGGGGAAAAAAGGTGTCCTTATGATCTTGTATATAGCAGAACAGTCAGCAGCAGCAGGATCACCACCATCTGAAGCAGCACCCAGTCCAACTCGTGGAGAGCCAATCAGAAGAAGAGCGACACAAGCATCAGCAGCAGCAGCAGCATTCAAGAAGGAAGAACGGTCTTCACTAACAGAGACAGCAACACCAACTCCAACAGGATCAAGGGTACCAGCACAAAGGAGCTCTGTGGTCAAAGCAGTTATTCCTCATAAGATGTGCCTGAGACCACGATTTATGGTAGCATCGCAGAATGGGTAAGATTCCAATCAGTATGTAACACAGTCCATTTCAATAAATGTCAGTGTTACCAGCACAATTGCTCCACCTCCTCTGCAGAATATTGCTCCTATCATACCGGCACGTCCAATAAAATAAATTTTAGTCCCAACAGTGGCAGCACCTCAGCCAACCATGTCATTAATAATAATGAGCTCACAATTTTCCACCATTATATACATAGCCTGTTTTGCAAGTTAGACCAACTGATAGTAAATATTGATGAACAAAGAGGTGCAAGTTGTGCTCACATTCTCTGCCTAACCGAACACTATGTCACTGTTGGCACTGAAATGTTCAATATTCTCAACTATGTATTAGCTACCGCATATTGAAGAAAGCATATGAGCAGAGGTAGGGTAGCTATTTATGTGAAAAAAGAATCTGTCCTTCAATACAACAGATGTGCAAAAATATTGTGTGGAGCAACATTTTCACATAGGTGTTACTGAAATACCAAAAGCTGACAAGAAATTGGCAGTTGTAGCAGTATACAGGCCTCCATCTGGTAATTCTTAAAATTTTTATGAAATAATTAGATTCTATGGTATCGTATCTAGCAAGACAAAATAGAAACATTATAGTGATAGAAAATTTTAATGTAGATTTCCTAGTAAACTGATCCTCTAAGGCACAATTTGCAAATTTAATGAATACCTACAATCTTGTCTCCACTGTCAGTTTTCCCACAAGACCAACTGCCACTTCCAGCACTCTAATTGGCAATATCTTTGTAGATGTGAGTAAAGCTAATCATACAGTAGAAAAAGTCATAAATGGTCGCTCTGATCACGACGGGCAAATACTCAACATTAACAACTTTAATACACATCAGAGTAATGCTGATACTCAATGTAAAACCATTAGACACATGACTGAGGAAAGTATTCAGGAGTTCAAATTATGCTTTCAGGAGACTCATTGGAGGTACGTTTATCTTGGAGGTGATGCTAATACAAAATATAATTTATTTACTGATAAAGTATCAGGTATATTTGAAAGTGTCTTCCCAAAAAAGATCTGTAGACTACAGGACAGGCAATCAGAAAAAACGCCATGGCTCACCAAGGGCATAAAAATATAACGTCAGAGGAAAAGGGAACAGTATACATTACCCAGAAAATTTAATAATCCTCTCCAGCTTAACTATCATAGCACATACTGCAAAATTTTAACAAAAGTAATTAGTAAATCAAAGAGTATGTGCATTACTTTTGAAATTAGCTGTTCAAATAATAAATGCAGAACAATTTGGAATATATAAAGAGGGAAATAGAAACTTTACTATCTGACAATGTAAGAACTACTGTCCTAAAAGTTTATGATTCAAAAACAGTTGATAGTAAATGTATAGCAGACACATTTAACAAATACTTTTTAATTGTCGTTTTTCAAATAGGTTGCAGTGGTGAACTAGGTGAAGCTGCAGACAATCTGAAACTTAACCTTCCTGAAATTTCTGATGATATAAATGTATCACCCATAACTGTCAATGAAAACAGAAAATAAAAGTAAAAGATCTTCAGGTGTAGATAACATCTCTAGCAAGCTGTTAAAATCCTGTAGTAATGAAGAGAGTGTGGTATTTCCTCACATTTGCAACACATCTCTTTGTGTAGGAGTTGTTCCATAGAGGATGAAATACGCCATTGTGAGACCTCTTTACGAATCCAGCGATGCTACAAATGCCACTAATTGTCGTCCTATCTCTCTGTTAACAACATTTTCAAAGGTTATTGAAAAAGCAGTGTATAGCAGGATTGTGGCCCACCTAGATAAATATAATATTATTAAACATAGACAGTTTAGTTTTCAAAATGTGGTTTCAACAGAGCGAACCATATGCTCATTCACAAATGATATCTTGGAGTCTATTAACAGTAAGAAGTCACTAGTTGGTGCCTTCTGTGACCTTTTCAAGGCTTTTTATTGTGTAAACCACAAGATACTCTTAGTGAAGGCCTATCATTATGGAACCAAAGGTCCTATAGGTAATTGGTTGAAATCACATCTCAAAGATAGGAAACAAAAGGTGGTCCTACATGGCTACAACAATGGTGCCCTTAATACAGTGGCTTCTGAATGAGGCAAAATACAGCATGTGGCTCCCAGAGATCTGTCCTTGGGCCCTTGCTGTTTTTAATATGTGTTAATGATCTACCCCTGTCCATTAGTGAAACATGAGAATTCACAATGTTTGCTGATGATACAAGCATTGTGATAGATAGTACGCCCACCAGTGATCTAGAGCCTGATGTTGATGTACTGAGAAGTTACAGCTTGGTTTACAGTTAATTCTCTTTAGTTAATATTAAAAAAACTAATTCTAATCAGTTCTGCACTAGAAATAAAAATCTAGAAAACAGTCATTGCACACGACAAGCAGGTACTAGAAGAGGTGCACTCCTGTAAATTCCTATGGGTTTATATTGATAGTAAGCTCGATTGAGAACATCATGTGTCCCTGACTCTAAAAAGGCTGTCATCAGCAACTTTTGCTTTAAGAATCATCGCTCATCTTGGGGACATCACCATTTTAAAATTAGATTATTTCAGGTACTTTCAATCATTAATGAGTTATGACATAATCTTCTGGGGTATTTCACCATTCTCAAAAAAAAATCTTAACTACTCAGAAGAGAGCAGTCAGAATTATGTGTGGGTTTCTCCACGAACCTCATGTAGAAAACTTTGCACTGTTAGGAATACTGACAACAATAAGTCAGTACATATACTCTCTGATGAATTTTGTCATTAAAAACGATCCTCAGTATGAAACAAATTGTTCACACCACAATTATAACACTAGAGGTAAAGATGATCTGCATTTTGAACTAAAAAATTTGTCACTTGTACAGAAGGGAGTAAAGTATGCTGCTATTAAGACTTTTGATGCACTGCCTAATTATATTAAATGTACAGAAGAAAATGAAATTCTTTTCAAATGTACGTTAAAGAAATACGTGCTTCACAATCCACTTTACTCCTTGGATGTATTCTTTTCCAGAAATAACTGAAAGGTCCCATACACACTTTTATGCACTTCTGGAATAAAAAGATATACCTTGTTTTCCGTTATTAGATGAAAGATATAATACTATGTTAATGATAGACAGTGAATTATAATACCAGATAAATGTTAGCTACCAAATGAGAAAAACTGACACTTACTATTTGCATTACTGTACTATGTTATTATTGTTCTGTAGTATTAATTGTATTTGTATAATTGTATTGACACATTCCAAATACAAGTGAATTACTCACATGTACAGATCCATGGTATATGCATCCCAAATAAAAAAAGTAAGAGGTTTCGGCACTTACTGGGACCACAGTGATGTTTTAATTTGTAACCATCACTGAAGAATGTTCAAGCATTATCGACGTATCAAGTGTCTTGACGCTGAATTCAAGCTGTATGCCTGGACACTTAATGCCCAAATGCCAACAGTCACCCTCCAATTACTGAGATATTGTCAATCGAGGGCGGTACTGGATCCATCAATGGGAGAGCTTCTTGCACTACAAAGAGACGTTTATGAATGGCGGGGCATGCGAAAACTTCCTTGCTCTTCGCATTTTTAGACTTTCTTAGTACATATAATCACGTGGAATATTGCTATTTAAGACAGCGCCTACTGACTTGCTGTTTTGAGCCCATCACCGCTCAAACCATAATGGAATGGGTGTTGCACAATAAAACGACAATCAGCATCAATCATTCTTGCACGCCTCACATAACTTACCATTAGGATCTGAGACAATGATGCCTCATGTTAGTGACATTATATGCATCAACTATCGAATCACTTTCGCAGTGTCTACATTCTAACCTCGAGGACTTCACATTATTCCGCCAAAAATATGGAGTTCGGGCATATGCAGATGGCGTCAGAGTGCTATTGTAATAGATCTTCGCCTCACATAATAACTTGTACAGAAATATGAGGAGGACAGCAGTGTCATCCTCAGATGGCAATAATTAGCCCTGCTTCAGGTGGGCCGTGAAGTATCCATGCACCAAATGTACTGGTTATCAAATGTATTGTCCCATAAGCAACATCTGAGCCAACGTCAAGGGTATGTTACCCAAGAACAGGATGAACAAAATGCAATATTTTATTAGAAGTACCGACTGCAGTATTTTGATTGATAGAAAATTTCCCATTTCATTAACACATATGATTTAACTAAGCTTGAGCCGTGCACAACTCGTGTTTATGCCATTTATTGTTTGTCATGTTCAATTACAGTACTGTTGCCTCGTTTTCTTATTCCTTTTATTGTTGGAATATTCCCACGAGCAACAAAGTGGTTTTCAAGTTGGAAAATTCTAGCCACCTTCCAGTGAAGTTTCACTGTATTTTGTTGTTTGAACTGAGGTGCCTTCTGGCCGTTAACGTTCCGTTTACCTGCCCTGGCCGTTGACGTAAATTTCTGGCAGTGTAGTTTCCTCATCGTGTTGTTGCTGTCCAGCACGGTGTGTAATTTGACAACTCTATCTATGACTGGTTGTTGGCTCCAATATCTTCGTTGTTCCATTGAACTCCCTGTTGTGCCCTGGTTGGGTGAAGTGGGAGTTGTCTTGTCGCTGGGCACATTGGCTGTCGGTTGGTTGGGTTATCACTGGGTCGTGAATGGTTGGCCCGACTGCCTGTCTCACCTAAGCGAGCTTTATAGTGTTTGAATTCCAGGCCAACAGTCAAACATCTGAACGCCCTTGGATGTACTGCCTTTTCTTTTATTTGTTCTTTTTGTTTGTACTTATATGGCTTCTAGCTGATTTTTTTAAATTAAGGTTGTTTTGCTCTTAAGGTGTAAGATTCTATAGGCCTTCAGCCTAATTTAAAGATCAGTTCCATGTAAGACCTTTGGCATTTTAAAGGCTTTAATGTTGTTGAATTTTAAGTGTTGGGCCTTCAGCCCACTTTGACTTTCAGTTGTTTTGCTCTTAAGTTCTTCAGCCTAAATTAAAGAACTGTTTCATGTAAGGCCTTTGGTATTTAAAAAAATTATATTATGGAATTTTAAGTGTTAGGCCTTCAGCGGATTTGAATTTAACTTGTTCGCTCTTGAAGTGCCTGATTCTTTGGGCCTTCAGACTAACTAAGAAACTGTTTTAAGATAAGGCTTTGCCTTTTCAATTTCTGTTTTACTTGTGTTTTGCCTAATTAAGAACTTGGCCTTGTTTTTAATAAAAAAAATTTTTGATGTTGTTTAGCTTTAAGTCTTGGTCTTTCAGCCGATTTTGAACTCAAATTGTTTGCTCTGAAAATCTCAGCTTCTTTGGGCCTTCAGCCTAAATAAAGATATGGCTTGCCTTTTAAATTTCTGATAATGCTTGCGTTTTAAGATATTGGCCTTCAGCCATTTTTCAATTGAAGTGCCTTTTAAAGCTCTGATTATGCTTGCGTTTTATTTATTGGCCTTCAGCCGTTTTTAAAGTAAAGTGGCTTTCAGCTGGTAATTAAATCCCAAAGATTAAAGCAGTGTGTCTAAAAAAAATGGGCTCTTGTAATGTTTGATTAAATAATAAATTTGTATGTTCGAGTGAAACTGACAGCCCCTTATTTTGGCCCCTTTCCATAATTTATACTCCTGTCCTGTCCTGCAGGTTTAGCAGGGCGTTTCAAACCTCTAACTCGTCACACCACTTAAACCAAGCCCAGTCAGCACAGCAAAACGGATTCTGGTAGCCGCTGCTTGGGTAGTCTGGTCGTCTAATATTTTGTAGTTACCCTCTCTGACAGCCACATCCATATAATAAGGCGGTTTGAGTTTATGTAGTTTTCTATTTCAGTTCAATATTATTTACACTTTATCCGTTCTTAGTTTCTTATTAGTTACTAGAAATTCTCTAACCTTGTTCAAAGTTTTGACATACTATCACCAACATTCGTGAATGGAGTAGAACCCCCGCCACGTTATGTACAGTCGTTTTTCGTTATGGCAAGTTACGTGAAGGAGGAATCCCTCCTCCATTCCGGAGGAATTCGTAGCGTCTTTCTGTAAGTTTTGTCACAAGGGGCTTTAGTCGTCAATAATACATTCTCCTTCACTGTTTACAACAGTCTGCCAACGCTAGGGTAACTTTTAGATTCTGCGACTAGGAGAAATCACGTGTTTTTTGAGGCTAAGAACTCGTCAATCCATGTTCAGAGCGCATTTTCATCAGAAAAAGAAGTTCCTTGAAAGTTCTTTGATAGAGAACGGAAGAGATGAAAATCTGAGGGTGCAACATCACGTGATTAAGGCGGATACGCAATTGTTTCCAAACAGAACTCCTGTAACGTGTTTTTTGTCAGTTTAGTAGAATGCGAGCGGGCGTTATCGTGGGGTAGCATCACTTCAACCAGCCCTCCTGACCGTTGTTCTTACATTGCATCTGCCAAACTTCTCACAATACATGTCAGCACTGATAGTTATAACTCGGGGAAGCAATTCGTATTCCACCATACCGTCTCTATTCCACCACATGCATAACATTCGCTTTCGTCGATTCCTTACTTTCCCGTCACCAGTAAAGATACAGGCGGGCAATGGTCGGTGTTGTTCACCAACCAGTTGATGATGAGCAATTACAGATGAACATATAGTCAACCACTGATTTTCGTGATTTCAGTTTAGAGCATGTGGTACCTACAAACCCGATTTTTCAACGTTTTCGTTACATGCAAATGTCGTACGATGGTGGAATGATCACAGTTGATCTAATTTGCCAGTCCTCGAGTACAATGACGTGGATCACTACGGATCAATGCATTTAAACGATCTTCATCAAACCCCAAAGATGTTCCTGAACGTTAAGAGTCACTAATGTCAAAACGATCCTCCTTAGAACCAGAAAACTATTTTCTTCTTGTGCTCTGTCCAATGGCATTATCCTCATACATGACATAAATGTTTCTGGCTGCCTCCTCTTCTGTCAGACGTATATGGAACTCTGACAAGAATATGTCGGTAATGTTCCAATTTCTCCACGTGGCGCTTCATTTTCTAGCGATCCTGCTTAGAACCAGAAAACTATTTTCTTCTTGTGCTCTGTCCAATGGCATTATCCTCATACATGACATAAATGTTTCTGGCTGCCTCCTCTGCTGTCACCCGTTTATGGAACTCTGACAAGAATATGTCGGAAATGTTCCGATTTCTCCACGTGGCGCTTCATTTTCTAGCGTCCACAGCTCCATCCACCATCTCCAGATGGCAAAATGACAATACACTAACTCAAACAGCAACAGTGAACTACAAATAAAAATGACAATCGAGGAATAAACCCATAACAACTGGAATACCAACTTGCAAAACAAAAACGCTACAAAGTCATGCAACTTAATATATATCAACAACCATTACAACATCCACCAGTACATTCATTTTACAGGAGTTACACAGTGACAGACTGGAGCAGAGTCTGAAGAAATGCTCATCAAAAATTCCTATTGTCAAATGTCAAACACATTTGGATGGATGTAATCTATGGGAAAGTTGGAACTGGAGTGAATTCACACAACATCAATCTAACACCAAACCCTCTGTGCAAAAGAGTCAGTTACAGGACACGCCAGCACACAGATTCTTTTGTTCGGATCAACATGCAATTTGACCATGGTCAAGCAAGGAATCTCCTTTAAATACAAGAATGAGTCCTTCTATCATTGACTTAAAAACATATTCGCAGCAGACTGGCTCATGGTCCCAGGAACAAGATACCAGTCATATACTTGGTACGTGGCTGATTTCACTCGCTACTCTAAAACCAGAGCTACTCCGAACGTACTGGATTTTCAGTCACATCTACAACAGCAATACTGGATCATGCGACAAAGGTAAGCTAGAAAATCTGTAGAGTAGTTCCAAAAGTGTTTAATCTTTTCTCTCAGATTTCATTCATGAAGCACAGAAGTTGGAATTCAGTGAGGCTCGACGGCGATCTTGGAGTGATTATGGTTTTTACTGGACCATAAAGAATATCATAATCCTGAATAGGGCATTTTTTCTTTTCTAAATTTGAAAAACGAAGAAATTTAAAATTAAATAGCACGTTGAAGAACATAGCGTGATAAACTGGCAAAAGAAAGCTTTTTCGGAGACAAACAGGATGGACTGAAGGGAAGATGGGAGGCATGAAAAGAAAGAAAATAGAAAAATTTTATTTAGGGGATAGCGCCATGGGCTGGCGTTCCCCGTCTTACCAGCTCAAATGCATACACCAACAATCATTTGTTCTTTTGCATTAATCATTTCTGTATTGTTGTAGTCACTTGTTACATTTGTAAATTCTTGAATAACTGATGTTTGTATAAATAGCGCGCGATCCTTCCGGGTTAAAAGTTTTCAGTTCATTAAGGATCAAGTTAGGAACATTTGTAGCTATATTCCGCAAGCTACCTTGTGGTCTGTGGCGGAGGGTACTTTGCGTACCACTGTCACCTGCCCCCTTTCCTGTTCCACTCGCAAGTATTTGTCGGAGAAACGATTGCCGATAAGCCTACTGCATGCGTGAGTTCGAAACTCTAATTTAATGCACATGCAATACGTTGCATTTCTTCATGTTCAAAGACAATGTCCACTTCGAGCTTCTAAAAGGAGTGACTTATTTTTAGTTATCTGTTAGTTACTAGTTTATTTTTGTAGTTTCTTGCGTATTTGAGTACTTACTAGGCACAGCCTTTCATTTTGAACGACAGTCTGGCATAAGGTACCGCTGTTGTTACCGACCCTTGCCTCGACCCCCGTAACGTACAGGCAGTTTAGTTTTGTAATTTCTTGCGTGTTTGAATGCCTTTTAGTTTAAAGTCGTTCATTTCGTGCACGTTTATTTATCAGGTACAGTTCCGCATTTGTTAACTGTCTAGTATATATCTTTCGCCGTCTTTAGTATGGATAAGGACTGTGAGTGCTATGTACAGATGCGAGATGAGTTGCTGACCCTTCACTCACAGCTCCAGGCTGTGCTGGTTTCCGTCCAGAGGTTGCATCTGCTGCCAATGTGCGTAACTGTGAGGGTTCAGATGTGGAGATCCGAGGGATGTCGAGTACACCCCTGCTGTGGCCTCCCCAGTTACTGCCTGCGCTGAGGCTGACCCCTCACCTTTTGTAGAGTGGGAGATCTTTAGACCGTTCCATGATCTGGCAGGCAATCAGAAGGCCACCCCCGTTTGTCTTGAGGCGCCGCCTGTGGCTAATGATTTTCCAGAGACAGATCCAGATGCTGCCCCTGTTCCAGAGGAAGCCTCTCGGCCCACAAGGTCTGGACTTTCACAGAGTGTGGGTTTGCTAGTAGGTGGGAGCTCCAACATTAGGTGCATAATGGGGCTCTTAGGGACATGGCTTCCTAGGAAGGAAGGAGTCCAGTGTGCACTCCATGCGCGTACCAGGTGAAGTCATTCCAGTTGTGTAAAAGGTCCTTCCGGATGCCATAAAGAGCACAGGGTGCAGCCAGCTGTGGGTGGTGGCTCATGTCGGTACCAAAGATGTGTGTCGCTTCAGATCAGAAGAGATACTCTCCCGTTTCGGCCAACTGGCTGAAGTAGTAAGGACTGTCAGTCCTGCTTGCGAAGTGAAGTCTGAGCTCACAATCTGCAGCATGGTCTACAGGACCAGCTGTGGTCCTTGGGTACAGAGCCGAGTGGAGGCTCTGAATCAGAGGCTCAGGCAGTTCTGCGACCGTGCAGTCTGCAGATTCCTCGACTTGCACCCAGGGTGCTGGGTTTTTGGGTTCCACTTAATAGATCAAGGTCTTGGGAAACTACAGAAAGAGTATCAGTCTAAAAGGGTACTTGACAAACACAGGAAGCTACACTCATGCTCATAAACTAAGGATAATGCTGATACATGGTGAAACAACGCTCTGGTGGGTGGTTTGCGGGTTTAAATCACCTTGGGCTATGACCATGCGGTGCATTTGACTTGCAGTCGTCGCACGGTGGCACTGGCAGCTATCCGCAAACACAGAGGTGTGTTGGTGCATGTCAGAGTATGGTGCAGCGAGTAAGTGTGCAGACGTTTCAGACGTGTTAATGGTGACTGTGTGTTGAAAATGAATCAGAGAACACATATTGATGACGTTATGAGGGTAGAATACTAGGGCGACTGGAGACTGGTCAAACAGCAGGTTGTAGCACGGGCCCTCCGTGTGCCCCAAAGTATGACCTCAAGATTATGGCAACGATTCCAGCAGACAGGAAACATGTTCAGGCGCTACAGTACGGGACGTCCACAGTGTACAACACCACAAGAAGACCGATATCTCACCATCAGTGCCAGCAGACAGCCACGGAGTACTGCAGGTGGCGTTGCTGGGGACCCTACTGCAGACACTGGAACTGTTGTCTCCAGACACACAGTCTACAGACGACTTAACAGACATTGTTTATTCGCCCAGAGACTGTGGTCTCAGGTTATGTTCACGGACGAGTCTAGGTATAGTCTGAACAGTGATTCTGTCAAGTTTTCATCTGGCGTAAAGCAGGAACAAGATACCAACCCCTTAATGTCCTTGAAAGGGATCTGTATGGAGGTCGTGGTTTGCTGGTGTGGGGTGGGATTATGATTGGTGCACGTACACCCGTGCATGTCTTTGACAGAAGAACTGCAACCGGTCAGGTGTATCGGGACGTCATTTTGCAGCAGTATGTCCATCTTTTCAGGGGTGCTGTGGGTCCCAACTTCTTCCTGGTGGATGATAAGGCACGACCCCACTGAGCTGCCATCGTGGAGGAGTACCTTGAAACAGATTATATCAGGCAAATGTAGTGGCATACCTGTTCTCCAGATCTAAACCCCATCGAATATGTCTGGGATGCTCTCGGTTGACGTGTCGCTACACGTCTTCACGCCCGTAGGACACTTCAGGAGTTCCGAGAGGCACTCGTGCAAGAATGGGAGGCTCTACCCCAGCAGCTGCCCGACCACCTGATCCAGAGTATGCCAACCCGTTGTGCGGCCTGTGTACGTGTGCATGGTGATCATATCCCATATTGATGTCGGGGTACATGCGCAGGAAACAGTGGCATTTTGTAGCACATGTGTTTCGGTACAGTTTTCTCAACTTATCGCCAATACCGTGGACTTACAGATCTGTACGTGTGTTGTCCCTATGTGCCTATGATATTAGCGCCAGTTTTGTGTAGTACCACGTTGTGTGGCAGCACACTCTGCAGTTATCCTTAATTTATGAGCATGAGTGTAGATATAGCAAAATATTATAGTGTAGTTGTAAATTGTCGTAGCTATGTTGGGAAAGAACCTGAGCTCCAGGCACTAATAGAAATCACTGAAGCTCAAATCGTTATAGGTAAAGAAAGCTGGCTAAAACCGGAAATAAGTTCAGCCAAAATTTTTTCAAAGGGCCTAATCGTTTTCAGAAAGGGCAGATTAAATACAATCTGTAGTTGAGCAGTTTCCCATGCTGTGAAATTCAACTAGGTTCCTGTGAGTTAATATGGGTACAGATTATACTGGACAACCGGAACAAAATAGTAATTGGTTCGCTTTACCGACACCTGATTCAGATGATGCAGTTTCTGGACAGTTGAAAGAAAACTTGAGTCTCATGTCATGTAGATAACCTACTCAAACAATTTTAGTTGGTGGTGACTTCAATTTGTCCTCGATATGTTCGGAAAAATACGTTTAAAGCGAGCAGTAGGTATTAAACGTAGTTCGAAATCGTACTGAATGCTTTTTCAGAAAATTATTTCGAACAATTCGTTCAGAAGCCCAATCGAAATTTAAATGGTTGGGATGACGAACTTAACCTATTAGGAACAAATAATCCTGGACAAATAGAGAGCATTATGATGGATACAGAGATTGGTGACCGCAAGGCAGTTGTAGTGAGACTGAATACCATAACATATAAACCCACCAAAAATAAAAGCAAAGTACATCTATTTAAAAAAGCAGATAAAAATAAGCTAGACGCCTATCTAAGAGACAATCTCCACTCCTTCCGATTTCACTATGTAAGCGTAGACCCCATGTGGCTTCAATTCAAAGGAACTGTATTGATGGCAGTTGAGAGACACATACTACGTAAATTAATAAGCGATGATACTGATCCCCACTGGTACACTAAACGGGTCAGAACACACATGCACAAGTAAAGAAAAAAGAGTGCCAAATTTAAAGGAACGCAAATCCACAAGATTGGCGAAATGTTACAGGCACTCGAAATTTAGTGCGAACTTCAATGCGAGATGCTATTAATAGTATCCACAATGAAACTTTGTCTCGAAATTTGGCAGAAAATCCAAAGACATTTTGGTCCTATGAAAAGTATACCAGTGGCGAGACACAATCAATACCTTCACTGTGCGATAACAATGGTTATGTCGCTCATGACAGTGCCAATAAAGCAGAGCTCACTTCGTTAAAGTGTATGGTACAGTGGTCTTCAACTTAGTTCACTGAGGTATGTCCAAGGAAATAAAAAGTGTGGGGGGGGGGGGCTGATAAATGAATCTTTCTTGTAGGTCTTGCTTGTATTAAATTAATAATTGTGGGTGTACGGGAGGGTATATTCATAGACTGAATTCAAAGAGAAATGTATTAAATCATTATAATCGACAGTGTTGACTGTATGTAGAACAATACAGGATATGAAATTACAAACCTAATTATGTCACAAACTGGAGGTGAGTGCAAGGTGGAATCTCAATACGTGCAAATTAGTTCCCTTGTGATATTCGAAAGGGAAACGATACTCCCATGGGTTTATGGAAGAAACTCTGGTAATCTGCTCGCAATGTATTTAAGTGAATAAGATATTCAGTATCACACTGGTGATGGTGATTGTGTTGATGAAGGGGTCAAGCACACTTGAGGACTAAACAGCAAATCTACAGAGTCTCAACACACAGTACTCTATCGATCTAAGTGCCTAGTTATGTGATGCATACAATGCCCCTGTTTCCACATCAGTATTACAGACTCACCTCATTGCAGTGTGGACTTACACTTAATATGAGAGTCTGGATGGTGAGCTTGCAGTTGCTGAAGGCCTGCAGAAAGTCATAGCACATTCGTCAAATAACAAATGGAACCATTTGTGTATATTTATAATTTTTAAAATTTATGTAAGAACCTTCCTCTAGTCATTTACCTTTCAATGGTTTGTTAACTAAATGCTTTGGTATGTGAATAACTAATATTTCCTTGCTGCTGAAATGGAGTAAACACAGATCTGAAATAAATTTTGCTTCTGTGTGTTGCATTAGCTGAGATGAAATAAGACCAGATAACTCTTTTATCTGGCAACAGTGTGAGAACCCATATTCTTAAAAATATAGCAAATTTGCATGTTTTTCTCTCTTGCATTTCGTTATTTTTAGTAGACACATGAATACTTGGTAACCTTCATCAAATGAGTAAACATTAATAGACACATTGCTTCACAGTCTAGGAAATATTATGATACATAAGAGTAAATTCAAAATTTTCAACTTTTTTATTAGTATCAAGATGAACATTTTTATGTTTCTTACCTCTACATATTTATTTACAGGAATCAAAGAGAGCCCAAAGAAAGCATATCTGATCATTATATTTCACAAGATACAAGCTTTCATTTCTTTATTATTTCTGGTAGTTCAATGTATGATGATCCTCTAAGTGGAACATATCTATTAATTTTTAGTTGCAAGTCAATAACCCCAGTCAGAACAATGAGCTTGCAAAGCAGACAATTAGACATAATCTCTCTTCTTCCTCTTTTATCGACTTTAGTCGCATCTCTTTCATTTGTGATCCTATATTACTCTGTCGGGAACCTAACTTCCATAATATTTTCAATTGTCTGCATTTTATAATGACAAAAACTTTGAAATTTACTTTTAACTATGATATATTCACAGCTGGTCTTTCATAAGTTTCATACACCAATGCACTCATGAAGTCTGGGTCATTCAAGTTTAGGTTCACCTCCATATTTATCGTTTGTAATATGTCAGCAAATGCTTTATTGACTAGATAATCATTAACTGCTTTTTAGCTCTTTTGTTCTCTGAATATACTGGTAGCAATTGGAAAATTTTTTTCTATGGTTTATCCTTACCAGTTTCGAAAATTTCACCATCACTTTCAATTTTAGAATAAGGTAATTGTTTCGAAAGACTTCTACCAATACTTTCCTGAATACTATGAATAACAGTAATTAGATCAACTTTTCTTAATCTTCTACATCCAGTCAAATTATTTCTTCTACATTAATCACAAAGTTGGAGAATCATGAGTTGCTCCATTTATTTGAAAACAGTTTTAACAATAAGTTAAATTTCGTGGGGCTCAACCTGATTGACAGGTTTCCTATTTTTAATATGTTCTTGAGTATAGTTTTACATCCACCTTATCTTTAGAATATAAATCTATGTAAAACATGATGTTAATTTAGAGAGATCTGCTACAGTTGTACTAATTATATATTTAAACCTTGACATGATTCATAAGTTTAAGATCCCATCTTCAAGTGTATGAAACTGTAACAGAAAAAGGAGAGGAGGGAGGAAATACAATGCAACATATCTGTAAAAACCAAATGAGCAGATTGCAGTGATTTGAGCTCTTGCTCTGATTGAACTGACCACGAGTTACATGTTACCAAATACAATAAGTAAATCACCTTGATTTGGCAGTCTACTCTTTTGATTTTTACACTATTTCGTATTGTATTTCTTTCCTCCTCTCTTTTGTATGTTGCAGTTTCATACACCTGAAGATAGGCTTTTGAAATCCAGAAAGTGGTTGTGGTCTGTATAAGTAATTAATACGTATTCTTATTGACACATCTGTGATATAAATGCTTTATGATCATATCTGCCTTGCCATAGAAGATTTTGCATTGGATCAGTGTTCTTTGGATATTTTCAAAATTCCGTATGCATGTACCTCAAAGAAAGGTTCCTATGTGCAAAGCAGAATGTATGGGCATTTTGGTCAGCCTGTCCACGTGCTGGTGGCACCCTGCTGCTAAGAAATGACAACCATTGAGCCTCATCTAGTTCTGACCCACAGATCTCTAGCTGTGGAACCTGGAAGCACAAAATATCAATCTTTGTAAGAAGGAAGAGTTGTCTGTCGGCAACCAGTTGTAATCCTATTACATTATTTGCCTACCTGTTTCTGGTATTGGCGTTTTTGTTCGTCCATCAGCATACTTTTCGCATCAGTAAACACAGAGTATTTGAGGAGTTCTTCAATGCTCCTGGTGTAAGCTTTATATAGGTCAACGAGTAATATCGTTCGTAAGCATTCTTTGTGTTTCCAGCATAAGTATACTAGACGTCTGTAAGAAAATAATTGTCTGCACTGCAGGGCGACCGCGGCGGCGCCCTTGTTCTCAAGACTGAGGAAGGCTACACACAGATCGGTGTGGCCAGCTATTTCGGCGGGGACTGCCACTCAGAGGGCACACCTGCTGGCTACTCGAGAGTGACCTCCTACCTCAACTGGATCGCCGTAACCGGCGAGATCACTCTTCCCTGAGAAGACGGTATCACCTGCGACAGGTTTCCGTTCTGGTTCCATCTCAGTGCTCAGTTAATTTGAAATGGATTTCCTTCTAACGTACTTCTGACTCTGTTTTATCGCTGGTATGATGGACCTTAGTTAAAATAAAAATATATTAGGAGAGAATGTTTAATAATTGCCCAAAAATTCGCCTCAGACCTCTACCTCTTCAGTCCTTATTTCACATACATGTTACATCCACGGATACTAAAATACATGGTAGGGGTCACACGCAGGCAGGATGTGAGGTGTGATATCACCATGAACCGTCCCACCATGACGCACTGCACTGAAGCTTATAGGCACACGACGCACACATGATTAACTCAAAAGCAGGTATGCACGTAATCGAGATTGTCCTGGTAGTAGTGTGTTGTTGTCACGGTTATTAAGTTTCATATTTGTTAGACAATTTTTTCTATGGTTAGTGAAATGCTAGTGTAAACCCTCTGAACTACGTCTTTTTCAAATTTTGTTAATAACTTTGAGTTTTCAAAACGCTGAATAAAACGCAGTGTGAACGCTAGTTTGCAAGAGTCTTTTTTTAAAATAGGACTTCACTAGGAAGAGGGTATTTTAATACGTCTCTGGCAAAAACACTTTACAAGATAGCCAACATAAAGTCGCAGCCTTTGCAATATCTTCAGATTACCAGTTAGTAAACCATCCTTTCGTAACCACTTGTTGTTGGCAGTTGCAGATCCTAAAGATGAATATCACTAATATATCTCAGAGTAAGACGTAATTTTATTTTTAGCTACAAGATTCAATTATCTCCTAACGATGGCCTAAAAAGTTGAAAACTTATTCATGGTTTAGAAAAACAATAGTTGAAGAACATGAAGAAAGTTTTACCGTGTTGATATTAGTACCGCTATCTAGTAAACAGCCTTGGAGAATCTGGGTGGGTAAGACAGTATACCGTCCAGCCAATATATATTTGCTTCAGTGATTAGCATAGGATTCGTTGTAATATTAGTTTTCGGTATTTCTTATCGCATACATATGCTACTTCCCCACTTATTAGTTGCATTTAAATAGCTACAAATGATACTGACTAAAATACTAATTGTATATTGGCAACATTATTCTGAGCACATGCATTTCTAGATTGCGATTATCTTATAGGTTGAGAGTAGGCAATGAAAGCCAATGTACGTTTGAGAGAGCTCTGATGGACGAAAATCCAAACTTGCGCGAAGACAAACTAATGTTTTGCCTCTACCGAAATAGGTATTAACTGAGAGAGGTCGCTGTTAACTAAGTGAAGCAGACAGAGACAAGTTTACATGACAATAGGGTTACGGAGCACGTCCAGCAGAATAAATTTGAAGTTACGAACATTCTCAGCTTCCTTATGACACTGCTTTCTTTCAGACGGTAAAAATTTTGTACTCTAACGAATAACAGAAATTTCAAAATCCTTACACGAGGGTGCTGAAAAGCAGTGACTCCGAATTTTTTATTCTGTTCTCAATATCAGTTGAGGTATTATCATGCACATTACTTGGTCGACTTTCCCGCAACCCTCTTCCACTATATGAGAGAGCTACGAATTGGTTGTGTGTAACGTGACTATGTCGGTATGAGGGAAACAGCTTGCTGTGATCGAGTCAAAACACGAATTCGAAGCGTTTGTCCACATACGGAACATCTTCGCCTTTACCACAACAATGCCTGCCAGACCACACATTACCACTGTGACGTCTGCAACAATCCGACGACTTCGTTTCACAGTATCCTCCATACAGTCACGACTTCGTCCTGTCCGATTTTCGCCTGTTTTCAAAATTTAAAGAATACCTTGCAGGATTTCACTTTGTTGTGAAGTGGAGCAAGCTGTCAACAAAGTCAAACACTCTACAGTGACTGTATCAACAGACTGGTGCGTCGATGGGTGAAATGTGTTCCTCGTCAGGGTGACTATGTTGGGAAATAAATACGTAGACATGAAGAATGAAGATGTAATTTTGATAGAGATTGTTTTATTTAAAATGCTTTAAGACTTTTCAGATAAATTCTGAAGCATTATTTTTCAGAGCGCCCTCCTACGTACTGATAATTATGGTGGTTAGCACTGTACATAAAACGATAACTAAAATGATAATTTCAGTTAGACGTTTTTACTATTTTTCATGGGATAATTTTTGAATGCCGGAAATTATATTGTGGTACTGGCTATGACACCTGAGAAGATAGTTTAGTACTGTCACAATTACAGGAGAGTCCATTAGAAAATATCGCTATTTCGATATTTGTGGGTGGTTCAGACATTATTAAAGCAGCATGAAATTTTGAGCACTGCTATGAATGAAACCTGGCTGTGTCGACAAAACGATCTATATACAGGGTGTTTCAAAAATGACCGGTATATTTGAAACGGCAATAAAAACTAAACGAGCAGCGATAGAAATACACCGTTTGTTGCAATATGCTTGGGACAACAGTACATTTTCAGGCAGACAAACTTTCGAAATTACGGTAGTTACAATTTTCAACAACAGATGGCGCTGCGGTCTGGGAAACTCTATAGTACGATATTTTCCACATATCCACCATGCGTAGCAATAATATGGCGTAGTCTCTGAATGAAATTACCCGAAACCTTTGACAACGTGTCTGGCGGAATGGCTTCACATGCAGATGAGCTGTACTGCTTCAGCTGTTCAATTGTTTCTGGATTCTGGCGGTACACCTGGTCTTTCAAGTGTCCCCACAGAAAGAAGTCACAGGGGTTCATGTCTGGCGAATAGGGAGGCCAATCCACGCCGCCTCCTGTATGTTTCGGATAGCCCAAAGCAATCACACGATCATCAAAATATTCATTCAGGAAATTAAGGACGTCGGCCGTGCGATGTGGCCAGGCACCATCTTGCATAAACCACGAGGTGTTCGCAGTGTCGTCTAAGGCAGTTTGTACCGCCACAAATTCACGAAGAATGTCCAGATAGCGTGATGCAGTAATCGTTTCGGATCTGAAAAATGGGCCAATGATTCCTTTGGAAGAAATGGCGGCCCAGACCAGTACTTTTTGAGGATGCAGGGAAGATGGGACTGCAACATGGGGCTTTTCGGTTCCCCATATGCGCCAGTTCTGTTTATTGACGAAGCCGTCCAGGTAAAAATGAGCTTCGTCAGTAAACCAAATGCTGCCCACATGCATATCGCCGTCATCAATCCTGTGCACTATATCGTTAGCGAATGTCTCTCGTGCAGCAATGGTAGCGGCGCTGAGGGGTTGCCCTGTTTGAATTTTGTATGGATAGGGGTGTAAACTCTGGCGCATGAGACGATACGTGGACGTTGGCGTCATTTGGACCGCAGCTGCAACACGGCGAATGGAAACCCGAGGCCGCTGTTGGATCACCTGCTGCACTAGCTGCGCGTTGCCCTCTGTGGCTGCCGTACGCGGTCGCCCTACCTTCCCAGCACGTTCATCCGTCACGTTCCCAGTACGTTGAAATTTTTCAAACAGATCCTTTATTGTATCGCTTTTCAGTCCTTTGGTTACATTAAAACTCCGTTGAAAACTTCGTGTTGTTGCAACAACACTGTGTTCTAGGCAGTGGAATTCCAACACCAGAAAAATCCTCTGTTCTAAGGAATAAACCATGTTGTCTACAGCACACTTGCACGTTGTGAACAGCACACACTTACAGCAGAAAGACGACGTACAGAATGGCGCACCCACAGACTGCGTTGTCTGCTATATCTTTCACATCACTTGCAGCGCCATCTGTTGTTGAAAATTGTAACTACTGTAATTTCGAAAGTTTGTCCGCCTGAAAATGTACTGTTGTCCCAAGCATATTGCAACAAACGGTGTATTTCTATCGCTGCTCGTTTAGTTTTTATTGCTGTTTCAAATATACCGGTCATTTTTGAAACACCCTGTAGTAGTCTGAAGCCTAAGGTAGGCTGCAAGGTGACAGAAGAAAGGATGATATTCACTATTCTGGATTAAAAATCACTTTGGTACAGAAGGATGTGAATTAGGCTGCCACAAAAATCTTTGGTCATTTGCAAAATAGTATTAAAAGTCTGACAGATAGCCAACCAAAATTTAAAAGCAAATTAAAAGAATTTCTGAATGACAACTCCTTCTACTCAATAGATGAATTCTTAGATATGTAGTAGTAACTGTAAAAAAAATTATTACCTTGTGTAAAGAAAACTTAAGTAAAAGTGACACATTCCAAACCATTACGAAATGTCCTATTCATGATCTATGGAACAAGAATTAATGCAAGTATACAGGGTGTTACAAAAAGGTACGGCCAAACTTTCAGGAAACATTCCTCACACACAAAGAAAGAAAATATGCTATGTGGACATGTGTCTGGAAACACTTACTTTCCATGTTAGAGCTCATTTTATTACTTCTCTTCAAATCGCATTAATCATGGAATGGAAACACACAGCAACAGAACGTACCAGCGTGACTTCAAACACTTTGTTACAGGAAATGTTCAAAATGTCCTCCGTTAGCGAGGTTACATGCATCCACCCTCCGTCGCATGGAATCACTGATGCGCTGATGCAGCCCTGGAGAATGGGGTATTGTATCACAGCCATCCACAATACGAGCACGAAGAGTCTCTACATTTGGTACCGGGGTTGCGTAGACAAGAGCTTTCAAATGCCTCCATAAATGAAAGTCAAGAGGGTTGAGGTCAGGAGAGCGTGGAGGCCATGGAATTGGTCCGCCTCTACCAATCCATTGGTCACCGAACCTGTTGTTGAGAAGCGTACGAACACTTCGACTGAAATGTGCAGGAGCTCCATCGTGCATGAACCACATGTTGTGTCGTACTTGTAAAGGCACATGTTCTAGCAGCACAGGTAGAGTATCCCGTATGAAATCATGATAACGTGCTCCATTGAGCGTAGGTGGAAGAACATGGGGCCCAATCAAGACATCACCAAGAATGCCTGCCCAAACGTTCGCAGAAAATCTGTATTGATGACGTGATTGCACAATTGCGTGCGGATTCTCGTCAGCCCACACACGTTGATTGTGAAAATTTACAATTTGATCACGTTGGAATGAAGCCTCATCCATAAAGAGAACATTTGCACTGTAATGAGGATTGACACATTGTTGGATGAACCATTCGCAGAGGTGTGCCCGTGGAGGCCAATCAGCTGCTGATAGTGCCTGCACACGCTGTACATGGTACGGAAACAACTGGTTCTCCCGTAGCACTCTCCATACAGTGACGTGGTCAACGTTACCTTGTACAGCAGCAACTTCTCTAACGCTGACATTAGGGTTATCGTCAACTGCACAAAGAATTGCCTCGTCCATTGCAGGTGGCCTCGTCGTTCTAGGTCTTCCCCAGTCGCGAGTCATAGGCTGGAATGTTCAGTGCTCCCTAAGACGCCGATCAATTGCTTCGAACGTCTTCCTGTCGGGACACCTTCGTTCTGGAAATCTGTCTCGATACAAACGTACCGCGCCACGGCTATTGCCCCGTGCTAATCCATACATCAAATGGGCATCTGACAACTCCGCATTTGTAAACATTGCCCTGACTGCAAAAACACTAACCTGTTGATGCTACGTACTAATGTGCTTGAGTGTAGAGCAATGAGTCAAATGTCAACACAAGCACCGAAGTCAATATTACCTTCTTTCAATTGGGCCAACTGGCGGTGAATCGAGGAAGTACAGTACATACTGACGAAACTAAAATGAGATCTAACATGGAAATTAAGCGTTTCCGGACACATGTCCACATAACATCTTTTCTTTATTTGTGTGTGAGGAATGTTTCCTGAAAGTTTGGCCGTACCTTTTTGTAACATCCTGTATATGTATGTATGTACAGATTGGTAGTGCGTCCGCCAAGTTAACCGATGTAAATGGAAAATAGCTGGCTGAGATGATACAATCCTCTGCAACATAACTTGAAGACTAGTTTTCGTGTGAAGATATCAGGTGTAATTGTGAGATGTTGCATAAAAGGCAGCATTTTCAGATAGGTATCAGGTTTTAGCTACACCTGAAGACTATGTATCCCTCTTGAATTGGATTAATCAATTAATCATGTCTATGCAACGATGTGAAATATCCACGTTCGGACGTATTGCCTTATATGCGAACAGACCTATCAACACAAGCATGAGTGATGTTGGATGACATGTGCCTCATGGTCAATTGCTTTTTTTGTTTTTATAATTTCGTTCTCTAAAAGAATGCTACATCTTGGGAGTAGTGAAATGAACATTTTGTTTTGTCCTGATTGTAAAATTCATTAACTGGCACATATTTGTGTAACATATAAAAATTTAACCTCCGCTTCCTTTCTCTGACGACATTTGAGTTCTATTTGATTACAATGGACGTGAGAATAATTTGGCGCTTCTGAATTCGTGGTCTGTTTCGAACGTGAGTTTTTTGTAACGTTGGATGAATTGTCTCTGTCAGTTGCCGAAATGAACGAGCGGACTGATTTTGCAGTTTTATTCAACTGAAAAGGACACAAAGAAAGAGCTCATTCGTGCGAGACCAGTGTTTCATCATAAAAGGGAGAACGTCTGAAGTGTGGCAGTGTAAAGCATGTGGCGCCTCTTTCTTAAGTTTAAAAGTTTTTATGTAGTTTCAATGGTTTCTTAGTTACGTATAATTAACAAAAGCTAATGTGGTAATGTTCAAGCACAGTGGCTAAGATAATGTAGGAGAAAGGAGAAACTAATCTCAGAGACAAAACAAACTACGTCATAACCTGACGAGAATATTTTTTCGCAGTTGATATACAAGAGACGAAACAAAATGGACTCACACGTTAGCATTTGCATTCTCTTTCGCCTTTGCATAGCATTCCTTTAATGACTTGATTCTGATTTCTGTTCATTTCTGAATAAATGTGCGCTGAAAATGAAATCTGAAAGTAAAGTGCTATCCAAAGTCGTGTGTATTATTTATGCAATCCCAGTCACAACTTAATGTCAAAAAAAATGGTTCAAATGGCTCTGAGCACTATGGGACTTCACTACTGTGGTCATCAGTCCCCTAGAACTTAGAACTACTTAAACCTAACCAACCTATCACACACATCCATGCCCGAGGCAGGATTCGAACCTGCGACCGTAGCGGTCGCGCGGCTCCAGACTGTAGCGCCTAGAACCAATGTCAAAAATATTGTGAGACAAGTGGCATATGTTAAAGACGAGATTTTTGTGAGAGAGTTTTCAGTCAGCTACACCATCACCTAACCTACTGTATATTTGAAAAGGTTACATGCAATTTTCGACATTACGTTAAAGAATTTCGGTGACTTTCGTGATGGGTGACATGGTCAAATATTTTCATTTATTGATTCAAATCACACAAGGGAAAATCACAGAGAACTTTGATTTGGAGTGGGCCTATTTCGTGAAAGACATTAATTAACATAAATTATGAAATATTGCATTGTTTCATCTCATTGGCTTTCAAACGAAAAAAATTGTTGATAACAATTTATGAACCAAAGACACAACACGATCGCAGTCCAATTTCGTGTAAGATCTCATTGTTATAGCTAAATAAAAGTAATAATACTCTATGAACATCAAAAATGGAAAGCAAAGTGTAGTACTGAGGGAAGAAAATTGTAGTGAATATTGATTTCTGTGTGCTTAGACAATATTGAGAATGCAGCATTAAAGATGCCGTGAGCGTACTGTACATCCTAACTATGTAGTGCACTTTTTTTACCATCTGTGTTTTTTTTTTTTTTTTTTTTTTTTTTTTTTTTTTTTTTTGAGCTATTATACGTACATCCAGCAAGAGTTGGGTATTACCGTTGGGGAAAGACAGTGTCTGAATGGGCATTGTATATTAAGAAAATGGGACCTGCATAAATTGTAAGAACCAGAGCTTGATGTGAGTCTCAGGAACAGCATTAAGCAACGATTTTCTGAAAAGATCCAAAGGAATACAACAGTAGACGAGTAGAGAATGGATAATCCTGCGAGACGAAGTGTTGATGGCAAATAAGGACAAAGAAGAGACTCTGTAGAAATACATGAATAAGACAAGTCATACTGAATTTAAATTACAAAAGCAGAAGATCCCAAAATCCAGCAAATGAATGAGGCAAAAGAAAATATCAACGTCTAATAAAGGAGAATGACAGGAAGTGACAAATTTCTAAGCACTAAAGGCCAGACAATAAATGCAAGGTTGCAGATGCATGTATGACGATGGGAGAGATAGATGCCACCGATAGGGAAGTTAAAGAGATTTCTGTACGAATAAAGAGCTCTTACGTGAATAATAAGTATTCAGGTGGCAGCTCATACTAATTAAACAAGGGAAAGTTGGGACGTGGAAGGAATACATAAATGGTCAAAACAAGTGAAACAAGCAAGAAGCAAATGTCATAGAAGTCTTTTCTGAAGTTAATTGTCTGGACTGCAGCCCTGTACGGAATTTTAATGTGTACTACGAAATATTTACAGAAAAAGAAAATACGAATTATTTAACTGAGGCGGTGCAAAAGAATGCTGAAGACTACGTCGTTGGATCGAATAACTAATGAAAAGGTTTCTTGAGCTGGCCATTTTCGCAGCAGCTGTGTGTTAGTTACAGTAGTTCAATAGAAAAACGTCTTTTTGCATGCTGTGCATTAAGTTTTTTTATTTATCTTGTGTACCCAGACGCCTTAGTTACAAGCCACCCTCAGTGAGTGTCTAAATTACTATAAGATTTTTTTTTCTTTTGCACATATAGGTTATCGTTTGCACATATAGTCTATAGACTTAAGACAGTTCATTGAGGTTTTCTAATAAAACCGAAAAGTCCTCACAGATCAGTGTCTAACTCATTATTTGGAAGCCAAACAGCTTTCTCTCATGTGGTAAATTGGTTGAAAGTTTGCAGTTTTCCTTTTGTTCACTGTTTCCAAAATATAGCATTTTAACTGCCATTTTCTGTGTCTAGAGTGTTGTTCGTTTGTGTAAGTGTTCCCAACTTTCTCAGGTTTTGCTTATGAATGATTCCTATTTTGGTCTGGACACGCATCAGAGCACAAGTGTAGTTTCTTCGTGCCTGCTTTAATCTCATTGGTGGGGTAGTCCAATATGAATGTACACACCTAATTGGCCCCTTTCTTGGCCTGACCCCCATAATACATGTATACTATGAAACTATTGTCCTTGAGGTTGTGTATAGTAAATACATGCACCCATAGCTGCCTTAGGTAGAATATTTCCTGAACAGGTACATGAGGCAGAGGTAAATTTAGTATGAAATCAAAGGCAACACAGACTGTATTATCGGACTGACAGGACTCTGAGCATGCTTTCATCCAGGAATAAAATGTGCGACTTCTGTTCTTCTGAATACTTAGTTCACTTGCTGCTGCTAATTTAATATTTTGCTGTAAGTGCGGAGACTTCACTTTGACTTGCTTCATGGGTACTGCACTCATCTATTTGAGGTTCACTGAATCTGTAGCCAAAGTTCTTGTTGAAACAATTAACATAAAATACATATTTTAATTTAAGATGAGGATGTTCCTCACAAAATAATTCATACATTTATTTAAGGTTCAGTTTTGCATCCAAGTACTTTCTTTCTTTTCCCCCATAATGATATGTTGTCATAGGAAACTTGAAAACGTGGTCCCGAATTTCAGTGCAGATTTCATGTGATATACCATGTGTCTTATTAAATCCTCTCTTGTCTACTGGGCTTTCGCATTTCGCCAGCAGCTTAGCAATCGTGCGTTATACCATGTAAACTAATGAATGCATTCCTACATACCTGCAGACGCTCCTGATGTCTAATTACGTAATATGTATATGCAGAGTCACGTACCACTTTCGATTGTTCCCCGTTTTGATTAACAGCCCTAGGTCTTCGCCGTTTAATGGGATGCCATTCAATCAGTCTCTTTAGATGGATATCCTCTTCATTTTTGGTTTCATAATCGTAGAAAGGATTAAATATCTCCAGCCTCTCTTCGCCTTTCAATTTAGTGAAACAGCAACTACGTAATCATAACTTCAGTATCAATAATCATTCGAATCCCTTTTATGGAAGTAGTATGGTTGGACAGATAATATTTAGGTAAAAACGATAATTTCTGTCATACCTGCATGGAGGTCCGATACTTTTTGGAGGAACTGACTTTCCTGCGTAACTTGTATATGAAATATCCTTTACCCTTGATAGTTTTACTTTATTCCTGGCGTAATTTTCTTCTTTAAGTTGATGTTTCCTGCCTGCCACAACTTTATTATCCATAATGAAAATACGTTTATGAACACAGCACGAAAACGATATGCACAGCACAACAACCTCAGAGGATATATCGTTAACAATACTCAATACCCGCGCAAACAAAACAAAAAAGCGCGCCAATCTTGACATCTGAAACATAGCAGCATCTCTGGCGCTGATAGACATTCCGTGTTGAAACGCACTAACTGCAGGACTAAGTTCCTTTCAACACGAAATGACTAATCTGATGGCTGTGTCAATGTCACTTGCGATGCCAGAAGGTGGTTCCTTTCAACACCAAAACATGCATCTTTCTTATTAGAACGCAAAATCATGCTAAAAAGTATTTGTCAAAAATGTGGACTTAGTGCTTTTCAACAACGAGCGATTCAATTGTATCGTAAAAATGAACAGAACAACAGTGTTAAACAACTGGAGAACGCCTGCAGGCTGGTTGTACCAACCACACCATCGACTCTGGGCAGTATGGCTGCCACAACCACAGGCTGCGCCAGAACTCGCCCCAGTGAATCTACGAGGGGCGTTTGTTATGTCCGTGCAAAGTCCGAGAGATGGCACGACCAGCACGCATCGATGTCATGTTTAGTTAGTAGCATCTTTGGAAAGAACGCACACCACGTTTCAGCCATATTGGTCTATTTCTTTGTGTTTGGCATTCGTGTGGATCAAGAAACTAAAGTGATGGTGAAAAAATAGGCGAAAAATAATTTCGTGTGGTGATTAAACACTACTTTATGAAAGGCAAAACGCCTCAGGAGACTAAAAAGAAGCTTGATAAACATTACGGTGACTCTGCACCATCGGTTAGAACAGTTTATAAGTGGTTTCAAAATTTTCGGAGTGGCCATTTGGGCACAAGTGATGCTGAACGTTCTGGACGCCCTGTGGAGGTTACGACTCCAGAAATCATTGATAAAATCCATGATATGGTGATGGATGACAGAAGAGTTAAGATGCGTGAGATTACTAGTGCTGTGGGCGTCTGGAATGAAGGGGTACATAATATGTTGCATAAACATTTGGACATGAGGAAGCTATCAGAAAGATGGGTTCCGCGATTGCTCACGCTTGGCCAAAAACGGAATCGTGTGAAGTGTTGCAAGGATTGTTTTCAGCTATTCAGGAAGATTCTGCAGGACTTTAAGCGTCGTTTCGTCAATGTGGATGAAACATGGATACATTACTATACTCCTGAGATCAAACAACAATCTAAACAATGGGTTACCAATAGAGAATCTGCACCAAAAATGGTGAAGACCATTCCTTCGGCCGGAAAGATTATGGCGACTGTCTTTTGGGATTCGCCAGGGATAATCCTCATCGGCTATCTGGAAAAGCGTAAAAATATTACAGGTGCATATTATTCGTCGTTATTGGACCGTTTGAAAACCGAGCTGCAAGAGAAACGCCGGCGATTAGACCGCAAAAAAGTCCTTTTCCATCACGACAATGCACCAGCACACACCTCAGCAGTTGTGATCGCAAAATTCATGAAAACAGGATTCCAAATCGTTTCACATCCCCCCAATTCTTCAGACTTGGCTCCCTTGGACTACTATTTGTTCCCCAATCTGAAGAATTGGCTGGTGGGGCAAAGATTTTATTCAAACAAGGAGATGATTCCAGCAACTAATAGCTATTTTGTAGACTTGGACAATTCGTATTATTCGGAAGGGATCAACAAATTAGAACAACGTTGGACAGAGTGTATATGTCTAAAAGGAGAATATGTCGAAAGATAAAAAAGGTTTACCCCAAATACGTAAGTAGTTTTTATTTTTTCACGGACTTTTCAAACGCCCCTCGTACTGAAGCAGCCAGCTCTATAATACAACGCTCACTAGCTGCTTTACCCCTCTATGTGACTGCAGGTGCATAAGCAAGGTGAACAGAAAATACACTCCTGTAAATGGAAAGAAGAACACATTGACACCGGTGTGTCACACCCACCATACTTGCTCCGGACACTGCGAGAGGGCTGTACAAGCAATGATCACACGCACGGCACAGCGGACACACCAGGAACCGCGGTGTTGGCCGTCGAATGGCGCTAGCTGCGCAGCATTTGTGCACCGCCGCCGTCAGTGTCAGCCAGTTTGCCGTGGCATACGGAGCTCCATCGCAGTCTTTAACACTGGTAGCATGCCGCGACAGCGTGGACGTGAACCGTATGTGCAGTTGACGGACTTTGAGCGAGGGCGTATAGTGGGCATGCGGGAGGCCGGGTGGACGTACCGCCGAATTGCTCAACACGTGGGGCGTGAGGTCTCCACAGTACATCGATGTTGTCGCCAGTGGTCGGCGGAAGGTGCATGTGCCCGTCGACCTGGGACCGGACCGCAGCGACGCACGGATGCACGCCAAGACCGTAGGATCCTACGCAGTGCCGTAGGGGACCACACCGCCACTTCCCAGCAAATTAGGGACACTGTTGCTCCTGGGGTATCGGCGAGGACCATTCGCAATCGTCTCCATGAAGCTGGGCTACGGTCCCGCACACCGTTAGGCCGTCTTCCGCTCATGCCCCAACATCGTGCAGCCCGCCTCCAGTGGTGTCGCGACAGGCGTGAATGGAGGGACGAATGGAGACGTGTCGTCTTCAGCGATGAGAGTCGCTTCTGCCTTGGTGCCAATGATGGTCGTATGCGTGTTTGGCGCCGTGCAGGTGAGCGCCACAATCAGGACTGCATACGGCCGAGGCATACAGGGCCAACACCCGGCATCATGGTGTGGGAAGCCATCTCCTACACTGGCCGTACACCACTGGTGATCGTCGAGGGGACACTGAATAGTGCACGGTACATCCAAACCGTCATCTAACCCATCGTTCTACCATTCCTAGACCGGCAAGGGAACTTGCTGTTCCAACAGGACAATGCACGTCCGCATGTATCCCGTGCCACCCAACGTGCTCTAGAAGGTGTAAGTCAACTACCCTGGCCAGCAAGATCTCCGGATCTGTCCCCCATTGAGCATGTTTGGGACTGGATGAAGCGTCGTCTCACGCGGTCTGCACGTCCAGCACGAACGCTGGTCCAACTGAGGCGCCAGGTAGAAATGGCATGGCAAGCCGTTCCACAGGACTATATCCAGCATCTCTACGATCGTCTCCATGGGAGAATAGCAGCCTGCATTGCTGCGAAAGGTGGATATACACTGTACTAGTGCCGACATTGTGCATGCTCTGTTGCCTGTGTCTATGTGCCTGTGGTTCTGTCAGTGTGATCATGTGATGTATCTGACCCCAGGAATGTGTCAATAAAGTTTCCCCTTCCTGGGACAATGAATTCACGGTGTTCTTATTTCAATTTCCAGGAGTGTAGTACTGCGAGGTTCAAGAGTCCTTTCAGTTTTTTTTAAAAAAAAGGCTAGACAGTTTACTTCAATTTACTCTTAGAAAAAAAATTTCCCATAATTGTCCACAATACTCTTGTTCGACAATTGCCCATATTTGGTAAGGATCATACTTTGCCATTTTCAAGGGAAAACTGCAGCACATAAGCGTTTTCCAAGGGAGGTCAAAACCTCGTCTTTCAGAGCAATTCCGAAAAGATAACACATTCACAAAATGTGTAACTAGCGCCACCACATAACCAACGATGACCCACGTCAGAAGTTGTCGACGGTGAAAATTACGAAGGTCACTCCAAAAGAAATGCACACTATTTTTTTTTTTGTTTTGAATACATCTTTTATTCTACCTGTTTGAAAGTTTTACAGTGTGTAGATACATCCTTTAGGAACAATATTTTCATTTCTCCATATAATTTCTATCCCTCTCAACTGCCTAACGCCATTTTGGAACCAGTGCCTTTATACCCGCACGTTAAAATTCTGGACCAACCTGTTGGAGCCACTGTTTGGCAGCGTGCACAAGGGAGTCATCATTTTGAAACCTTGTTCCACGAAGAGAGTCTTTCAGTTTCCCAAAGAGATGATAGTCACATGGAGCCAGGCCAGGACTTTAAGGCGGGTGTTTCAGTGTTGTCCGTCCGAGTTTTGTGGTCGCTACCATGGTTTTTTTGACTGACATGTGGCCGTGCATTGTCGTGCAACAGCAAAACATCCTGCTTTTGCCGATGTGGTCGAACACGATTCAGTCGAGCTTGAAGTTTGTTCAGTGTCGTCACATAAGCATCAGAATTTATGCTGGTTCCACTTGTCATGATGTCCACAAGCAAGAGTCCTTCGTAATCGAAAAACATCGTAGCCATAACTTTTCCAGCAGAAAGTATTGTTTTGAATTTTTTTTCTTGGGTGAATTTGCATGATGCTACTCCATTGATTGCCTCTTCGTCTCTGGTGAAAAATGATGGAGCCATGTTTCATCACCTGTCACAATTCTTCCAAGAAATTCATCTCCACCATTCCCGTACTCTTCCAAAAGTTCGCTGTATACCGTTTTTCTCGTTTCTTTGTGAGCCACTGTCAACATCCTGGGAACCCACCTGTCACAAATCTTTTTTAGCGCCAACACTTTCAGTATTCTGCTAACACTTCCTTCCTCTATCCCAATGTAGCGTGACAATTCGTTCTCTGTGATGCGTCTGTCAGCAGTCACCAATTCGTTAACTGGCAGTACGAGGCCTGCCGCTGCGAGGGCAGTCCTCAATATTGCCGTGCCCGCTTTCTTCACGTGACCTGCTTGCCCACCGACTAACTGTACTGCGATCGACAGTAGCATCTCCATACACCTTTTCCAACCTCTTGTGGATGTTTCCCACTGTCTCGTTTTCATAGCACAGAAATTCTATGACAGCACGTTACTTTTGACGAACGTCAAGTGTAGCAGCCATCTTGAAGACATGCTGTGACGGATCCATTCACGGGAACAGGTTGAACTAAGTTTGAAAACAAGCGGGAAGGATTTATCTACTCACTGTACAACTTTCGCACATGCAGAATGAAAACTGGATTTTTACAAAAAAAAGTGTGCATTTCTTTTGGGGTGACCCTCGTATTAAGCAATGGGTGAGGTAGCATATGCTTTGACCGTATGCCTTTTTACAAGAAAGACAGCAGGATGTAACACAGAATTTAAGTTAAAGCCTCCGTCTCCACTTATGAGTTTACTTCTAAATTTTATTTCAGTTGCTTTCCATACGATGACCGGCGCTTAGAAAATGTCCAGCAGTAGCAGATTTTATGTAAACTGAATGTGGATGGGGGAGCAAAGAAAGGAAGGGACGCAAACTAATTATATCAGGTGAATCGGAACTTTATGCGGAATCTGCGGGAATCCCAGGATCTCCTGCTTACCGGACAGCTGCGATAACCACTGCGCCACGCGGACCTAGTGCATCGCGAATGCACGGGCTGCCCCGTCACACTCCCTGGTCGACTAACATTCTCACCCAGGGCCACCTAATCACGGTCACCGTTAATCTCCTCCATATTCACTAACTTCAGATTCTCTCTGGATAGCAAACGTAAATGTGCATCTGCACTGAAGGTTGTGAATTCATTGCCCATCGAGGTGAGTCGACTATATGAGTGCAAGGTGTCTGTTGCTTCAGACATACGTGAAAGAATAGACACCAAGTGATGCATATTATGTACGTTGAAGACGAAGGGAGGAGGAAGGAAAGAAAATTAAGGGAACTAATGATATCAGCTTCATCGGGACTATGCAGATCAGCATTCACATAAAAAACAGCAGATTCGCTCATCTATTATGTGGCTAACGCTAATGTTCGCTACACCGGTTCTCCACTGTTCCGACAGGCTGTTCAATATATGACATGGCACAACTGCAAGGAATACGATAGACACCCATCTTACACAATCCAAGATGATCCAAAATGGAATCTAACGGAACTGTAAACTTAGACGATGATCGAGAAACACATTTCACGTCATATTTCCACAAAATACGACCAGTGCTGTTGAATCCCTGTGTGCCGCAAAAACGGTGTAGAATTTGGTGCCAGCTCAATATTTCCATCACTCACATGGTGCACAGTTGTTCGATAGTGCAACACACGTCTGATCAGTTTCTCACTCTAACCATTCCGACGAAAGGTGACCTTAGGATGGGCTAACTCAGCTGACAAACTCTCAGGGCACAAGATGAGATGGATACTGTCAAACAATGTACGAAGTACCCCTTTGTGCTGTGTGGAGTGGTGAAAACTATCAGCCTGCAGATACAAGTTAGTGTGAGAAGGCTTCCTATAAATGTTATGTTCTAATGTAATATCGACCTTCCTCCTTGTAAGGTGGCAGAATAAATAAAGGTCAATTTCGCACCTTACATAAGAGTTTTATACATCGTAACGGGAAGGTGAATATGACACCTAACTTCCTTCGCGGTAAGGAGCAGATTTGCCTATAAGTATGTAATGCAAAAGGGATGACACTCAATCCACAGTATTAACACACCACTCCTATACAGGGTGGTCCATTGATAGTGACCGGGCCAAATATCTCACGAAATAAGCATCAAACGAAAAAACTACAAAGAACGAAACTCGTCTAGCTTGAAGGGGCAAACAAGATGGCGCTGTGGTTGGCCCATTATATGGCGCTGCCATAGGTCAAACGGATATCAACTGCGTTTTTTTTTTAAATAGGAAGCCCCATTTTTATTACATATTCGTGTAGTACGTAAAGAAATATCAATGTTTTAGTTGGATCACTTTTTTTCGCTTTGTGATAGATGGCGCTGTAATAGTCACAAACGTATAGGTACGTGGTATCACGTAACATTCCGCCACTGCGGACGGTATTTGCTTCGTGATACAATACCCGTGTTAAAATGGACCTTTTACCAATTGCGGAAAAGGTCGATATCGTGTTGATGTATGGCTATTGTGATCAAAATGCCCAATGGGCGTGTGCTATGTATGCTGCTCGGTATCCTGGATGACATCATCCAAGTGTCCGGACCGTTCGCCGGATAGTTACGTTATTTAAGGAAAGAGGAAGTGTTCAGCCACATGTGAAACGTCAACCACCACCTGCAACAAATGATGATGCATAAGTAGGTGTTTTAGCTGCTGTCGCGGCTAATCCGCACATCAGTAGCAGACAAATTGCGCGAGAATCGGGAATCTCAAAAACGGCGGTGTTGAGAATGTTGCATCAACTTCGATTGCACCCGTACCATATTTCTATGCACCAAGAATTGCGCGGCGACGACTTTGAACGTCGTGTACAGTTCTGCCACTGGGCACAAGAGAAATTACGGGACGATGACAGATTTTTCGCACGCTTTCTGTTTAGCGACAAAGCGTAAACCGTCATAATATGCACTATTGGGCAACGGAAAACCCACGATGCCTGCGCAAGTGGAACATCAGCGACCTTGGCGGGTTAATGTATGGTGCGGCACTGTGGGAGGAAGGATAGTTGGCCTCCATTTTATCGATGGCAATCTAAATGGTGCAATGTATGCTGATTTCCTACGTAATGTTCTACCGATGTTACTACAAGATGTTTCACTGCATGACAGAATGACGATGTACTTCCAACATGACGGTTGTCCGTCACATAGCTTGCGTGCGGTTAAAGCGGTACTGAATAGCATATTTCATGACAGGTGGATTGGTCGTCGAAGCACCATACCATGGCCCGCACGTTCACCGGGTCTGACGTCGCCGGATTTCTTTCTGTGGGGAAAGTTGAAGGATATTTGCCATCGTGATCCACCGACAACGCCTGACAACATGCGTCAGCGCATTATCAATGCATGTGCCAACATTACGGAAGGCGAACTACTCACTGTTGAGAGGAATGTCAAATGCATTGAGATTGACGGTCATGGCTCTGAGCACTACGGGACTTAACTTCAGAGGTCATCAGTCCCCTAGAACTGAGAACTACTTAAACCTAACTAACCCAAGGACATCACACACAACCATGCCCGAGGCAGGATTCGACACTGCGACCGTAGCGGTCGCGCGGTTCCAGAGTGTAGCGCCTAGAACCGCTCGGCCACTCCGGCCGACCTTTGACGGCCATCATTTCGAATATTTATTGCATTAATGTGGTATTTACAGGTAATCACGCTGTAACAGCATCCATTCTCAGAAATGACAAGTTCACAAAGGTACATGTATCACATTGGAACAACCGAAATAAAATGTTCAAACGTAGCTACGTTCTGTATTTTAATTTAAAAAAACCTATCAACTTGCTATCTAAAATTGTGAACCGTATGTTTGTGACTATTACAGCGCCATCTATCACATAGCAAAGAAAGTGGTCCAACTAAAACATTCATATTTCTTTACTTACTACACGAATATGTAATAAAAAATGGGGGTTCCTATTTAAACAAAACGCAGTTGATATCCGTTTGACCTATGGCAGCGCCATCTAATGGGACAACCATAGCGCCATCTGGTTTCCCCCTTCAAGCTAGACAAGTTTCGTTCTTTGCAGTTTTTTCGTTTGACGCTTGTTTCGTGAGATATTTGGCCCGGTCACGATCAATGGAGCACACTGTATAATGCAGCTCAATGAGCAGAAGGTGAAACAAGCAACGAGAGGAAACGTTTTGTGTGGAAGCAAACACAGAGGCCACACCCCGAGAGGCATTACAGAAAGCTGTTAAGGCGGGGCGTCCCACAGAGGGTCAGCGACCGGACAAGTGATGCATACTGCAGGACGAGTAATGGGGCCGCCAGAAGCAGGACAGAAAGAAGCTTTAGAAAACTATGTTTCAGAATGCCAAAGGGATACAAACAAAACCAGTGATACATTCTATCATGTGAACTGCAAGTGATACACGCTTGACAGACACATGTAACTTTTTAGGCGTCTGGAGCAGGCACAAAACGTCCGATTGGTGGAAACACCCCGGGAAGGAGTAAAGTGCCGAGATTTCGATGCAGTTTTCATGGTAGGACCCTTGCGATTGGTAGAGAGAGTTTCCATAAAATAAGAGGAACGCTCCTATTGGTTGAAAAGGGCCGTGACGTGGAGAACGAAAGAACCCAGGTGGGGAGAGAGTTCGGGTACGAGAAAGACGAGAGCGAAATTTTCGGATACTCTTCTCTGAACTGGCGTCAAGTGCAGAATGGAGCGCATAACGCTCTGTTATGAAGCCGAGTAGAAATTTGTGTGAACACTGTGTTCGCAGTGGCTGACCTACAGCTAGAAATAAGCTGTAGCGTCGTTGAGCTCTGTGGGGAAACGAACCAGCCAGTTAGTTAAGTGTTGTTGCAAGAACTGAAACGGCATTATAATATGCACACTGCTCCAGCCATGCACGTGTATATTGCCATAGTCTGAGACTAGGGATGAGTTCATGTTTTCTCGCATATTGAGAGACATAGGGAAAGTTTCTGCTGGAAACTTCAGCAAAGATTTAATTAGATTCATAGGAATTTCAGTGGGCAAGAGCAGCCATCCAGATGACAACTCATCGCAGCTAAGGTAAATTCCACGTGCAGAGGCGTAAACTTGTTGGTTCACCAGCTTGCGTCCACTGTAAACTCGAGCGACCTTGGGTAATCTTTTGCTCGACTTGTCACAAAATTAACCATCCTCTGTAGACTGGATTGCCATCCTAAAAATAGTACCGAACTTTGAACCAGAATCGGATGATTTATCGTAGTACTGGTCAACGTCATAACGTAACCGTAAGAATAATTTTGTAAAGAAACTTCTAGTTAAAATTTAATATAGTTGGCCATGCGGAGTGACTGTTCGGTTAGAGGCGCCATGTCACTGACTGTGCGGCCCCTCCCATCAGAGGTTCGAGTCCTCCTTCAGGTATGAGTGTGTTTGTTGTTCATAGCATACGTTAGTTTATGTAGTGTGTAAGTCTAGGGACCGATGACCTCAGTAGTTTGGCCCCTTCCAAATTCACACACATTTGACCATTAATATTGTTGTGTTTAGGATTATTTAACTTTCTGAGAGTTACAATTTAATACTGTTGTGTTTAGGATTAGTTCACTTTCAGAGGCCGAGATGCGTCACTTTGACAACTGTCTTAACATTGTCACATTGTTGTAAACTAAGCGTGATTTCCGTGACAAAATTGCAATTTTAAACTGTGTCATTACAGCTTACACAGTTGTGTTCAGTCATAGAATAAGAAACCACCTAACTGTATCCTTACATCCTGATCGACACATTAAGGAAGACGAAGCAGGCACCCTATTCCACCGCCATTGTGAATTCAGATGTTCTAAAAGTTCGCTCAAATTCTCACAGCCACGAGGCCAAATAACAAAACTATCGTCTTCATATCTTCAAGAACACGCAGGTTACAAAGCAACCTACTCGAAGGCATGTCCTTAGAATTATCCAAAAAATGGTTCAAATGGCTCTAAGCACTATGGGACTTAAATCTCAGGTCATCAATCCTCTAGACTTAGAACTACTTAAACCTAACTAAGGACATCCCACACATCCATGCCCGAGGCAGGATTCGAACCTGCGACCGTAGCAACAGTGCGGCTCCGGACTGAAGCGCCTAGAACCGCTTGGCCACAGTGGCCGGCTAGAATTCTCCCATAACAAGTGGGCAGTAACTGTTGGCAACAGGCTTCCCATCGCAACTCAATCTATCTACTCATAGTACTAGTCATTCAATAAAAAGTGTGTGGAAGTCAACAAATGTCGAAATAGGTTGGTTAGTTCAACACCAAACCTAACCTAACTTTAACGAATCAGGCAGAGGAACATGACTGAAGGAAGAGACCACAATTTTCTAGAATATCAGAGTTATTCAAACGCATTCACTCTAACCGATGTAAGAAATCCGCCGAGTTTTAATGTGATGCTCACACCGACCACGCTAGTGGGGTACTAGTGTGGTCAGTAGCATAGCAAGGTGTTGTAATACACGGTGTGCTGGAGCGCCAACGTTACACAATTGGCCTAAGAAGTCCTCCTTCGTTGTGGTCCTCCAGAAGGCCTTATAACATAGGGGAACAGCACGACACGAATTAAGACTCTTCATAGTCTCCTACAACAGGAAACTTTTCTTCAGGAAGTTTTTAGTCTCTGAATACTTTTTCGAAAGAGCACCACCAATCTAAATCAGATAGTAAGCACTAAATCCACTGAAGTCAATGCTGTTTGTCCAAACCAAACGTTTAAATTTTGCACCAACGACCAAGCGTTTACCGGTGGTTGTCTTTATTAGCTCTGTTGAACAGAATGTTTTCAAATTATCTCCCGATGTTGCAAAGGAGACTCAGAGGCAAGAATTTCGTGTGTTGACAGGGTCACGTCCGCCGAAGTGTAATACAAGAGCAGCTGTGATGGCTGTTTTAAGTACACTTAAGAGCCTATCCTGAGCTTGTTATTTTGCCCGCAGGGCAATGCTATCGTTGTTTTGGGCAAAAAGGATTGCGTTCAAAATATGTAGTTTTTCCGGTCTGATTCAGCATATCGCAGGATCGGTACTGGTCTCACAAGAGGTGTTGAGAGAAAGAGTAACAGCCTCTTGAACAAAATTTACTTGCCAGAGGAGACTATTAAGAGCCTTTATTCCCCCAGCATGTGGCTAAGCCATGTCTCCGCAATATCCTTTCTTCCAGGAGTGCTAGTTGGTTGGTTGGTTGGTGTGGGGAAGGAGACCAGACAGCGAGGTCATCGGTCTCATCGGATTAGGGAAGGACGGGGAAGGAAGTCGGCCGTGCCCTTTGAAAGGAACCATCCCGGCATTTGCCTGGAGCGATTTAGGGAAATCACGGAAAACCTAAATCAGGATGGCCGGACGCGGGATTGAACCGTCGTCCGGAGTGCTAGGTCCGCAAGGTTCGCAGAAGAGCTTCTGTGAAGTTTGGAAGGTAGGAGACGAGATACTGGCAGAAGTAAAGCTGTGAGGACGCGGCGTGAGTCGTGCTTGGGTAGGTCAGTTGGTAGAGCACTTGCCCGCGAAAGGCAAAGGTCCCGACTTCGAGTCTCGGTCCGGCACACAGTTTTAATCTGCCAGATAACTTCGTAATCACACTCTACTTCGACCTCAGTAGCCACAATATTTTTGTCAACTGCAATGAAGACACCACCTCCTACAGTGTCTAATCTGTCTTTCCGATACACGTTCCAACCCTCTCTAAATATTTCAGAACTTCCTATCTCAGGGCTTAGCCAGGTCTCAGTCCCGAGAATAATTTGCGCGCCACACGCTTCCTGGAGGGCAGTAAATTCGGGAACTTTATTCCGAACACTCTGAAAATTTACTGTTAATATCTTGATAGCTGAAGTGTCTCTACACTGAGCGCGTCCTGATTTCCCTGCCTGCACGTCGACTGGTGAGTGTTCACCAGGACACCTTGCACTACTGCCTAGCCTAAAACCCCCATGTGCACGCCACAAGTACTCTGCTACCCGAGTAACCGCTTCCTTTGTGTAGTGCACCCCTGACCTATCTATGGGCGTCCTAGAATTCCCCACCCAATAGCGCAAGTCTAGAATTCTGCATCCAAGATCGTCACAGAGTCGACGAAGCCTCTGGTTGAGACCCTCCACTCGGCTCCAAACCAAAGGACCCCGATCCACTCTGGCAACGATGCTGCAAATAGGGAGCTCTGCTTGCACCCCGCGTGCGAGGCCAGCAGTCTTCACCAAATCCGCCAGCCGCCTGTACGAACTGAGGATCGCCTCAGAACCCCTCTCTTAATACTATAAATTACAATCTAAACACAAATGAATGATGAAGGCAACTAATCCTACTAAATGATAAACGTTGTTCCTGCTTATATATTTATTGTAGATTAAAAGAAAACTTTATATTACAAAGTTTACATTTCCTAAGTAAATTTACTAATCAACTGCCCAACTCTGCCCCTTATTATGACTGCGCAGTCTAATATCAATATTGCGAAATTACTGAGATCATCTACATATCAAACACTAGAAGACACTACATTCAAAGATGATCTACAGTGGTGTGGAACCTCAGTGGAAATAAACTAACGTGATCACAGCTGTTTAGCTTTTATAGCCCTAATAAGAAGAAGCAATTTGCGATATCGCCGTATGTACTGCGTTTGGTGCGTCGGCGTGCTCGTTCTCGTACACGTCTGCGACGATGGAAGAACTCCAGCCACAAAATAAACTCTTTCAAACACTAGGACGGCAGAAGGCGGTCCTCTGACTAATACTGTCTTCTCCTCTCTGTGTTCTACAGACGAGAAACGTGTCCTCCCAGCCACAACGACGCACTTCTCAACGTAAGTACAGGCAGAGGAAGTGCTCTCAATTACTGAACACTGCGTACTCAACGACGACTTCCAACCCGGAGGTGAAGTCCAGAATCGTATAGGTTCGCAACAGTACAGTGCCTATCTGTTCTAACTATAAACTCTCCTTAGAGAGAAGACAGCAAGTCCTTCCGTACCAGTAAAGCTGATATCGAGCGACCGTCACACACGGGAGCTCACAATGAAAGACCTCGTCTCTTCACCGCTGGTCTCCCAGCAAGGCTCGGCTCCCCACCGCCGTAATTCCGAAAACGAATAATATTCCAGAAACCACGGAGTATTCTCCCTCTCTGCAAGTTCTTCCGATCGCCAACCAACCATATTTTAGTCTTTTGTCGTCCAGCGCGGAAAGCTTGCGAGGAAAATCCTATACTAGTACAATGACAGGCTTCTGAGTAAAAATCCTTGCAAAATACCCAGCCTGCGTGGTTTCCGAGGTGCCGCTTCTTCGTTCCTCTCACCTGCGTCCAAGATTTGCAAAGTTCGGAAGTATTATCTGGTTACCCTTCCGGCCCCACTACAATAGCGGCCGGTCGCCCCTGTATTGTGTCTTCGGGCTCAGGTGTCACGTCTGTCTAGCTACTTCCTGTGTTTAAGCAGGACCAACACACCTGTGTGGGCCTTCCATCCATGGCTTAGAGTTCTGCCTGCCGTTTCATCTCAACTGGCGTTCCAGCCTCTGCTAGCATAGACCATCATTCATTACGCCGTTCTGATAATAAAGACACTCCGTCACCTTTCATGCAATAAGCGTTAACAATTATTTAGAAGGCATAGGTGACAATGTCAGTCTCCTTTATGGATTCATATACAGGGTGGTCCATTGATAGTGATCGGGCTAAATATCTCACGAAATAAGCATCAAACGAAAAAACTATAAAGAACGAATCCGCTTTTTTTTTAAATAGGAAACCCCATTTGTTATTACATATTCGTGTAGTACGTAAAGAAATATCAATGTTTTAGTTGGACCACTTGTTTCGCTTTGTGACAGATGGCGCTGTAATAGTCACAAACGTATAAGTACGTGCTATCACGTAACATTCCGCCAGTGCGGACGGTATTTGCTTCGTCATACATTACCCGTATTAAAATGGACCTTTTACCAATTGCGGAAAAGGTCGATATCGTGTTGATGTATGGCTATTGTGATCAATATGCCCAACGGGGGTGTGCTATGTATGCTGCTCGGCACCCTGGACGACATCATCCAAGTGTCCGGACCGTTCGCCGGATATTTACGTTATTTAAGGAAACAGGAAGTGTTCAGCCATATGTGAAACGTCAATCACGACCTGCAACAAATGATGATGCCCAAGTAGGTGTTTTAGCTGCTTGCGCAGCTAATCCGCACATCAGTAGCAGACAAATTGCGCGAGAGTCGGGAATCTCAAAAACGGCGGTGTTGAGAATGCTACATCAACATCGATTGCACCCGTACCATATTTCTATGCACCAAGAATTGCGCGGCGACGACTTTGAACGTCGTGTACAGTTCTGCCACTGGGCACAAGAGAAATTACGGGACGACGACAGATTGTTTGCACGCTTTCTGTTTAGCGACAAAGCGTCATTCAGCAACAGCGATAACGTAAACCAGCATAATATGCACTATAGGGCAACGGAAAACCCACGATGCCTGCGCAAGTGGAACATCAGCGACCTTGGCGGGTTAATGTATGGTGCGGCACTGTGGGAGGAAGGATAGTTGGCCCTCATTTTATCGATGGCAATCTAAATAGTGCAATGTATGCTGATTTCCTACGTAATGTTCTACGATGTTACTACAAGATGTTTCACTGCATGACAGAACGGCGATGTACTTCCAACATGGATGTCCGACACATAGCTCATGTGCGGTTGAAGCGGTATTGAATAGCATATTTCATGACAGGTGGCCTGGTCGTCGAAGCACGTTCACCGGATCTGACATCCCCGGGTTTCTTTCTGTAGGGAAAGTCGAAGGATATTTGCCATTGTGATCCACCAACAACGCCTGACAACATGCGTCAGCGCATTGTCAATGCATTTGCAAACATTACGGAAGGCGAAGTACTTACTGTTGAGAGGAATGCCGTTACACTTATTGCCAAATGCATTGAGGTTGACGGACAGCATTTATTGCATTAATGTAGTATTTACAGGTAATCACGCTGTAACAGCATGCGTCCTCAGAAATGATAAGTTCACAAAGGTACATGTATCACATTGGAACAACCGAAATAAAATGCTCAAACGTATCTACGTTCTGTATTTTAATTTAAAAAACCTACCTGTTACCAACTGTTCGTCTAAAATTGTGAGCCATATGTTTGTGACTATTACAGCGCCATCTATCACAAAGCGAAGTGGTCAAACTAAAACATTCATATTTCTTTACGTACTACACGAATATGTAATAAAAAAAATGGGAGCTCCTATTTAAAAAAACGCAGTTGATATCCGTTTGACCTACGGCAGCGCCATCTAGCTGGCCAAGCATAGCGCCATCTAGTTTCCCCTTCAAGCTAGACAAGTTTTGTTCTTTGTAGTTTTTTCGTTTGACGCTTATTTCATGAGATATTTGGCCTGGTCACGATCAATGGACCACCCTGTATACGATGAAAAACCTATCAAATGATACCTAATTGTGCTTGTAGATCACAGCAAAGTATGTGGATGGGTAAGGTGCGAAATTATAACCACCTTACACCTCGACATCAATAAATATTACGATCAAATGGGTCTTTCAACATAAATTTTCATACGTTACGTGACTGTTTTCACAAAAACTATCGCATGACGTCACTCCATCATTCTGGTTTCTGTATTTTTGCCAATGTAGTTGTGCTCAAAACGTATTAAAGCAGAATTACATCAAAGAAATCTCGGCCGTATGTGGCACTGGAGTTGTGTGCTCAGTTGAGACACTGCTGAGGATGTGGATAGTGCCAAGACAACATGATTCCTATTTAACTCATCATTCCTAGTAAACTTATCAAACGATTTCTCATGGGTTTATCAAATTTGCTGGTGAAATGAACTTCTACTTGTATTAGAGGCCATCTTACACTCATTCCTGCACTTTACAGTAGGTTACTGGTTAATCCACGCTGATACCAAAAGAGTTTATAAACTGTATGTCATGTTTACTCATTCACAGACACTCATCGAGTAAAACAGGAAATGTTAACGGCCCTCTATTGTTCCTGATATACATTATAACGACGTACAAGACATCTGAGTAGCCCTCTTAGATAATTTACAGACGATGCTGTCATTTACCGTCTTGTAAAGTCATCAGATGACCAAAACGAATTGCAAAATGATTTAGATAATATCTCTGTATGGTACGAAAAGTGGCAATCGGCCCTGAATAAAGAAAGGTGTGAAGTTATTCACATGAGTTCTAAAAGAAATCCGCTAAATTTCGATTACACGATAAGTTACACAAATCTGAAGGCTGTAGATTCAACTAAATTCTTAGGGATTACAATTACAAATAACCTAAATTGGAACGATCACATAGATAATGTTGTGAGCAGAGCAAACCAAAGACCGCGATTCATTGGCAGAACACTTAGAAGGTGCTTGAAGTGCTTTTTTTTCCCACGCGCCGTTCGAAAGTGGAACGGTACAGAGACATTGAACCCTCTGCCAGGCACTTTAATATGAATTGCAGAATAATCACGTAGATGTTATACTTTTTGCTAAGTCGTTGCTGACCGTCTGGTCCAAGGGATCAATTTGGAATAAATTTTGAAAATTATAATAATAAGCGTTTTTACTGGAAATTCTTTCTCAAGTTAATCAATTCCTGACTGATACAACTTCAAGTCAACAATGTTACGTACTCCTAACAACTTGCCAAAATTAGGAAAAGCTAAACAGTAAGCTTTAGTGTGAGTTATACTGGACAATAATGGTCCATTATAAATGAATTTGAATTTTGAAATCTCATTATCGCCATCGTTTGATTTCTCGTTCGCTTTAACGAGAACGAGGTCGCCAATTGCAAATTTAGCAAACCGCGCTATCGCGTCATGCGCCGTATTCGCGTCTCAGCTTTCTTTTTCAATACCTATCGTAAACGTTCTTTCTTCACCTCAATGTCAGTACTAACTCGTCGGACGAAATCAGTTATCTCTTCCACCAAAATCTTAGACTTACGGTGTAAAAGGATTTCCTCCAGAGTGAATCCTGTAGATTCGTGCGTCATAGCATTCATAATCTTTTCAAAATCTTTTGTAAACTTGTCCCACGCCCTGTGATTGTGGTGACAATACATTCGGTAAAGTCGCCCCAGCTCACGCATGTATCGTTCCGCTGGATTTCTGGTCGCGCAGTAGGCCGAGATGTGTATCACTTCAGCCCCGTTGCTTTCCATACCATCATTCCATAACTTGGAAGTAAACTGTGCTCCATCGTCGGAAAAAATCGCTTTTGGTTTGCCGATATGCAGGAAGTATTCGTTTACATGTCTGTTATAACCCGCTTTAGCTGTTGCCTTTCTTATCGGATATAACTTAATGAACTTCGAAAACACTTCAAGCACTACTAATACGTAAGTGAAATTACCCGAGGTTTTTTGCAGGCGGCCGTGTAGGTCCGTACACACTAACTCTAGTACATCGTCATATCGTATGCTCTGCACAGGGCCACTATTTGTACAGTTGTCCACTTTCACCCTCTGACGCTTATCGCAGGTCTTTGTCCTGTCTGTAACTGTCTTTAACATCTTGTTAAAACTCATAACCTCAGCAATTTTCTCTGTAAATTTCTTTGGTCTGCAATGACCATAGGCTAAGCGACAGTAGTCTACTATTTCGGTGATGTACTTGGTGGGCCAACACCTGACAAGCGTGGTTGTCCTCATCTTTGCATATTTACAGGATGAGTCTATACAAGGGCAATGCTCTTGAGGACAATATTATAGAAATGGAAGAGAATGTAGACGAAGATGAAGTAGCAGATATGATACTGTGTGAAGAGTTTGACAGAGCACTGAAAGACCTAAGTCGAAACAAGGCCCCAGGAGTAGACAACATTCCATTAGAACTACTGATAGCCTAGGGAGTGCCAGGCATAACAAAACTCTACCATCTAGTGAGCAGGATATATACGACAGGCGAAATACTCTCGGACTTCAAGAAGAATATAATAATTCCAATCCCAAAGAAAGCAAGTGTTAATAGATGTGATAATTACCGAACTATCAGTGTAACAAGCCACGGCTGCAAAATACTAACACGAATTTTTTACAAAGGAGTGGAGATCCTGGTAGAAGCCGATCTCGGGGAAGATCAGTTCGGATTCCGTAGAAATGTTAGAACACGTGAGGCAATATTGATCCTACGACTTATCTTAGAAAATAGATTAAGGAAAGGCAAACCAACGTTTCTCGCATTTGTAGACTTAGAGAAAGGTTTTGAGAATGTTGACTGGAATACTCTCTTTCAAATTCTGGAGGTGGCAGAGGTATAATACATGGAGCGAAAGGCTATTTACAATTTGTACAGTAATCAGATGGCAGTTATAAGAGTCGAGGGGCATGAAAGGGAAGCAGTGGTTGGGAAGGTAGTGAGACAGGGTTGTAGCCTATCCCCGATGTTATTCAATCTGTATATTGAGCAAGCAGTGAAGGAAACAAAAGAAAAATTCGGAGTAGGTATTAAAATCCATGGAGAAGAAATAAAAACTTTGAGGATCGCCGATGACATTGTAATTCTGTCAGAGACAGCAAAGGACTTGGAAGAGCAGTTGAACGGAACGGACAGTGTCTTGAAGGGAGGATATAAGATGAACATCAACAAAAGCAAAACGAGGATAATGGAATGTAGTCGAATTAAGTCGGGTCATGCTGAGGGAATTAGATTAGGAAATGAGACACTTAAATTGGTAAAGGAGTTTTGCTATTTAAGGAGCAAAATAACTGATGATGGTCGAAGTAGAGAGGATATAAAATGTAGACTGGCTATGGCAAGGAAAGCGTTTCTGAAGAAGAGAAATTTGTTAATATCGAGTATAGATTTAAGTGTCAGGAAGTCGTCTCTGAAAGTATTTGTATGGAGTGTAGCCATGTATGGAAACGAAACGTGGACGATAAATAGTTTGGACAAGAAGAGAATAGAAGCTTCCGAAATGTGGTTCTAGAGAAGAATGCTGAAGATTAGATGGGTAGATCACATAACTAATGAGGAGGTATTGAACAGAATTGGGGAGAAGAGGAGTTTGTGGCACAACTAGTCAAGAAGGGATCGGTTGGTAGGACATGTTCTAAGGCACCAAGGGATCACAAATTTAGTATTGGAGGGCAGCGTGGAGGGTAAAAATCGTAGAGGGAGACCAAGAGAGGAATACACTATACAGATTCAGAAGGATGTAGGTTACAGTAGTTACTGGGAGATGATGAAGCTTGCACAGGATAGAGTAGCATGGAGAGCTGCATCAAACCAGTCTCAGGACTGAAGACCATGTCAACTACGTTGTTGTACATCCTGTGATACTTTCTCAAGTTTTCTCCGTCTTTATTCTTTTTCTCATACTTGGTCTTCAATATTTTCAGGCTTCATCCTCACTTTGAGGACGACGCATATTTTTACAAATACTCTCTCTCTTCTTTCACTCTTCTACATCGTGAAAGTAGTAGAATTTGGTACACCTTCTGATTCGTTATCCCCTAACAAGCCATCATCCACATCTAGGTCATTCCAGAAAAATCCGTCCGGCTGTGACACCGATAGCAGTTTATCTGTTGGTTTTTTAATTTTCTGTTCTTGGACATTCATAATTTCTATCAGTCTGTTCTGCGGTTGTTGAAGCCTTTTCGACCCCCAACACTGTAACCTTTTTATCGATTTCTTCAATTTACGAACCTTGCATTACCAGCAATTCACTAACTGTCAATACAGGTACATTTTCTTCGGGATTATGGCTATCATCTTCCAAATTGGTATATGCTCTGTTTCTGTTTCTAATTCTTCTCCCGAACTCACACAACCGATACCACTCTCGTTTGACTGTATGACATCAGCCTTAACTTTGTAGATGTTATAATCTACTTGGCTTTCAATTAGCCATACCTGGTCATCATCGGCAAATTCGTCTTACTCCTCTTCAGCAATTTCGCCTCGGTTTTCTTTAGGATCAGCATCGTTGAGTTTGGCTGCTTCAGTTGCTACAACATTTGGATAAGCCTGCCTCTTTGGTTCAGAGCTTTCCGTTTCTCCATAAACACTAATTTCATGTGGGTTGTGAGAATCATCAAATATTGTCCGCTCTCGCCATTAGCACACCTCCCTGTAATTCTTCGTCATGTATCTGACCGAACTGACCTAGCCTACACCTCCTCGCATTCCATGTTGCCCTGTGCGATAACGAAGTTTAATCCGATATCAGCTTCTTAATTGCGTCAGTGAATCACACTGTATTGGCGTCTGCGGTACCATAGTTGCTTTAACAGCTGCCGCCTCTTCCTTGTTGACCGGTACTCTGTTTTCATTGTTAACTTCAAAAATTGTTCAAATGGCTCTGAGCACTATGGGACTTAACATCTATGGTCATCAGTCCCCTAGAACTTAGAACTACTTAAACCTAACTAACCTAAGGACATCACACAACACCCAGTCATCACGAGGCAGAGAAAATCCCTGACCCCGCCGGGAATCGAACACGGGAACCCGGGCGTGGGAAGCGAGAACGCTACCGCACGACCACGAGCTATGGACAATTGTTAACTACGGATAGTGATCCCTTTGTCGACTCCCGTTTCAATTGTTACCGCGGATACATTACTAACTCTGTGTTCTTGCACATACTCCCATCGTCGATTTATCCGTTCGGATCTATCACAGCAACGTTGCTTAGACTTTCTTCTGGGCCGCTAAGGTCTTCCCACGCCCGTTGGGCCCCAAAACTGCGCAGCTAATGATTTCCCTGACTAAATACGACAGGCCTGTTTCTGACCATCTGTCGCAATTGCTGATTTTTCTCCTGCCTAATAACATGCTACTGAAAACCACGTACCATATTCACATGATACTGGCGCCTATCATTTCTGCTATTATTATTCTCACTGTGACTGTAATTGTTATAGTGGTGTGAGCTATTATCACCATGGAGGTGGATACCATAATAGTCATGGTTATAGTCATTATGGTTTTTGCCATTGTGGTAATTGCTGCTAATACCACGGCTTTTAAAATTTTCGCGGTTATTCCGCTAGTTACCGTCATCTTCGATCCTTTCTAAAAATGCAGTAATTGTTCTGTAACGACTGCCTATGTACCTTTTGGAATCATCTGGAAGCTTCTTCCAGAACTCCCAGACAATCGACGATTCAGTGCATCTATTTCGCAAATATTCTAATTTGCGGATGCAATATTCGAAAAATTCTTTCATCCAGCAGCGTGAGTTTGCGTCATAGGGTTTTGACACTACAAAATCACACCATACACTCTCCTGCTTCTGCTCAAATAGCTCTGTGCACTATGGGACATCTGAGGTCATCAGTCCCATAGAACTTAGAGCTACTTAAACCTAACTAACCTAAGGACATCACACACATCCGTGCCCAAGGCAGGATTCGAACCTGCGACCGTAGCAGTCGCACGGTTCCGGACTGAAGGGCCTAGAACTGCTCGGCCATTGAGGCCCGCCCTGCTTCTGCTCTGACCAACATTGTCTCAAGAATGTGTTCTTAAATTCTTGAAAGCTCAAGTTCACAACAGCGAGTCTTAAGCCCCGTGGTTTAGCCTCACCCGCTAGCACTTCGATTACAGCGTTAATTCATCCGTCCTTGATTCCGGCAATACCTTTTCGCGATTTTCAATGAAGCTGGTGCGTGCAATCCACCCTTCCTTCTTAAGAGGGTCTAAACGCTCCTCCTTCGCTAAGATTTTAGTGCAGCTTTTCGTCTAATCTCAGTTCTAGTTCGGTTATTTTTGTAAGTACTTGGTGAGTGGTCATCGCTAGCGTTTCCACTTCCCTCTTTTTCTCATCACAGGTAGTCGGCTGTTTCTTCACTCTAGTATCTATGCAATTTTTTTTCCAAAATGCTTCCTCAAATTGAGGTACCATTTTATCCAATGTTATACATTTGAAGGAGACCAAATTTTTACCAGATATACATGACATTATGGCTGATGTACTATACATATTATGTGTATTACAAGGATAAAAAATATTACATCTTATATTTAAATTTTCGTAATTTTTTCCTAATAAAAATGTTATTTTTTCTATAATTTAGTTGATTCTGCAATAAAGTTTAGGTCTACTACATAAGTATGGACTATTGCAAGTTACAAAAAAAATTAGAGCAATGATTAATAAACTTTAGGAAAAATTTGTACCGGAATTCTGAAAAATACGACTTGCAGGAAATTGCGAATGAAGATACAAGTCCAATTAAACTGTGCCTCAGAACATTCCTGAAGCATCATCCTGCAGCATTTCTTCACCTTCAAGCTTCCTCTTGGCATTCCTTTTAGCACCTCTTACCTCTTTCGTAACTTGAAGAGCGAATCTTTCAGCTTCAGGCACCTGTTCTCCGTCACACAGAAGCAATTGATCTTCCATACTAGAGTCACATTTTATGCTTAAATTTCTCAGGACTTCCAACCTTCCTATCACTCCATCTCTGAAACATATCACTGCATCTAGTACACCAACTTTTAATGTATTTAGTCCTATAAAAACATTCTTGGGTAATCTTTCCCATATGAAATGGTTGAAACTTTCATTTGTATTTTGAGTGCCCTCGTGAAAACATTTACTGAGCAAAATAGGGTCACTCAGGTCTCAAAAAATTTGTTTTATTTCATTCATAACAGGCTCAGGAAGAGAATGCTTATGATTGTATATTTGATCACTTTCGTTTTCTTTTTGGTAAACACTCAAAGAATCCGCTCTTTAAGGCAAAGTCCATGAACAAGGTTGTCATCTGTAGACAACTTACGAAAGCAGGTGGCCCATACAGCTTTTCTCATTGCTGTAACATTATTCAGAAGTGCAGTCATAATAACTCTGAAGAAGATTTATTTCAGTTTCTGTCAATCTGCCTCGGCCAGACAGAGATTTTCCATCAGATAGCAACTCTCCTTTCATTTCTCTTCATAGCTTCCTCAATCTAGCACCCATCCTCTTCTGCACATGTCCACAGCACTCCAGTTTTGTTACCGAGGTATCACTATAAACATTGAACTCATTAATTTTATTGAGAGCTTTAGAGCCCCAATCGCCTAGGGACTACGTATATCTAACGCTATAAACGGGCACCGACCTCTGAAATATTTTTAGAGCTCCATCACACTCCATACCTCCACTGTAACCATCATAATTCTTAGAACACTGATGTTCAAAATGTTATTCAGTGTTTCCATGGCAGGAGTGGCAGTATGTAGATAAGCACTCAACATCAACAACTTTTCCATTCTCCAGAGAAGTAGCACTTACACACCATTCAAGGAACTATGTCCTCGACATTGCCATGTCCCATCAAGTGCAACCGCAATGTCCCTGGTTCCTCTAATATTTACAGTTTCTTCTACTGGAATTTTCATAGATGCTTTAGACACAACCGTCAAGGCACCTAAACGGATTTTTAAGTACTTTCTGAACCAACTGGGAGGAGGGGGAAAGTCCATCAAACCACAAAACGTTTGAGCAGCCTTCTTTCCTTTTCCTATTGCATGCATTGCATACACAAACTTCAAATTCACATCATATGAATTATGCACAATGTTCGAAGTCATTTTTACGGTAGATTTATTGCAGGATCTGCACAGAACAACTACTTTTGACGCTAAACCCTTCCTGCTACTTTGTTGTCCAGTTATTTCCAGGCAGCGTACACCATGACATTGTTTACATTTCGCCACTTTCTTTATCAAAAAACATAAGATGCCCACATCAACAACAAATCCACTACAGACAGCATCACCGTCAACACAAATATTTGAATCACTAGGAGGCGTGCCATGTGGGAGTTTCTTCCCTGAAGAACTGATACATAGGTTTCTTTCAACAGTGTGGCTTGCTTTCTTTGTGAACTGATTACCAAAGAATTTCCTTTTATTGAATTTCTTGATGTGTGGCATAGTTCGTATTTATTGCACACTTAAGGATATGTACTCCCACAAATATATGTGGCACTTTTGCAACGAACATTCAGTAACATATGAACAAACTGCTTCACCGTAACAAAAGTAAATACTAGCAAAGATAATCATTTACAGACACTAGAAACCTGCTCTGTTACCAACATATACAATGATCATACGTATAATCGCTGGAAATAGAAAGTTCAGAGTTCTTTTCTTAATAATACTGGTTTCTGCAACAGAAATACAGGGGGCGTGGTGGCATACATGACAAACTTTAAAATTTGGTATATATAGGTCATTTTTCATTTTAAACCCTATGATGTATATAACAATTTGATCAGGAAAAACTATAGTATTTAATAAAGTCATAAAAAATTTCGATTTTTCCGCCATTTATAAGTACTCAGTATCCTTAAGAAAGGTAATGGCAAAGAAATTTAAGCAAATAGTCACTGGCGTAGCAACATAAGGTTATCACGCTTTTCCGTAACACAACAGTTCACGAGAAGATAATTGAATCAGAAAGGAGTTACTTATTCTGAAATACTAAACTTTGAAAGTGAAGTTAAATGAAGTTACTGGTTAAATAAATGCAACTAAAACTTTACTATGTAAGAAATGATTTTTAGTAACCTCCATGCAACGTAATGTAAAATTTAGAAAAAGGCAAGCAATTTACTTGTGATTATCGAAAGATTGAATTGAGTTTCCAGAATGAGATTTTAACTCTGCAGTGGAGTGCGCGCTGTTATGAAACTTCCTAGCAAATAAAAACTGGGTGCCAGCCTGAGACTCGAACTCGGGACCTTAGCCTTTTGTGAGCAAGTGCTCCACCAACTTTTTTTTTCTTCATTTTGTTCGGTATTGTTCGTTGCGTTTTCGTTTGGGCGGACGTCACAAGATATCCGTTCAAGTTGATCGTTGATTCCTTTACACAGTTTTTTTTTTTTTTTTTTTGGCGCCAACTGAGCTACCCAAGCACGACTCACGCCCAGTCCTCACAGCTTTTAATTCGGCCAGTACCTCGTCTCTTACCTTCCAAACTCCACAGAAGCTCTCCTGCGAACCATGCAGAACTAGCACTCCTGGAAGAAAGTATATTACAGAGGCAGCCTGGGGGATGTTTCCAGAATGAGAGGAGAGCTTCTGTGAAGTTTGGAAGATAGGAGACGAGGAACTGGCAGCTCAGCTGGCAGAGCACTTGCCTGCGAAAGGCAAAGGTCCCGATTTCGAGACTCGGTCCGTCACAAAGTTTTAATCTGCTAGGAAGTTTCTGAACTGAATTTACTTTACCCAAATGAGCAACTATAAGGCGCTTTTGAGGTCTGTGTCCTCGGCTGAGGGCCTCCGTTAGTATATGTCAGGATTATTACGAGCATTGGGTCCAGGAGGTACAGAACACGCGAAGTGCGAGTTGTTAAGCAGTACCACTTTATTTCTATAAAGACGTTAATTTATATTAACGTGCTTGCTATGCCGACGCGTGGTATCTGTGTCTGACGTCCCACAACTAACAATTACACATACGTCAGGACTCCACTGTGAGCTAAAAAAAGACATAAATTCTAGGCCGAAACCACGCGCGTTGGAAACAGTTCTGCCCGAGCAGGCGGCCAGCGATGCGATGTGATCTACCCATCTACCCATCTAATCTTCAGCATTCTTCTGTAGCACCTCATTTCGAAAGCTTCTATTCTCTTCTTGTCCAATCTATTTATCGTCCACGTTTCGTTTCCATACATGGCTACACTCCATACTGTGGGCGTGTCTGAGGCGTTCTGCGGCCGGCGTACGCTGATACCGAAGTTTGTCAACATTCCACGACAACGCCAGCACGTGGCAGCTGTGTTCAGGCCTGTGACCTTTACACAATTGATTTTACTTTTATAATAACAACAACAAAATACATACTAAGCTAGCGGAAGTCACTCGCTAAGCTGAATGCAGAATAAATGAAACTGCGCACTTAATTTGTGCTGTATCTTTAGTTACTAGTTTTGCCAGTGACATTTTACGTTACTTTAAGTGAATGAAGTTAATACTCAGAATTGCAGATCAGTTAAGCCTCTGTTATGCAGTACAAGAATGAACCGTTACTAAGCAGAAAATTTAGACCGAGACTGCTCATTACCAAACAAACAAAACTGGCAGTATGGCTACGAAGTCTTTCGCGACGTATTTCTTGAATAAAAATCTCTCGGTGTACATGCCACGTCAATTCAGAATAAAACTCCGAGCTTTCGACCTCTACCTCCATGGTCGTCGTCAGGACTAAAACTGACCGTCGTAAACTTCTATACAAAAGACGGCTTCTGATTGGCTGCAATACGTCATAGCAACAGCGATATGGCGCGTAGAGAAGTGGTGCCCTCTACTGCCATAGATGTAGTTTCTATCCCGGTTTGCTTGCAGCGCCATCCCTTGAATCAAGAGGTAAAGTGCGGGAAGTTTTCCTCTGCGATTTTTCTTTATCCAGTGCACTCTTCCAGGTGTTGCTAAGTGCATAGTCGTTCTGTCTGTTAAAGTTACTATCACTGAGTCTAATTTAGACTGCTTCCCCGATCACAGAGTCCCAGTAATTCGATGCATGGGCTATTACTCTCGTTCGCATCCCACGCATCGAATTACTGGGACTATGTGATCCGGGAAGCAGTCGCAATTAGACTCAGCGATAATAACTTTAACAGACAGAACGACTATGCACTTAGCAACACCTGGAAGAGTGCACTGGATAAAGAAAAATCGCAGAGGTAAGCTTTCCACACTTTACCTCTTGATTCAAGGGATGGCGCTGCAAGCAACCCGGGATAGAAACCACATCTATGGAGGCAGAGGACACCACTTCACTACGCGCCATATCGCTGTTGCTATGACGTAGTCCAGCCAATCAGAAGCCGTCTTTTTGTATATAAAAATGGGAGCCTCGCAAGTTTACGACAGTCAGTTTCAGCCCTGATGACGACCATGGAGGTAGTGGTCGAAAGCTCGGAGTTTTATCCTGTAGTTGACACGGCATGTACACCAAGAGACTTTTATTCAAAACTGGCAGTAATCTGTTAATCAGTTCTCATATTCTTATGACATGCGGTGATTGCATGGAAAGGAAAGTCACTCTTCTTGGTAATAATGTCTGAGGACAATTACAACACAGGTGCCCTACAAATTTTAATTATTGCAGGTTATTATTCAAGTTAGTCATACTTCGTAAAAGAAATGTCACTGAGTAATGCCTCTATATTACTATATCTGTCACTTTACGGCCTTACGATCTTGTACCTGTGCGGACGACAAAGAAGTAACCGACGACACCTTTGTTCTGCAGCTGTTGCTGCTGCTGCTGGTTGAGAACCCCGAGTCATCTCCAGAGCCACAGATAATTATGGAACAGGCAATAGCTGGAATACCATCTTCCTCCACCTGTCCACTCCTACCGTGCTCTCAATGCTGGCGGATTAACGAATTTGGTGCGCATACACTGACGCGGTCACAGCTGCACCCCGCTTCTGAGGGAGCGCTCAACAAACACTTCCGCACTCAAGCTGCTCTGCCTCCTCTCTGCTCGCAGCGTAACAGAGACGCTCCATATGCAAATATAAACAACAGCACAGCTACTGCCATTTCGCCGTTGCTATCGATGCATTAAAATTAAAGTTTCCTTGGCTTTTACCCAGCAATTTACAATATTTACATAATAATTACAATATATTGTATACAGTCAGAAATAAATAGACCATTACATACTACCTATAGTCTCTGTAATAAAGCTTACAAACTCAGAAGTACAATACAAGTTATCAACAGATATTAAACGCCGAAAAATTTTCGGTGGTACGGGAGGTATCTGCATTTTTGGTGTTACAGGTGTAAACACGAAAGTGCAATGAAAAGAGCATCATGCATGGAAATTTAAAATCTACAACCAAAGATGTTTGATATCATCTACTATGGATAATGAATATTAGTAATTAGTAATATCAAACATCTTTGGTTGTAGATTTTAAATTTCCATGCATGATGCTCTTTCACTGCACTTTCGTGTTTACACCTGTAACACCAAAAATGCAGATACCTCCCGTACCACCGAATATATATATATATATATATATATATATATATATATATATATATATATATATATACACTCATGTTCAGAAAAGACAGAACACCATCAACGACTAGAGACAGGACAGCCATATTCACAGTACATGTGTGTTAATATATTAGCATTTGGACCATGCTGGCCCACGGGTTCAATGTCAACATCGACATCGCAGTGCAACATCACCTACCAGTAAAATGTTACTGCAGCTCTCATTGTCGCTATAAACCGAAGGTAATGGATCATTGTGGCTTGAGCAGACATGCAGCATGTCTTGGAGACATATGCGCAAACCATACTGTCAAGTCAGTGATTTGAAAGAAAGTGCATTATTGGAATGAGAGAATGTGATGCATCCAGCAGGGAATTGTTGCTTGTGTAGGATGAAGTGTTTCAGCAGTGCAACAGGTGCGTGTGGAATGGTTCACAGAAGGCTCTAGGACATGACAGGTTGCACCACACGGACCACTCCCAGAGAAGACTGACACCTCATCCAAATGGCATTGTAGGACAGATCTGCATCCTCCTCAGCTCTGGCACAACAGTGGAACAGTACACCACTGTTTATTATGACATGGGTTATGAGCACATCATCCGATTCTCCAGCTAGTTTTGATGAATCTGCAGAAACATGATAGACGGCGAAGGTGTCTGAAACGATGTCACTGGGGTCAGGAATGGCGTCAGACAGTTTTTTTCACACAAATCCAGCTTCTGTTAGTTTGAAAATTATGGCTGCATTTTGATTCAACAGACATGAGGAGCGCCATCACAGTGACTGCATTCACACAAAACATACAGTGCCAGCTCAAGGCATTATGGTGTGGGGTGCTACTAGGTACAACCAAAAATCACAGTTGGCGTTTGGTCAAGGATCTGTGACCAGTGTGACTTATGTGAATGATATACTACTAGCCATAACCATACCATTCCTGCACAACTCCCCAGACGCCAATTTTCAGCAAGGCAATGCATGACCACATGTTGCTACATGAATATGTGCCTTCTTGGTATTACACGATGTCAACCTTTTGCCCTGGCCTGCCAGATCAACAAACTTTTCGCCAATCGAAAATATATGGGATATGACAAAATGACAGATGCAGTGCTGTGACCCAATGCCAACCATCACAGATGAACTTTGGAACCAGGTTAATGCAGCATGGATGTCTACACCACAGGACGCCATTCACTCCGTATACATGCTGATACCATCATGAATAGAACAAGTTATCAGGGTCCATGGCAGACCCTATGACTACTAGACAACAGGACACATGCTGAACCAAGGTGGTTGAAATGCAAATCACTTGTGCAGAACATACTAATGTACTTGTCCTATTCTCTGGAAAGACATAACTTTCTTTATGCAAATAATCACCCCCTATATACCACAAATACAGCCTGTTTGCATTTAATGCTTATGAATGTGACAGAAGCCGACTCCGGTGCCTTTGTGTATGTACACATGTCATCTTATTTGATTACTATAATCACAATAGATGCCACGATTTTTTTCTGACTATGAGTGTCTAAATTCCAACAAAAATACAGTATTTTACAATTTGCTCACTGTAATCTACAACAATCACCCACTTGTGCTGGTGTAAATTACAATGCAGATTCCATCAATGATGAATAGGAGTATAGATAGTGTTGAAACTGCACATAGTTTATATTTGAAGGAAGTGCTTTTATTAAATGAAAGTGTGAGTCTTGATACTAATAATTCAGAAAGTTCATAAGTTAATTTCTTGAGCTAGAGTTCAATTGCAAGTGCACAAGTTCATTGGCAAGTATGTATATATATATATATATATATATATATATATATATATATATATATGGTGAGGTCATGGGAGTTCAAGAACAATGGTTTATTTACATATATACAGTTATTTACAGTTGTCACATTATATCACAGTGTTTTGCAAGCAGCTGTCTTCTATAAGTCTTTGATTCAGCCTGTATTGTAAGAGTCCTACAGACTCAAACACATACATTGGAATATTGATACAAATGTATCAGTTCAGTGCTTGCACACTTTGGCATGGAAGGAATACAGGTATTGATTCATGTACCACCCGGTCAGGGGATGGGTGTGGCCTTGATTCACATGGCCAGATGCAACGATGTCAGGATTCCTGGAGTGACGATGTCATGACCTTGCTACATGTGGCAACATGGGATGATGTCAATGCCTGGATTGATGATGTCAGGGACTCAGTCCACAGGGCCAGATGAGATGATGTATGAAGTCCTTGAATACTGATGCTGATGTCGGTGAATTCCTGGTCAGAATACTCAGTAATCTCCTACTCTGTTACATATGAGGTTGTCACACTGCTAGCTAGATAGCCATTATAGCACTTTCAAATATTTTGAGTCCTTCATAAATATCTGAAGAACACTGTTTGTATAATTCGCAACACACTGTCATGGCAATCTGACTCCAGTAATCTCACCTATAGTTTAATGGCTCTGAATGGTATACCATATGCACATAATCCTAAAATTATCAGAGTTTCTCACCAACATTACCACACACATGCCTGCCTGAGTATGTTGTTTCTTAACTGCTTTACAACAACAGCACATACGTATGGGGTTCCATGGCATACTTTTCATCAATCACAGAAATTGGCATTTAACTGTGCGAGCTGTGCATATAACACATGATTAACGACAGTGTGAATAATTTTACACCACAGCATGATGAACCTGAGATACTGCTAAATAGCGAGGATACTCTACCTGACGATGGTGAGAATATTGCATCAATCAGCGACGATGAAGCTGCAGTGGAGCATCCTGTGAGGGACAGTAAAGAAATTACTGTATGTAAGTTTATTATGTATATACACTCCTGGAAATGGAAAACAGAACACATTGACACCGGTGTGTCAGACCCACCATACTTGCTGCGGACACTGCGAGAGGGCTGTACAAGCAATGATCACACGCACGGCACAGCGGACACACCAGGAACCGCGGTGTTGGCCGTCGAATGGCGCTAGCTGCGCAGCATTTGTGCACCGCCGCCGTCAGTGTCAGCCAGTTTGCCGTGGCATACGGAGCTCCATCGCAGTCTTTAACACTGGTAGCATGCCGCGACAGCGTGGACGTGAACCGTATGTGCAGTTGACGGACTTTGAGCGAGGGCGTATAGTGGGCATGCGGGAGGCCGGGTGGACGTACCGCCGAATTGCTCAACACGTGGGGCGTGAGGTCTCCACAGTACATCGATGTTGTCGCCAGTGGTCAGCGGAAGGTGTACGTGCCCGTCGACCTGGGACCGGACCGCAGCGACGCACGGATGCACGCCAAGACCGTAGGATCCTACGCAGTGCCATAGGGGACCGCAGCGCCACTTCCCAGCAAATTAGGGACACTGTTGCTCCTGGGGTATCGGCGAGGACCATTCGCAACCGTCTCCATGAAGCTGGGCTACGGTCCCGCACACCGTTAGGCCGTCTTCCGCTCACGCCCCAACATCGTGCAGCCCGCCTCCAGTGATGTCGCGACAGGCGTGAATGGAGGGACGAATGGAGACGTGTCGTCTTCAGCGATGAGAGTCGCTTCTGCCTTGGTGCCAATGATGGTCGTATGCGTGTTTGGCGCCGTGCAGGTGAGCGCCACAATCAGGACTGCATACGACCGAGGCACACAGGGCCAACACCCAGCATCATGGTGTGGGGAGCGATCTCCTACACTGGCCGTACACCACTGGTGATCGTCGAGGGGACACTGAATAGTGCATGGTACATCCAAACCGTCATCGAACCCATCGTTCTACCATTCCTAGACTGGCAAGGGAACTTGCTGTTCCAACAGGACAATGCACGTCCGCATGTATCCCGTGCCACCCAACGTGCTCTAGAAGGTGTAAGTCAACTACCCTGGCCAGCAAGATCTCCGGATCTGTCCCCCATTGAGCATGTTTGGGACTGGATGAAGCGTCGTCTCACGCGGTCTGCACGTCCAGCACGAACGCTGGTCCAACTGAGGCGCCAGGTGGAAATGGCATGGCAAGCCGTTCCACAGGACTACATCCAGCATCTCTACGATTGTCTCCATGGGAGAATAGCAGCCTGCATTGCTGCGAAAGGTGGATATACACTGTACTTGTGCCGACATTGTGCATGCTCTGTTGCCTGTGTCTATGTGCCTGTGGTTCTGTCAGTGTGATCATGTGATGTATCTGACCCCAGGAATGTGTCAATAAAGTTTCCCCTTCCTGGGACAATGAATTCACGGTGTTCTTATTTCAATTTCCAGGAGTGTATATATTGCTAGGATATGATTCTTTTTTTACAACAACCTACAGCACCTACAGAATACAGGCAAAAATGGATGCAGGAGCAATCAACCAATGCTGTGGTGACTTTTTGAGGTCAATAGTGAAAATCAGTGATAGTAGCAGTGGTGTTGTGCTTTGGAGGCATGAGAGTTTCTGTTGCTGCAGACACGTGCTGATGCAGCTGGTAGCAACACTGGTCTCATTAGTTGAACATGTACAGAAAGAATAAGAGAAATAATTAACCCATTTACTCAAACAGAAATATATGTGTTATACAAACTACATCAGAATATAAACTGGCAGGAAATTTGTTGACAGAATGAAACTACCTATCTTGATAGCAAAGCTTCTAGGAATGCTCGTTCATTGTGTAGACATTTAAAAAAAGAGTATTTATATGTCTGCCATATTATTTCTCATATTCTCTCACTTTATTGAGTAGTTTCCATGTGTGATTTAGCTGACACTCTGTGATATATAGTGTTGTTAATACTATCGTCTGAGCACATACACTTCTTCACATATCGATCTTAAATTCAACTTAGAAGCCTGTATTACGATTATAATCAATGTGTGATGTGAATATCATTACAATTTCACGTAAACTGAAAGAATTCTGTGGATTAAGTCACGTTGCCTGAATTCAACCTAGGCCAAAAGAGTAAATTATTAAGCTCTGTTAAGTCGCCTAAGTCCCAAAGAAATATAAAAATTATGATAGAATTAAATACACATTGCAGCCTGTAAAAATAGAATATATCACTTTATTACAGTTTCATCTCATACCTATACCCAGACATGGTGTAATCACCCTTTTGCATTAGTAATTCAGTCTGTTATACGCAATATACACCGAAGTTCCTTATGGCAAGGCATCAAACTGAGACGCTTTTAGCTTCTGCTGTTGCTGTTGTTGACTTCATCATCCAGGCCTAAATTGCTGTGCTCATCAAATGTACCCTAAAGCATCTTTTTACCACAGGTGTACGATTTATTCTCGAATACTGATTGAGTATGTGGGGATAAACTACCATGGAGAGAGTGTAAAGAGCAAGCAGACGTAAAACTGGTTAGAGGCGTTCAGTTTTATGGTAGGCTGGTACATGCACATTACACGAATCAAAGAGATGCACTTACACTTCGTTAAAAGTGTACTGAAATATGGTCACCAACACTTAAAAGTCAGATACACTTTGTATAGCTCTGTGTTCAAGCCAGTGGCGATAGCAAGGGCACACTGTCGGCTGCTTGGCCCAGTGTGAAAGGAATCCTTAGCGCTAGGATTTCACCCAGAACAAGTCCCGCCCACTCACCCCCAGTTTTCCCAGTCTTTGTTCGGTGCCTGGGCATCGTTTGAGTTGACCCACGTCAACGTTCGGCTGCACTTGGAATGAATGTTAAATTAACATTTTGCTACGTCTTAAATTTTGCCATCTAGCTAAAAGACACGTTACAAAAAGACGTGCACAGTTGGCCTCAGCTGTGCCAGGTACTTCCACAGCAAACATAAGAGAAAAAATTTAGCATTTAATTCTTTAAATACGGGAACTCAGTATACAGATGAATAACCTATGAAGAAAAATACTTCCATGTGAGAAAAAGCACCCAAAACTAAAACAGGAAAAACCTACTCTCAAAGAATAATTTCCTTGGAGAAAGAGGAACCACAGCATACTTGACAATTAAGTTTCAAAACTAAGGCAGTATATGTGAAACAAGCACCAATGTTCACTATACTTCCATAGGGCATTAAAATTACTTTGTTCTTGCTAGGTCGATCCAAGCTGTTTTTGCGTGTTATTCACTGAATAGTTTTGCTGAAAAGTTTTAGGGGTGGAAAAGAACTAGTACAGCATGAAGGACGTTTTACAGCTGGGGAACACTGCAGCATTTATTTCCTCCATAACTACTCTGTGACAGACATACACATCATCATTACCATTTTTAAAAATTGGTTTGAAAGACATTTGCGAAATTAATAAATCTTTTGGTTAAAAACAGACGGAACAAAAGTTACGACATATTATTTTCCTGAGACGTTTGCAACAGCGTATAGGACACTAATCACACAGAAACAGCCGCAATTCTTTATAACCTCGTTTATAATGCGCAGGTATGGCATTGGAAGATTTACAAGTTAAAATTCACCCATTACCCATGCAAATACTAACGAAATATGTCATATAAGCAAATATCTTACTGCTTTCATGAGGCATTTCTACTTTATGGCATTCTTATATTCTTTAATTTTCGTGAGCTACTGAAAGAGCCTACATAAACTAAACGACTTTCAGTTATTTTTATATAACATTGATCTTAGACAACGGAGTTATTCGACTGCATCCGTGGCTTTACTACCGACATGGCAGATTCAAGAGCATTGTTTTCGCATTGTATGTTTGCTCTTCTGTTTCCCTCAAATAAACGTATTAGAAGAAGTGAATTAGTTAATGAAAATTTGTCCTTATTGCTCTTAAATAACATCACGTTATTTTTTTGTTTTCTATTGCTGGCTATGCTTTCAATTCTCTATAAATATTTTTATTTCTTTAATAATGCAGAATCATATTATATTACTATCCAGGAAAACTCAAATTTCTTGTCATTACTGACTTTCATCACAGTGTAACATGTGTTGGACTGTGACGATAACTGATGTAGCTTCCAGTTAGCGAACTTGAGGCTGTTTATGGGGGGGGGGGGGGGGGGAGCCTTACACTATGGATAGGCTTGGAGGGGGGGGGGGTGAATAGGCGGGACTTGTTCCGTTGTTCCGGGTGAAATCCTAGCGCTAAAGCCGCCTGCACTTGGGACGAGGCAGCTAACATTGACATGCACGCAAACGGGGTATACCACGTCACGAGGCACAACACAACAGGCACATGGGATGAGCCGGTTAACGTGATCTTGAGCTCTCAGCGCTATCCAGCGGCAATTGTTGAATTTATTTAACGCGCGAGTTTTATGCCTAGCGCGCGAAGCACACGTTTCACGAACTGAGTATGGATCAAACTGAATTAGCTGTGTTGGCTTTATTGGCTATTGTGGAAGATGAACGGATAAAACACCACAGAATTTTATGGACACGCCAGTGGATTCGGCAGCGCGATAATGGTAGAGGAACAATTCATATGCTGCACAATGAACTGAGGTGCGAGCTAGTAGTAGTTGTTCAACAACACAAATTTGTCAGACACTCAAGATTTGTGTTGGAAACCGTTAAAATATAGTGTCAACCTTCAGTTTTTGCATAAATAATTTTTTTTTTAATTTGTATACAATTACTGCCCTAACGTAACTTAGATTACAAGATGCAGAGTCTTTTCGGAACTTCGCCAGAATGGATGAAGACGTGGCTGTTGATATACTTTCCGGGATGTGAGGTCGTGGTCCAAGAACTTTTCTGCTCCTTACGTTTCGTCCAGGACTGCACTGGACTTCCTCAGAGGTGCTGCTCCACTGAGTCTTGCCGACTGACTGGTCGGGTGTCTGAGAGCGACTTATACACTCCAGGAAATTGAAATAAGAACACCGTGAATTCATTGTCCCAGGAAGGGGAAACTTTATTGACACATTCCTGGGGTCAGATACATCACATGATCACACTGACAGAACCACAGGCACATAGACACAGGCAACAGAGCATGCACAATGTCGGCACTAGTACAGTGTATATCCACCTTTCGCAGCAATGCAGGCTGCTATTCTCCCATGGAGACGATCGTAGAGATGCTGGATGTAGTCCTGGGGAACGGCTTGCCATGCCATTTCCACCTGGCGCCTCAGTTGGACCAGCGTTCGTGCTGGACGCGCAGACCGCGTGAGACGACGCTTCATCCAGTCCCAAACATGCTCAATGGGGGACAGATCCGGAGATCTTGCTGGCCAGGGTAGTTGACTTACACCTTCTAGAGCACGTTGGGTGGCACGGGATACATGCGGACGTGCATTGTCCTGTTGGAACAGCAAGTTCCCTTGCCGGTCTAGGAATGGTAGAACGATGGGTTCGATGACGGTTTGGATGTACTGTGCACTATTCAGTGTCCCCTCGACGATCACCAGTGGTGTACGGCCAGTGTAGGAGATCGCTCCCCACACCATGATGCCGGGTGTTGGCCCTGTGTGCCTCGGTCGTATGCAGTCCTGATTGTGGCGCTCACCTGCACGGCGCCAAACACGCATACAACCATCATTGGCACCAAGGCAGAAGCGACTCTCATTGCTGAAGACGACACGTCTCCATTCGTCCCTCCATTCACGCCTGTCGCGACACCATTGGAGGCAGGCTGCACGATGTTGGGGCGTGAGCGGAAGACGGCCTAACGGTGTGCGGGACCGTAGCCCAGCTTCATGGAGACGGTTGCGAATGGTCCTCGCCGATACCCCAGGAGCAACAGTGTCCCTAATTTGCTGGGAAGTGGCGGTGCGGTCCCCTACGGCACTGCGTAGGATCCTACGGTCTTGGCGTGCATCCGTGCGTCACTGCGGTCCGGTCCCAGGTCGACGGGCACGTGCACCTTCCGCCGACCACTGGCGACAACATCGATGTACTGTGGAAACCTCACGCCCCATGTGTTGAGCAATTCGGCAGTACGTCCACCCGGCCTCCCGTATGCCTACTATACGCCCTCGCTCAAAGTCCGTCAACTGCACATACGGTTCAGGTCCACGCTGTCGCAGCATGCTACCAGTGTTAAAGACTGCGATGGAGCTCCGTATGCCACGGCAAACTGGCTGACACTGACGGCGGCGGTGCACAAATGCTGCGCAGCTAGCGCCATTCGACGGCCAACACCGCGGTTCCTGGTGTGTCCGCTGTGCCGTGCGTGTGATCATTGCTTGTACAGCCCTCACGCAGTGTCCGGAGCAAGTATGGTGGGTGTGACACACCGGTGTCAATGTGTTCTTTTTTCCATTTCCAGGAGTGTATATTGTGAGAAAGGGGGGCGTGGTTCAGGTGACACGTGATGAGCAGTGATAATCCATAGCAAAGATAAGGTTGACTATCGATTACCACCTTGTCAAAGATAAAAATTGTTAGCAATTTTGTAGAGCCACTGTCCATACATCGCTAAATTTCATAGCCTCCTCTTTCCTATTAAAATTATCGTGATGTTTATAAATTTCGATAGCTTCTCTATATAGCCGTGGATAGAAATTTAACGTTATAGATAAAACTTCGGTATCAGAAAACTTGCCTGGTTGAAGAGCATGTTCCGCTACAGCTGACTTTTCTATTTTTCCAAGTCGACAAAGACTTTTATGCCCTTTCAGTCGCGCGTTTACGCTTCTTTTGGTAGTACCAATGTAAACTTTACCACAGGTACATGGAATTTTATACACACCACATGTCGACAGGGGAGGGCGTTTATCCTTCACAGATCGTAGTACTTGACTTATTTTCTTTGTTGGTTTAAAAGTTCTTGGACCACGACCTCACATCCCGGAAAGTATATCAACAGCCATGTCACCCGGTCTTGAAAGCCTTCATTCTACAAGGATGAAGACGTGTTTTCGAAGTTACTGCGTGTAATTGGCAGTGACATTTGTCGCCAAGACACCAACATGAGACAATCGATAAAACCAAGTTATCGGTAAGTATACTTTACATAAATGTTCGATGATAACAAAAACATCCAGTATGTAATGTTGTTTTGCTTATACCGGTACATATTTTGTTGTAGACTGGCAGTCACTTTAAGATTTTTGGCGACTGGAGAAACGTTCCAGGCTCTGGGTTATGCAACAAGAATTGCGCCAAATACAGTGTCAAAAATCATCCCAGAAACGCTGCAGGCAATTCTTAATAATTTGGAAAACAAGTGCATAAAGGTAATATGTACCTTTCACGTATTTAGTACTAATTGGCTACGGTAATACTACTTTCAAATTTCGGGTGCATTAGGAAGAGTAATGCTTTAAGTATATAGTGCTGTCTGATTTTTGTTGTGATCATGCTTATTTATTTCGATCCTCTCTCAGTGCTACAGTATATTAACCATGATATAGGGCTAATGAAAGTAGATGACTCACATGTACATACGCACACAATATGTAATTATGTCTTCATGAGGGTAGGACAGCTGAGCAGCTGTGACCTTGCTGAAGAAATAATCCTAGCATTTCCCTTAACTGATTTAATCAAACCCAAATCAGGATAGCTGGACAGAGCAAACTCCATCCTCCCCCATACGAGATCTGTGTGTTAACAACTGTACTGCATCACTTTGTTGATCCCTGTCATACAATGTTGTTTCAATAATTCACACTTTTTACCAGATAACTTATACAGTAATATGAAACGCAGTTTATCACTCCACAAACTATGGAGGCTAAGGCCTATATGAGGGCCAGCGGGAGTCTCAGCATGGCCCTGTTCTAGACTTTTACTCACTATGGACACTGGCTAATAACTCATCAACCAAACACATGCTGCCGTGCTCCATGCACTCCCTCCAGTTTGTTCAAAAACGTGGTTCCATGTCCGTAAACATCAGCTACACCTCTTCATGTCCACCTGTAAAATTAACTCAGCATCCCAGCACGATGAATGACATGTCGAGCTCAGGAGAAAGACATTACTATCATACACTTTAGGTCTAGGTAGATGATTTCTCTGTGAGAGTAGTACATTGTGATCACTTAATGCAATAGGAGTTGTAATTGTCTCCTTTTGTTATTAACTGTTACTATACAGTAACTGCTAATAGTGCAGTTTGCGTTATTACTGAAGTACATTTTAGCTGCCTCTTCTGAAAGATGTATTTTAGAAATCTTTTTCATCTCTTTGTGCAATGTACTGTACAATTTCATTCCCTGATACAATTGTTTTGAGGTTTTTTTTTTGTTTTCCTGCAACTCCACCATACCAGAGAAAACTGATTCATAAAATTTGCCAGTTCCTGGGGATTTTCTGTTTACTTCCTTGTTGTGGCGTAACAAGACAGCTACGCCACACTGAAGTAGCCGAAAGGCACGCGTTTAGCAGGCAAGTTATAGGTCTGCAACAGGATACGTGATGAATGTGATAAAGAAAAGACCGTAGCTACTAGAACACTTAACTTTTATCTCTTCCTTTGGTATACAGCATTCTTGATGATACAAGTGAGACTCATTAAGATACATGCAATGGTACAAATGGCGCCTTGCTAGGTCGTAGCCATTAACTTAGCTGAAGGCTATTCTAATTGTCTCTCGGCAAATGAGAGAAAGGCTTCGTCAGTCTAGTCGCTAGCAATGTCGTCCGTACAACTGGGGCGAGTGCTATCCCATATCTCGAGACCTGCCTTGTGGTGGCGCTCGGTCTGCGATCACACAGTGGCGACACGCGGGTCCGACATGTACTAAATGGGCCACGGCCGATTTAAGCTACCACCCAGCAAGTGTGGTGTATGGCAGTGACACCACATTCCTCCCCCGCAAATCGGCGAACGGTCGTGTTATAAGGCTTCTACCCGCCGTGGGGAGGACCCCGTGTTGACGTATACGATGAGGTGGGGAGCCTAACAACAGGCGAGGCTGTGCCACCCGCACCCGGCCATTCGGTCCGAGGGGAGCGAGGAAACGCCTGAAAACCTAGTCCAGGGTACACGTCAACAGGCGGTGTATGCGCCCGTAAAGAGACAGGAGGGGCCGAAGGGTCGACCTCCATTGCGTCGGGGTACCCGACGCGCGAAGACGCCATGTGGTCCGGAGCGGGTAAGAGTTCCATGGCGGAGAACAGCTGGTCACGGGAAGCGATCGGCGGCGCGTGACCCAGGGAGGCGCTTGGCGGCTGCAGCGAAGCGTCCACTGCAGGCGGCGCCGGCGGGAGAACAGGCGGCGGTGGCGGCGGCGGCTGCGGCGGCGCGTCGCCATGGGGCAAATTGGAAGGCATCGTCGGTAACACCTGGGGATGAGGCGAGCCAGTAGATGGGTCCCCAGGGCGCTGACCGGACGGCACCGTCGTTGAAAGCAGACGGGGAGTGGCAGAACCCGTGCAACGACAGAGGGGCAGCTGATTGAGATGTCGACGCACCTCACCAGAGGCCCCCAAAACCAAATACATCGCGCGGCCGAGGCAGCGAAGAATGCGCCCTGCGAGCCAACGCCGTGAACCGCGATAGTTGCGATAAAATACAACGTCGCCTGGAGCAAAAGCAGAAGTCTGCTGCTGCAGAGGAACCTGATGCGGCGGATGCAGAAAAGACATCAAGGTTCGATGAGGATGACCGTGGAGCAACTCAGCCGGCGAGCGACCATCTCGGGGCTGAGAGCGATACGATGACAAAAAGAGCAACAACGCATCCTCCCAAGAATGCGACTCTTTCAACTTCAACATCTGTGACTTGAAAGTCCGGACCAATCGTTCAGCGCCACCGTTTGACTGAGGCGAAAACGGCGCGGATGTCAGATGTTGAATACCATTGGCCTGGCAGAATGACTGAAATTCTGCGTACATGAATTGTGGGCCATTGTCGGAAACAATAGTCTGCGGAAGACCTTCAGTGCAAAAGATAGCAGACAACGCTTGGATGGTGGCAGAGGACGTCGTGGAAGACATCCAGACAACAAAAGGAAATTTACTGAAGGCATCTACCAGAACCAACCATCGAGCATTCCAAAATGAACCAGCAAAATCGATGTGCAAGCGTTGCCAAGGGGATGCAGCTCCGGTATCGAGCTGGAATGGTATGATCTTGCCCTTAAAGTCCAAATCTACAAAAAGTTTATTGTCCTGCTGACGACAAGAGCGACTGTCTCATTCCAGAATGAACCAGCAAAATCGATGTGCAAGCGTTGCCAAGGGGATGCAGCTCCGGTATCGAGCTGGAATGGTATGACCTTGCCCTTAAAGTCCAAATCTACAAAAAGTTTATTGTCCTGCTGACGACAAGAGCGACTGTCTCGTGCAATTTGAACTGATACAGGTACAGCATCACTTGCTAATTGACGTGATTTCCGGCGACGTCGACGCACAGTTTTTGTGGGACAAACACAGTCACTGTTAGAAAGAGTGGCACTGGGCGAAGTGGAATTAACTACATGAATGTCCATGGGCGAAGGTCCACGAGCCTGAGTGTCCTTGGTTCGATTCCGGCGCGAAGCAAAGGGCCTGGAATGATTAAGAGTGTCTGATCTGAGCTTTTTCTGGCAAACACTTTGAACATGTCCTTTCTTATGACAGAAAAAGCAAATAGCTTGGCATGACGGGCAATTGTCACGCGAATGTCTAGTTGCACACCGCGGGCATGATTTCACTGCATTTGTGTCCCGTCGTGGCACACCTGGTTTAGAGCGTGGCGGCAGCTGCACGGACGTGCGCGAGGGCAGTTTACCGGGCCGCGCAGCGCACCCGGCGGGCCGGTTAATGTGACACACGGCCGGCGAAGTTGCAAATGACTCCTGAGCAAAGTCAAGTGTGTCTTGTCTCTCTAATATGTCTATCACTTGCTGAAGGGAGGGATTAACTAGTTTCAAAATTTGCTCCCGTATGCGAACATCAGAAACGTTCTGTGCTATTGCATCATGTACCATTGTATCTGAATAAGGGAGTCCACATTCACACTCAAAAGCACAATCCCTTGTAAGGCCTTGCAATGTTGCAACCCACTCCCTATTAGTTTGACCGGCCGTACGTTTTGTATGAAAGAAAGTATACCTTTTTGCAACTACATTAACTGTTTCTTTGAAATAGGCGTCCAATGCCGACAAAATTTCTTCGTAGGACAGAGTTGCTATGTCGCGTCGGGGAAACAATTTCACTATCACACGGTAGGTGGACACACCGACACAGGATAATAAGTGAGGCTGCCGCTCATTACCTTGAATTCTGTAGGCGGCGATATGAAATCCAAACTGGCGTGATCACTCGGTCCATGTCTCTTGCGTTAGGTCAAACGGCCTAAAAGGCGGTGCAACTGCGAGTTGTGGTTGCGGTAGCGGTGAAGCGGCGGCTGCCGCATCGTGTTGCAGTGCACGTTGACCCTGGACGAGCTGTCCAAGGGCATCCAATAACGCCTGCGTCTGCTGATTCTGCAAGTGATAAAATTCGGACAGTACATCCAGCGAAGCCATGACACAAGTAAATGTAAGCAATTAGAAAGAACAAGACCCTTTCCGTTGCCTCGTCGCCAACTGTTGTGGCGTAACAAGACAGCTACGCCACACTGAAGTAGCCGAAAGGCACGCGTTTAGCAGGCAAGTTATAGGTCTGTAACGGGATACGTGATGAATGTGATAAAGAAAAGACCGTAGCTACTAGAACACTTAACTTTTATCTCTTCCTTTGGTATACAGCATTCTTGATGATACAAGTGAGACTCATTAAGATACATGCAATGGTACAAATGGCGCCTTGCTAGGTCGTAGCCATTAACTTAGCTGAAGGCTATTCTAACTGTCTCTCGGCAAATGAGAGAAAGGCTTCGTCAGTCTAGTCGCTAGCAATGTCGTCCGTACAACTGGGGCGAGTGCTATCCCGTATCTCGAGACCTGCCTTGTGGTGGCGCTCGGTCTGGGATCACACAGTGGCGACATGCGGGTCCGACATGTACTAAATGGACCGCGGCCGATTTAAGCTACCACCTAGCAAGTGTGGTATCTGGCAGTGACACCACACTCCCATCATTAATTTGTATGTTATATCCAGGTATGTCTTTTAAGTTTTATGTTTTCACACATCCCACTCAGATTTTTATTTTCTGCATTGCATATTATTTTGTAACTGAATGTTTTTCTGTTCACCAAGCAGTACCAGTATCAGCAGTTTGAACCTGTGATAGTTAGCTAGGGAGTGCCAAAAATTAGTTTCAACAAGGTGCATATGCATTGTATTCCATATACACTTGATCCCTAAGTTTGAACTGCCAATGCCCAAGAGAAAGTACCGTATGTATTTGAAGTTTTGAGAAGATCCTTTTGTAGGCTGGCAGTTTTGCTAGCTTTACGGAGCCTGTCTTTGGCTTAATTAGTTGACAGTTATAATCAGAGATGCCAAAATCTTTTATAAACCTGTACAGTTTTGTCTGAAGTACATAGTCTGAAACAATGCTAGGCTTTTAGATACCCTAGTAGCAGTGTTCACCATTTGTGCCACAACAAAAGTGTTCACAATGTTCAGGAAGTACTCACTAATTTCACGATGAACACTAATGCTAATATTCATGACTTGTGTGCATAAATTATTGTTCTTTGGGACTGAGCCTCTTCCCGTGCCTTAACATATTGAAGAAAGTGTCCACATTACAGCGAGCAAGCAGTACATGCACATGTAGCGCACTCATTCAATTTGCTGTGGCAATTCCCCCATTGCATAGGTGCAGTTGATGGTAAAAAGGCAACCTTCCGGGCACCAAAAGCAGCAGGCGCCTACTTCAGAGGCTACAAAGGCCACAACAGAAGTGTGCTCCTGGCGGTCGTTGATGCCCATTATAGGTTCTTATATACAAACATTGGTGCCAATGGTAGAGTTAATGATGGGGCAATTTTCAACCAAAGCAAACTATCAGAGGCCTTACAGAGCAATAACATGAATTAGCCGCCTCCTGAGAAAATGGAGTGTGGGCCTCATCTGCCATATGTATTTGTGGCAGACGATGCTTTTCCTCTCAAACCATATATGATGAAACCCTATCCAGAGAGAGGGTTGTCAAAAGAACAGAAGGTGTTTAATTATAGATTAAGCAGAGCCCAGAGAATAGTGGCGAATGCTTTCGGCATAATGTCAAACAAATTTGGAGTTCTGCTCAACCCAATTCGTTTATCGCCAAATAAGGTTGACACAATCATCAGAACTTGCTGTGGTACAGAAGTTGTAATCCAGAAATTAGTGTAATTTCCTGTACATAATACACATAATAAATTTTGTTTTGTGGGCACAAGTGCCCAGTTGAGAAAAAATTTTAGTTTTCCATTACAATAAAGACTTACAGCAATTACAAAGTAGTTGTGCTTATTGCTCACAATTATACAGAAGAGTAAATATAATTAACTGTTACATCATAATTGGTGGTAATTTCAATATTTATTTAGTCTCTAAGAGCAATGATTTAAGGCACATAGTTACTGAATCCAACATTGGTTTGTTCCCTACCATAACACACCTGACAAAATTAGGAAATGCTAAAGTGAACTATTTCATGAAATAGATTAGAGAAATACGAGCTCATGAACTGTGTTCTGTTAGAACAAAGCAGGATAAATACTCCTGCTGCTAATTTCTAAGATTTTGATAGTACTTTTCCGTCTTATTCCTGACGCACACAAATAATTTACCAGAAACATTGAATTACTCTTCAAAAACTGTTGAACTGTGGTATGCAGATACTGGTTGACAATAATTTACATATTAATAACTTTTAATTTCACCAGTTTACTGCGTTCAGTCACATTAAATCAGTAAGTTGTCATGGAATAATGCTTTGAGGTCACTCATGGCCCAAAAATGTGCTGTAAGAGTAATACCTGGTGCATCCATTACAATCTTGTAGGCATTAAGGAGTGGGGCTGACTAATGCTGCATAGTATATTCCATTGTGAAATTTATTACAAGCTACTGCAGTTCAAAAGAAACAACAATGTACAAAATTACAATACCGGAAGGAAAACTGACATTCGTTACTCAATATTAAGGTTGTCTTTAGAACAAAGAAGTGTTGCACAATGCTGAGACAAAAATTGATAACTTACCCAGTAATATAAAATGTCCGACAGCAAATTAAAATTTTAAACCAAACTAAAGTTTCTCCTTCACAACTCTTATTCTCTAGAAGAATTTCTATTACTATAATTTGTGAAAGGTGGTGGGCAGGAATTACCTTTTTGTTTTAAACAATCTTTATAAATGTCCAACATATTGCCATATTTCAAAACTAATTTACAATGTGTATGTAAAAATGACCTTTTCTACGTCACTACAATCTTTCGTGCAAGTGATCCGCGAAACATGAAACTAACCGGTATCTGTTTTGGGTTAAAGTTACACCTATTTCATTTGGAAAATAAAAGTAACACCTCAGTAGTGTTAACTTTTCTTGGCTATATGGAGGTATTGTCTAACAATCCCTATGACAGTTTTCATTATTCTTTGTGAGAATGACTAAGGTGAACTTGAAGCCTATTACAGGCCTAAAATTTTTCTATCACTATTTACTTTATTAAATTAAGTTTATCATAGTTTTGGTATGTACTGCATTATCAATTATTTACTGTTGCATTATCAATCATTTGTTGTTGCTGCTGGTTATGAAGTTGACAAAACCTCAAGGTAGGACACTGCCTCTAAGTACTGATGATACTCATGTACAAAATGAGTAACAGAAAATATTGAGGCTGAAGTCTACAGTTATCACTTATGACTTTAAAAAAATCTGTGCTGAGAGTGGTGATTTGAAATGTGTAACAACTATACTCACACTGCCATTCCCTAATGATAACTAAAAAATTAACCTACTTGTCTTTCAAAATTCTACACTAAAAATGGGAGTTGTGTAAGTACACATAAATTGTGGAGTCATACTTTCACTTTTAGACTGATTTCCTTTTCAAAACACACTGCCAGCAGTGGCCTTCAATGTACATATGACTCATGCAGCTACTTTTACAATTTTCAATTGTGAGCTTGTAAAAGTTTAGTCCCATAGTTATGGTACAGTATTTCATTTAGCATGTATCACTTTCACTTTTATGATGTAATTCACACCAATGATGGAAAAATACAAGGAAATATGACTAATACTACCCACACCTTACCATAGTTCTTCATACTGATGGGATTTAATGTGATTTGGTAGCACAAAGGTACATAACTGCTGCTGCTGACAGTATTTTGATAAGCCACACATCATATGAATAGGCTACTCTCAGATCTCTAAGAGCTGATAAGAAAATAAGATTCTCTGTGGGTTCCATGAAAGAATGAGCAGATAAACAAAACAAAACTGGAATTCACACACCATTTATTGATTGACAACAGCCTCATACACAAGTTGGAGAATTTGTTGTTTAACTAACATTCTTGTTTCGTGGCTTCTAATGGCCTTAATCTCTGTGGGCAAATATTTCACAAATGTGTCATCATCATCAATATTAGTCTGTAATCTTTCAGCTATTAATTGAAGAGCACTAGAATAGCTCCCTTCCTCACTCCATTTCCTTCTTTTCGATGTAGAATTCCTTGCTGCACCACTCGGTCCTATACTCAATGTAGTTACTGGCGAAGGTACTTCAGCTATTACTTCAGTTTCTTCACTGAAGTCTGTATCATTCTTCACCATCACATCATGTGTGGAAGTTCGCACAGCATTATTCTTGACTGAGATTTCATCCATCCGAAATACATAAAACAACTCAGATAAAAGTATCCAGCTTTGTATTTTAGAGTGGTGTAAAGAAAAATTACTTTTTATGAGCATGTGACAAATTCACATTGATATCAGTAACCAGCAACAGCAGAAGAATGCATTAGGGTGGGTTAGATATGTTGCCAGACAAAATCCCAATCATATTTTTAAAAATATTAAGATGGAAACTCCAAATAAAGATTAATTGAAAGTAGTAATCCTTACACTCCTGCTACTGGTGAGTATTAAAATCAACCAACAAACAACAGTACCATGTAACAGGTTAAAAAGTGACCTATGCCAACTTGACAGTGAAATACAGACACTTCAAGACAATTACAGATTCACTTTCAAAGGTGAAAATCCTCGACAAAGTAATATTCCCCTCCTCTCTTCTGCACTCTCAAGACACAAAATGCTTCAATTAGATATTACATTTGATGCAACTACGTAAACAGACGCAACATTTAACAATCATGCTCCTTGCACGTTGCATATAAAAGTACACTATGCACACTTATTTCCAAATACCACAAATAGTCAGCCATTCCAATAGAACTACATGAATAACAGGGAAATAGTTTTGTGCATTTAACAGTGCTTTTCAGAATACCAAGCACTAGGACAAAATCGGTTTTAAGTAAATGTACAAGCCTGAGGACTATAACTGTGTTCAGTTAATGGTGAGGATGACGATAATGGTGTTGCCACGCTACTGCGAGGGATGTAGTGTTCTTCCAGAAATTCTAATTTGTCAAAGTACCACAAAGCTGGCGTATACACCTGAAAAAGTATTGCAAACAAATTATTAAACGTGCTGTACGGTACTTCATTCCCAGGTTAGAATGTACAATCGAATACTGGTATTAAAGTTATTAATAATCCACTATATGAACGGTGAATACTTACATCATCTGTTCCAACTCCGCTTCTCATACTCTCTTTGCTTTTTCTATTCTCAACATTGTACATGTTCCTCATGTTATAAAACTTGGCAATCCTTTTGATTACTCAGTTGAGGCCTAACACACTTCACTTTACTAAAAACACGAGACAGCGCTTCAGTACGACAGTGTTTGTTATAATAATTTTTACTTTTCAAGTTGTAAAGACACTGCTCTTTTTTCACTGCTTCTATCAAAACGCACATATGTTGTTTCATCCATGAGGTAGCTATTTTTGCTATGAAAATACGTCTGAAGTCCAAACCAGCGAGAACAGTGCAATTTCAGACTTAGAGAGCGTTCTCGCTTCCTATGGGTTCTCCTTTACGAGTCACGTTACCGAAATATTGCAGAACTTACTTTGTGTTTCACGTGAGAAAATGTCTCCTCAACGTCAAATAGCAGGAAGTGACCTCACAAAACTCTTAGAGCACCACGTCAACGTGAGTACCATTCATCTCACGCTAGCTGAGGAGAGCCCTACGTCATAGTGACGTAACGCTACGTCATCGTGACGTAAATACACCTAAATTGACTTCATGAGTACGTGTATCGATCTTTGAACTTGTACCACGGAGGTTGCACGGTAACGTGAAAGCTAAATGTGATACATTCAGCCTAGTTCAATTACTTATGAAGCTGGAATCCCCAACAGTTTTGGATGTTATTGTGTGTTTCTTGAACATAATGAATGTCTGAGCGAAGGAACCACAATAAAAGAAAAAAGAAACTCTTGCAGTCATTTTTTTTTTAAATCCGATGAATCGTACAGAAATCATGTGGAAGAAACGTGAAATAATTAATTATTAAGCTGTTATCCAAAGAATTTTGGATGTTACTGGGTATTTCATGAATATAACGAAAGTCAAAAAAAGCTTGTAGTCATTTTTGAAAAATCCCATGTATTGTGCATGATTGTGGCGACAGAAACGTGAAATAATTAATTATTAAGCTGTAATCCAAAGAATTTTGGATATTACTGGGTATTTCATAAATATAACGAAAGTCAAAAAAAGCTTGTAGTCATTTTTGAAAAATCCCATGAATCATGCATGATTGTGTCGACAGAAACGTGAAATAATTAATTATTAAGCTCTGATCCCAAGAATGTGGGATGTTATTGTGTGTTACACGAATATAGCGAATATCTGGACGAAGGAACCATAACCACAACGAAAGTAAAAAAAAAAAGCGAGCAGTCATTCAAAAAAATCCAATTCATTCTGCATAAATTATGTGAACAGACATGTGAAATATGAAGAAATTAAAGTGTTTCGTATTTTTATGTAAGCCACTGGATTGTACATAACTCTTCTGGGCAGAAACGTTAAACCGAAAAATTAATGTGGTTCCAAAGATAATTCGGAATGTTGCTGGAGTTTTAATTTTGCCTTCATTCTTTATACGCTGTATACTGTGAAAAAACAATGATATTTCGTCTATAATTGTTACTCACATTTTAATATGTAAGCAGTATCAACTATAAAAAAAAGTAAGTCTCCTAGTAGTTGCCAAATGATGTTGGAACACTGGCTGTTACATTGGATGAACTACTTGACAAAACAGCCACTACAGCCCACAGTTTTAGCACCACTAAGCGATGTTTCATATGCGATGGTGGAATACTGTGTTTGTTTAAGATTTCAATAGACATGGTATTAATTCTGGGGGTGTTCGGCATGATTACTATAGCTATTTCCATATTGCCTAAGAGTCATACAAAAAGTAGCTGAAAATGGCAAAAGCACTCACTGCTCTCAGTTGCTGAAAATTCTGGTAAATGTGACTTGCATGTCATTGTTTTTCACAGTATACAACATATGAAGAAAAACAATGACATGTGTTATAACAGGTCAGTACATTATAATCATCAGCAATAACTTATTTCTGAAGAGCAAAAGTGTCTGTGCTGATCTACAGCATGAAGGCAAAATTAAAATTCCAGCAACACTCGGAATTATCTTTGGGACCACATTAATTTCTCAGTTTAACGTTTCTGTCCAGAAGAATTATGTACAATCCATTGGCTTTTATAAAATACAAAACACTTTAGTTTCTCTCTATTTCACGTTTCTATCCACATGATTTATGCACAATTAATCGGATTTTTTTTGTGACTAGACGCTGTTTTTGACTTTTGTTATTGTTTGGCTCCTTCGTTCAGGCATTCTTTACATTAAGAAACACACAAGAACATCGAAAACTGTTGAGATTACAGTTTAATAAGTAATTCAACTGGGATGAGCATACCATACAACTGCTGTCACTTCGTTTGTACACATGTATTTACATTTAGCATTCACGTTACCGTGCAACCTCCGTGGTACAACTGCAAAGATCGACATACGTACTTATGAAGTCGATTTAGGTTTATTTATGGCATGATGACGTAGCGTTACGTCGCTATGACGTAGAGCTCTCCTCACCTAGCGTGAGATGAATGCTACTCCGTCAACGTTAGCTATCTCTTCCCGTGTGCCGCCGCCTTAATGCATTCCGTTTTTTAGATACTTTCTTCCATTCTTCTAAATTGCCGGCACTCTTTTTTGGTAGATCATCCATGTTTTGCTTCGATTTCAGCTGCATATCTTCGTACTTCAGGCTGTCGTTTTCTCTTCTGAGGCTGTTGATTACACACTGTAAACTTGAAATACGTTCATTATATTTAGCGATTTCACTTATGCACTTCACACATCTATTTAACTGCGTCGCTATAATTCATTTTAGCAGCAAAATCGCGTACACTCATATTCACCGTCATCTTAACCCCTGGCCTGTTATAGATGGTTCACAGAGGTGGCAAGGTAACCAGGTAAATCCATCTTACAAGAAATTACGCTGTACTGTGCCACAGTCACCTAACCCCATTTACATGTCAGACCAGTAACTTACCTATTTCTCTGTCACTAAAACCTGATAAACGGAGGCGGTCACGTTCGCTACATCTGAACAAGTCAAATGAGTCACCTTATGAAAAGAAGCCCCCACAGAAGAAATTTGTGAGTATGGCAGAAGCTATCGTCAAATTTGAGAGAAGTACACCAGAGAGATTCCAAATCTCAACTCTCACATTTCACTCATGCAACACTAAAGGCGGCGGCACACGGGAAGAGATAGCTAACGTGTTATCTACCTGTGACTGGAATGTATCGTGAAAATCGCGAAACCAGTGTATTAGAAACACTACAGAAAGAACTCCAAACAACAAGAGAACATGCTCTGCTACTGGAAAGCATGATCAAAAACCTTTCTGAACAGCCACATAAGGGAAAAGTTTGAAATTTGTACAGTGATGTTGTGTTAAATATTTGTACTAACAAAAGAAATGAAGCTCCATTGAAGAAGAGTAAACATGAAAAATGTGAAACAGTAAACAAAGGTAATCTACAAAGTGCTTCTGAACATTTCTTGTGTAATTAAGAAATAGTTAAGAAAAATGACTGCAGTAAGTTGAAAACAAACTCGAACAAGAGTCAGCATACAAATAACAAAAAACAGGTACTGTTACTTTCAGATAGTCACGGTAGGAACTGTGCAAAAGTACTGAACGAAATTTCAACAACCAGTTATAATTTTCATCTTTGATAAAGCCAAATGCTATATTCAAAGACGCAATATACAAAACAAAACATCTAGCCTAGGACAAAATGATTATGTTGTCGTCTTAGCTGGTGCAAACGATATTAATGGATCAAAACGTGGTTTTATGACATCACTAGCCGAAACTATCACAAAAACTAGACACACACAACTAATTCTATACACAATACCATATAGATATGACATGCCAAATGAAAACTGAAAAATCTACCAAATGAACAGTTACTTGATGCAGAAGGCATCTTACAGTGAACATATCAGAGTTTTAGATGTAAATAGCTTCCTCCAACAGACAGACTTCACTAGGCATTGGATTCACCTACATAAAAATGGGAAAAAGAAGCTGTGTGTTAATCTGCTGAATGCCATCAAAAGTCCACTGGTAACAAGAAGTGCCATAAAACGTGTTACACCAGGACATCAAACATATTTGTGGTCCAATGAAGCTAATTTGGTGGACAATCTCAGAAGAATGAGCAATATTGCAGCTGAACCAACAACAACAGCAGGAGCTGAAGAGCCTTCAGTAACAACAACAAAAGTGAATATGCAGTCAGGATCATCAAGGAAAACATCAGAAACAGTGTTAGAAAAGAAGAAGGTATCCACAGTCAGCACCAAGTCACCACCAACATCCTCTGCAAAAATCTCGTCAAGTGCCACAAATCAGTCAGCCCATGATATCAAAGTGGAAACAGCAAAAAATGTGCAGCCACACTCCAAATCGGTACCACTGGAAACTGTGACAAGATCTTCAACAAGAAAACGCAGACCTCCAGCCTACAGCCAGGATTTTTTACGGGCAAGAACACCAATAGCTCCCTGTTAGCAGCAAACGAAAGGAAAACAGATGCAGAGCAAAATCTTCATGAACCAAAACTATAAGAAAACATGGTGAGTGGTATCAAAAATCATTCCATTGGAAAACAGTCACTATTATCATTTAAAATATTACACCACAATGTGCAGTCAATGTTTAATAAGTTAGTAGAAATAGATCTCTTCCAAAACACAAAGTCACATTTAGATGTTCTCTGTATTACAGAACGCTGGTTAACAGAAGACAAAATTAAAAAAACGCCACTTGGCGAATTTACCCTAGCTTATTATTCTTGTCAGAACAATAGTAAGGGTGGTGGTACAACAATCTATGTCAAAAAAAAATTTAAGCTACAAAAGCCTCACAAAGTACAATAATATCAAACAGAAACAGACTTTGAATTCTCCTTAATTATCTTAACAGACTCTAACCTATTGGTACTGAATGTATATAGAGCCCCTGATGGGACCATCCAAACCTTCAATCACTCCCTCGAAGCACTACTCACAAAAATTCACTCACTAAACAAAAATCTATTAGTAAGTGGAGATTTTAATATTGACTTCCTCACACCTGGAAAAAACAAAGATGAATTGTTGAATAATACAAATTCATTCAACCTATCCCCAACTGTAAACACACCAACCAGGATCACAAAAAATTCCAAAACAGCTCTAGATCAGATTTTCATAAACACAGACAAACTACACCACTCAGTCGAAGTCATCAGCACAGGTTACAGTGACCATGAAGCCGAAATACTAATGGGGAATTTAAATTACATAGAACAATATCCCACAATAACTAAAATGCAAAGGCAATTTAATGATGATAACATAAGACTTTTTAGCTATCTGTTAAGGGCTGAAAACTGGGCAGAGGTCTATAAAGAAAATGATGTAAACTACATATTTAATTCCTTCAGTGAAACATTTCTCCACCACTTCAATTCTGCATTTCCACTGAAATCCAGGAAAATCGGAAACAAACACACAAACTCATATGTAACAAAAGGATAAGGATTTCCATCCAAAAAATGTATGACTTAAAAAATCACATGAAACACCATGAAGTCAATGATTAGTTTAGGTCATATTGAAAGACCTATTTTGCAATCTACAGAAAAGATATCCAACAAGCAAAAAAATTATACAATGATACATTTATAAAGGAACCTAACAATAAAATGAAAGGCTTGTGGACAGTTGTAAAAAATTAAACAAACAGTAAGCAGCATGTTATAAACAAAACATTAAAACTAAACCTAAATGATGAAGTCACATCAGATCCCCAAAAAATAGTAAATGGTTTTAATGGCTATTTTTTCAAAATAGCAGAAAACATGATAAAGGAAAACTGCCACAGACCAAATACTCAACACCAAACACTAATAGAAACCATACCAGTACAGCCATCAATGTTTCTTCCCAAAGTCTCCAATACTGAAGTACTTACAGCTATAAAAGGACTAAAGAATAAGTACTCCAGTGGCAGTGACAACATTCCTGAATTAACTGTAATGAAATGTGGAGAATCCATTATAGAACGCCTAACCCACATAATAAATGCATCCTTTACAAATGGAGTTTTCCCTGACCTACTAAAGACTTCTAAAATTACCCCACTTCACAAAAAGGGCCCTAAAAATGATGTAGCCAATTACAGGCCCATAGCACAAGTCAGCTCATTCTCAAAAATATTTGAAAAATTATTTTACACCAGATTGGAAGACTTTACTAATAAACTATCCTTATTAACAAAACACCAGCATGGTTTTAGAAAGCAAAAGACAGCTATTTATGAGTATCTCAACAAAACCTCAAAAGCACTGGATAATAAGGAAACCATTACTGGTATCTTTTTAGATTTATCCAAAGCCTTTGATGTAATTGACCATACCATACTCCTTAAGAAGTTAGCAAATAAAGGTATAAGAGGAATTGCAAGCAAATGGTTAGAATCGTACCTGTCAAACAGATTTCAAAAAGTTGAGGAATCGCAAACAGATGGTTAGAATCTTACCTTTCAAACAGATTTCCAAAAGTTGAAATTAATTTGGAAAAAAAAGAATACAACCACCCATCAATCTACTGTCCATGCCTCTGACCCAATGCCTATTAGATATGGTGTGCCATAAGGCTCAATCCTGGGACCCATACTGTTTCTGCTATACATTGATGACATAAGTACAAAGCTTGCTACAGGACATACCACACTATTTACCAATGACACGAGTATACTAATAACAGGTACTGATACAGAGGACCATAACCAAAAAATTAAACCACTTATGTTGTCACTCAGCAAATGGTTCAACCAGAACAAACTGATTATAAGTATACAGAAAACAACATACATCAACTTCAAACTCTTATCCCATAAACAAGAAATGCCCGATGTGATTCTAAATAACCAAGAGCTTATGAGTGTGGACTGCGTCAAGTTTCTTGGCATACGGCTTGAAAAAAATCTTAAGTGGGAGACTCACACAAATGATATCTCAAAAAAGCTATCAACTGTGTGTTACATTTTAAGGATACTCAAAAAATCAGTCACGAAATCTGTTCTCATACAAGTATATTATGCTTACTTCCACTCTACATTACAGTATGGAATCATATTTTGGGGGAACTCACCTGGAGGTAGATATATTTTCAAAATGCAAAAAAGGCAATATGCATAATATGTAACCTAGGACATAACGAATCATGCAGACAACATTTCAAAACAAATGGCATTATGACACTGCCGTCTGCTTACATTTATAATAACGTCTCATTTGTCAAGTCATACCTGTTAAACAATTAGTGCACATTAAAATTCAATGGAGATATTCATAACTATGCAACAAGGCAGCGATCTGACCTACATATGACTCAGTCCAGAACTACCTGCTACCAAAAAAGTGTTTTAAATGTTGGGATACAAATGTATAATAATTTACCAAATGAAATCAAAGCAACAAAGAACCCAAGAGCCTTCACACTTAGTTAAAAAAATATCTCTTCGGCCATTACTTTTATGCAGTTGATCATTTTTTTGAAAGGGGTTAAAATTGTAAACAATTTTATGATAAATGTTCAATTAGGTTTGAAAATTATATACTGTGCATGTCTATGAAATATACTGGATTATTATATACTGTGCATGTCTATGAAATATACAGGACTACTTTACTATTACATTTGTATTGGCTGTTTGTATTTTACTATACAACATTTGTATTTACTGTTTTGTTAAAGATAGCTAACTTCCTCATTACAAAATAATGTAAAATCAATTTATTAAAAATTACTTGGAAATATGTTCTCTTGACCTGTCCAATATCATATGTACAACTGTACAATTCTATGATTTGTATGAACTGTTTTGTTTAAGATAGATAATTTCCTTGCTACAAAATAATGTAAAAAACAATTTGTAAAAATTAGGCTACTTGTAAATAGCTCTCTTGGCCTGTCCAATATCATATGTACAGCTTTCAGAAGACAACAAATATATAATTAAAATATATAGAGTGGTGGACACAGAAAAAAGAGAAACGACACAAGGTAAAGTGAATGAAGAATAGCACAATTTCGTACTCGAAGCATATTTACTAATAATACAATTGTACTATCCTTTAATTTTTCCATTATAATCATATATTATAATTATTATTATTATTATTATTATTATTATTATTATTATTATTATTATACAACTGGCGACCTAAGTGCCACGACTTCAGACCATTGGTTGTAAGTAGGGTTTGTTAACTATTGTTATAATAAGAAATTCGTATGATATTGTTATTAGTCATAAAAGCTAATTGTCTCTATTTTCTGTTTACATAATTCACAATGGGGAGCAAGTAAAACAAAAAGGAAAGAAATTGTGGGGAAAATTTTGGAAGGAAATAAGAATTTTACCCAGATTAAGTAAAATTGTCCATGGTAAGCTGTTTTGTTCAGTGCAACAAAGGTAGGAGCTATGCAAGTGCTTGCATAATTACGCTTGGTAGCACCTCTTTTGATGTAGATAAAAATATTTTCTTTGTTCTTCCCTTCCTGAATTTTACTGTGGAAAGTTTACAGGAATTTTTCAGTGTGATATGCATTGCCAATAAAACATAAATCATTCTGACACAATAGTTTGCATTTCATAATGGGCATAAAACATGCTTTGACATCACATAAATTACAATTATCAAGTCTAATAACAAGGATATGAAATTTTACCATTTTTTGAGAAATTTTTATTTTTGCGTATTCATAGAACATGGCAGAAAAATATATGTCTATTGTTCATAGCAATAACAAAAACACAATCAGTCAAAGTGACATAGAATTGCGTGTTTGAACAATTGAAGTTCAGCGTCATGTATATCTACTGCAGAAAGTTGAAATAGGTCAGACATGAGTGTCACACGCGTGACAAATGATAGCGATGATCCACAGCAGACTAACCTAGATGACACAATGTTTACAATTGATGAGGCAATGTCACGCATCTCCCAGAGCGACATACCGCTTGTGAATGAAACATTGGAGAGCAATGCAAATATGAATCTTGACAACACGTTACGAACATCACTTGTTCACAAAACAAACATTAACTTGGGAAGTACAGCAACCACAGTAGTGCAACTGACGCACTGCTATGGCAGTTATTATCTAACATTAACATGAGATTAGATAATATGAGTACCAATTTCAGCAATATGAAACAAGATATGAATACCAAAATTGATAATTTGACAAGAGATTTGAACATGGTAAAACAGCAACATTACACTGTTACACAAGGTCTAAATACAATGAAACAAGAACAAAAACATGTATTCAAGAATTTTCAAGGCACAGTCTCACAGAAGTTCAGTGACTTAGCCAAAATTTTTACACTGAAATCGATGAAAAATTGAATGATATGAAAAACAAGTAAAGCATGAAGTACTTTCTGAAGTTAACAGTAACATTACAGAGTTGAAACAGAAAGTAGATTCTTTTAACAACCATCATGATCTAGTAGAGTAACAGATAAAGAAAATCACAAAAAACACAAATATTGAAGCCACACAAAACCAGTTGTGTTCGACAGTAAGGAGGGTAACATTGTTGATAACAAACTAAACAAAGACTATGAAGGTGTACCTCTAGCTGTAGAAGACCTCACTTTAAGGGTAGCAACAATAGAAGTTGACTCAGTATGTAGGATCCACAATCTTTTAAAAGAAAATATTACCGGATTTCGAAATATGCATGTAAATAATACACAGGCTACAGTGAACAAACCACAACCTGTTGGTGTTTATCCACAAATTGTCAAGAGTCCTACAACAGGTACCAGTGAAAGTTGTAGAGTGCAAAATCTAAACATACCCACAGCTCCAATACCTAAGCAATTGCTATCCAGAATTACAGGTAACTACAATAACAACATAAATAGGACAGAAAAGTCACAGTTCTGTCAACTATTTTTTCAGGTGAGCGTTTGTTTAGACATCGACAGTTTCCTACATTTACTACCGAAGAATTTTTGTCATGCATGGATGCCTCATCTCAGGGGCTGGGGGCATGTTTGTTCCAGATGCAAAGAAGAAGGTAAAGAAGTACCCAGGGTCACTGGTTGTGCTAGTTGAACATTGTCAGAAGTAGAAAGATCTTACTTTGTGTCAGCATTGGGAAGTTTAGTTGTAATATGGGCATTTAAAAAGTTTGAATATTTTTTGTGGGGCAAGAACACAAAAGTTTACTGTGACTGTCAGTATCTGTTATTTCTTTTAACATGTAAACTATTGCACTGTAAAGTAGCTAGGTGGTCTGCAAGAACTGAACTTCGAGATCATTTATATTAAAGAAAGTAGGAAGTCGGAATGTTATTGCAGATGCCTTGTCTAGGTTGCCACAAGGTTTAGAGGAATACGGTGAATTAACAGAGCAAGATGCAGAAATCAAAACTTTATTCATGCAAGATACAACACAACAGTCTGGTTATCATAAGTTTTGTAAGGAAATGAAAATTATACAACAGCAAGATTGCAGCTGGAGTAAAATCACACAAAACGTTAAGCATGATGAAGGTGGAAAGGTAAGTAAATGGTATCAGGAGCACAAAGGTGTTTTGTTTAATAGGAAACATGAAAAATCTGATCAATTTGAGAAGGTGAGTTGTACAGGTATTAAAGTGTGCAATATGTCAAAAATCAAAACAGTCCAGTGTTAAAATAGAGACAGAGGAGCCCTAGGTCACAATTTTTAGTCTTAGTAACCAGGTTTCAACACTTCTAAGAGTGCCTTCATCAGAATTTAAACATTTAAAGTGGCCTATAACATAATAACAAATTTATGGGAAAAGAAGTTTTCTGTATAAAAGTGCAAGTACTGACTAACAGTAGAAGACAGAGACAGTACTTAGATGTCACATATAAAATAAAAAACAGGCCAAAAGGGCTTTAGTCATAAAATGTTTTAAAAAGAATGCATGAAGGCGAGCACTATGGGCTGCTCATATCCGCACAGGCACAATTGTACAATTTTATGTCCACGGAGTGGCTTTCCATCTGCATGCAAATGCAAACCACATTTAGTAAAGTCTTCTCTCTGCAAGAAATCAACAGATCAGAAATGTGTGTTGAGGAAGGCTTTACATATTTTTTGAACTGTCTGTTTGCCTTAGCAATTTCTACAATCACACAAGAACTCTCTATCAGGTGATGTCTGTGTGTAATTCCAACAACAACTACTGATGCATTCTTGTTGCAACTCAGGGTTTCTTGCAAATTATTTGCGGCTTTAATTAATTAATTTTTATATACGTCATTGGCACCTACAATTATTACAGTACATAGATTAGAATTAGACGTTTTTGCATCTTTTGTTTCTTGTTACTTCAGCCAGTGGTGCACCTGGTTTTACAGAAGGATTATCATTTATTTCATGTTCAGTACATAGATACTGCATATAAAATTATGTAAAAATATTTGACAATAATCGATCATTTTACAAACGTAAGTATTTTGTACCTAAAGTTTCTTTAAAGATTGACATTAACGACAATTTTGCACAAGGAAAATGACAAATAAACCCACTGGAAATTTCTTTATCGTTTTAGTGGCAAAATTTTTATATATCGGTATCGCACTTTCTGGCACTGTAGCACATAAAACCGAGAAGAAAAGAACGTCTTTTGGATAGATCTTTAGTGCACTGTAGTACTGAAGGTACATCTTTGTGGGATACGTATGTGTAAATACGGGATAATGGCTTCCGAAACTGAAATCGAGATTGCGTTGTACGATGTGTATTTTTTACTTATCGCGCGCACACAAATTAAAACACGTGCGGTATAGAAGTACATGAGCTATAACTTCGTATATAATTTTTGTTCTGCTTTTTTTTTCGTCAGAGATTTGGATAGGCCAGGGCGTAAGACGAAACTTATGCGAATGAAGCAATGACATTGCTACTCTTTTTTGAGAGAAATTTGTGGCTCTTTTATTTGGGACATATCGTGGTATCCATTTAGAGATTTCCGAGGATATAGTACGGCTTGACGTAACAGCAAAACTTAATCCTAGAACATTAAAGGAATCCTTGGACATAAAAACATTAAATGGGGAGGGTATTGTGACACTGTTACTGAATCATTGTAAATTTCACTACTCCATATTTTATTCAAAGGAACTCAATAAAAATGTTGGCGGGAACCAACCAATTGCTATCGTAAATTCTAGGAGGGTTTAGTGATCTAGCGTTAAATTGCAGTGACCTTCATATTCCTCGTTGTTACAAATACTTCGCTGTTATTCCACGAAAAGGTCGCGATTTCCAGAAGTGTAGTTAAACTGTTTTCGGCTAAATTTTTCTTAGTATCTCGCGATTTCCAACGGTTCTGTTAGGCAGGGACGTAAGAGCTCAACTTGAATTGACAGAAAAAAATCTGTTTTTGGTGACTGAGCGATCTGTAGCGTAGCCAGAAGTGAAGGCTACGTTGGAATGCAAGTTTGATTGTAGATTGGCGAAGCGAAATTTGGGAAAAGGCAGCACAACAAAGGCTTTGAAATGGTAGGAAATTGGGTGTTTGGTATAGTTCAGTGAGGGTCGAGAAATGGTCCTTTGAGCCCAATGTGTTGTTCAGAATAATAAAACAGAAGATCCTCCATGGGGCAACGATCATTAGTGACTGCTTCAGTTCACACAAAATATGTGGTCTTTCTGCAATATCGTGGGATGGCACCTCTGAGGTCCCGCGACGTTCAGTCCATGTTCTGTGTGTGAACAGAACGATCTTCCGTATCTACGAAGTTCAGGTTTTCAAGTTTTCAGCACCTTAAAGTGAACCATAACCTGAACTTCGGAGATACGGAAGATCGTTCTGTTCACACGCTGAACATGGACAGAACGTCGCGGAACCTCAGAGGTGCCATCCCACCATATGGCAGAAAGACCAAACATTTGGCGGGTTACCTAGCTGAGTATATGTTCCGTCGAGCACATCGCCATAAATAAATAATTACATCAGCTTTTTGCTGAAGCAGGCAAACTTTACCCGTCCTGCTAAATTATAACACTTTCGAAAAATGTTGCAAGAATGACTAGCTACTTCTGTTCCGTGCCTTTTGTCGGAAACCGGCGCCTGCAATTACCTCAAAATTACTGGTGTGTTATAGCATCGGTTTGCTTGGTACTGTAACTTATGTACATCACAGTGGAATATCTACTTTATTCGTGTTTCATTCGTAAAATTTTTCCGTCGTTTGTATGTTCCCGCAAAACGTGTAATGGCCTCTCATTCTGTGTTCTGATTGGCTAAAGAGATCGCTTGTGTTGTGCACAAGTTGTGTAACAAAAGCACATCGTACAGCGCAATCTCGATTTCACAGTTTACGACGCTATTGTGCCGCATTTGGTGGGTTGTGTATTTCTACTTGCTTGTTCTGCAAATATGTAGTTTGAGTGATACAGAGCATGAAAGATCTATCCAAGAGACGCCCTTCTTTTTCTCTGTTTGTTGTGCTACAGTGCCTGAAAGTGCGATACTATATATTGTCCCGTTTTATTTATTTATTGTATTTTGCATGCGAGTCACCAGTTGAAGATTTTTCCAAATGTTGTAACATTTTTTTTACAAATTTCATACAAACAGTAAATGCATTTTATATATGCCTAAGTGACTACGTATAAGCGTAAATGGTACGTATATCTTACTTAGATGTATGTGTCTTATTACTTAGCAAGACAACAGAATTTACAGTTTTTGTTTGAACAGAGAGCAGATACATTTTATATATGCATAATTGCTAACATGTACATGGTACCAATGTCAGTGTACTTAGAAAAGACTATAGAATAAGATATTACGTCATAATTATTACAAATGTCCAGATTTTACATAACAAAATCTGCAGAGATTTCAGTTCAGTTTAACATGAGTACTCATTCAAAGAATATAAGCACTTAAGCACTTACCAATCAAGAATGAATTCAGCTTCACTTTGAATAAGTTCCCTTTGTGGCACATTATAGAGCTCGGCAGTTTATTATATCACATCAGGACATTAATGCATGCACTATGGTCTGTTGTGTTTAGCTTAGTTCTTTGTCTGTAATAGCACCTTTCTTTCTTGTTTTTCATACCAGCAAATCAGAGCACCTGGTTTATTTGTTTTTAGCTGTCATAAAAAAAGTAATTAATTTGCAAAGACACAGTGAGATATTTATGATGTACAAAGATGATCCTCTAGGAGCCTGTGTACCCTCTTCTATGGATAATTCTGACTGCTCTCCCCCCCCCCCTCTTCTCTCTCTCTCTCTCTCTCTCTCTCTCTCTCTCTCTCTCTCTCTCTCTCTCTCTCTCTCTCTCTCTCTATTTTTTTTATTTTTTTCCCCCAAGGTTAATATTCTGTTCATTGGATGTAGCATCAGACCCTCACATCTCTAGTCCATGTTTAATCTGTGAAAATGGCCCCATAATAATTTGTTTGTAATGTCTGTTCAGAAACTGCTTTTGATAGCTGTCTATATAGTGAACTACTGGTATTGTTACATGTAAAACTGATTTGGTTAACCCATTGTAGATTTTCATCTAGGTAAATACCTTGAATTTTACAGTAGTCTGTATATACCTTGCAAGTTTGAATGACAGTGACCGTGATTTGTTGTTGACATTAAACTTCAGACCTTGGTCCTGGAAATAACTTGTTACTCGATGTAGTCCCTCAGCTGCAACCAATGTTTACTCACCATTTTGTTTTCTAACTAGTAACAGTGAGGCATCATCTGCACAGGTTACCAACTGGGAATTAAGAGGTAGCTCTCTATCATTTATGTACACAAGGAAGGGGTAAGGCACCGAAACTGAGCCTTGCTGTTTCATATGTGGACTGGGAACTTAAGACTTGAGAATTGATATTGTAAGTCAGCTTTTTACACTGCTTACATTCAACTAGATGTGAAGTTAGCATTTGCATGGATGCAGCATTGCTATCACTATAAGGGGTGAGCATAAAATGATAATTGGATCCTTCTATTGCCCACGAGACTCATCTCCTGATGTAACTGAAAACTTTAGAGTAAACCTCACTTGACTTGTACGTCCATTTTCCAATTATACTGTAATCATCAGTGGACTTTAATCATTCAATGATGGGAATACATTGGATCTAATGGCAACAAATAGATCTCACCTCTTTGAAGATGCCCACATCTAAACTGCTATCAGTGACCATGACATGGTTGTGCCAGCAATGATTACGGAAGTACAAAGGACAACTAAAACATCCAGAAACATATATATGTTCAGTAAACTAGATAAAAAGTCAGCAATGTCATATCTCAGTGAAGCACTTGAAACTTCAGCACAGGTCAGGAGCATGTAGAGTTACTCTGGCACAAGTTTAAAAGAATAGTCTACCAACCACTGGATAGACACATACCCAGTAGAACAGTTCATAATGGGAGGGAAACCCATGGTATACAGTCACAGTAAATAAACTTCTAAAAAAACAGAGATTACTGCATAATAGGTGTAAGTTAAATCATAGGGCTATAAATAGAGAGATGCTGAATGAAACACTTTCGGCTGTCGAGAGAGCAATGCATGATGCCTGCAATGACTTTGTTAGCAAAATATTGTCAACTGACATTTCAAGAAATCCATAGAAATTCTGGTCATATGGAAAGGCTGTTTGTGGCATCAAAGTTAGTGTCCAGTCCCTAGTGAATGAGACAGGCACTCAAACTGAACATAACAAAGCAAAAGCTGAAATGTCTAACTCCATTTTCAAATCCACCTTTTAAAAGGAAAACCCAGGAGAATTGCCCCAATTTATTTGTTGTACCACTGAAAAGATGAATGAAATAAGTATTAGCGCCAGTGGTGTTGAGAAACAGCTGAAATAGTTAAAATTGAACAAAGCTCCAAGCGTCGATGATATCTGTCAGATTCTATACTGAATTTGCAGTTGAGATAGCCCTTCTTCTCACTATAATCTATCATAGATCCCTCAAACAAAAAACTGTGCCCAGTTCTCGGAAAATGCACAGGTCACACTTGTCTACAAGATGCATAGTAGAAGTGATCCACAAAAGTACCATCCAATATCGTTGACATTGATTTGTTGTATAAACTTAGAACATATTCTGAACACAAACATAATGAGGTATCTTGAACAGAATGACCTCCTCAATGCCAACCAGCATGGTTTTCGAAAATATCATTCGTGAAATACACTTTCCTCACATGACATACTGAAAGCTTTGGATCAAAGCAACCAGGTAGATATAATGTTTCTTTATCTAAAAAGCATTTGACTCAGTATCGTACCTACACTTATTGTCAGAAGTGCGATCATATAAGGTATCGAGTGAAATTTGTGACTGGATTGAGGACTTTGTGGAAGGTGGCGACACAGCTTGTTATCTTGGATGGAGAGTCATTGTTTGATGTAGAAGTAACTACAGGTGTGTCCCTAGGAAAGTGTGTTGGAACCCTTGCTGTTCATGTTGTATATTAATGGCCTTGCAGGCAATATTAATAGTAAAATGAGGGTTTTTGCAGATGATCCAGTTATCTGAAGTAAAGTACCATCTGCGAGAAGCTGCATAAATATTCAGTCTGATCTTGAAAATATTTCAACATGGTGTGGAGAGTGTCAACTTGCTCTAAATGTTCAGAAATGTAAGATTGTGCGCTTCATGAAACGAAAAAAAAAAAGTGTCCTGTGCCTATAATATCAATGAATCACTATAGGAATCAGCCAACTCATACCAGGACCTAGGTGTAACACTTTTTAGGGATAAGCAGGTGGTATATTGGTATAAGACTGGAAAAGTGCAATGAGTCTACAGAAGATATTGCTTACAAATCACTTGTGTGACCCATCCTAGAATATTGCTCAAGTGTGTAGGATCCGTACAAAAAAGGTGGTTGTTGTTGTGGTGGTGATCTTCAGTCCAGAGACTGGTTTGATGCAGCTCTCCGTGTTACTCTATCCCGTGCAAGCTTCATCATCTCCAAGTAACTGCTGCAACCCACATCCTTTTGAATCTGCTTACTGTATTCATCTCTTGGTCTCCCTCTACGATTTTTACCCTCCACACTTCCCTCCAATACTACATTGGTGGTCCCTTGATGCTCCAGGACATGTTCTACCAACCGATCCCTTCTTTTAGTCAGGTTGTGCCACAAATTCCTCTTCTCCCCAATTCTATTCAGTACCTCCCCATTAGGTATGTTATCTACCCGTTTAATCTTCAGCATTTTTCTGTAGCACCACATTTCGAAAGCTTCTTTTTCTCTTCTTGCCTAAACTATTCATCATCCATGTTTCACTTCTGTTCATGGCCGCACTCCATACAAATACTTTCAGGGAAGATTTCCTGACACTTAAATTTATATTTGATGTTAACAAATTTCTCTTCTTCAGAAACACTTTCCTTGGCATAGCCAGTCTACATTTTATGTCCTCTCTACTTCGACCATCATCAGTTATTTTGCTGCCCAAATACAAAACTCATATACTACTTTAAGTGTCTCATTTCCTTATCTAATTCCCTCAGCATCACCTGAATTAATTCGACTACATTCCATTGTCCTCATTTTGCTTTTGTTGATGTTCATCCGACATCCTCCTTTCAAGACACTGTCCATTCCGTAAGAAAGAATTAATGGGGGGTAATGAACACATACAGAGAAGGGCAGCACGAAATGTCAAAGGTTTGTTTAACCCATGGGAGAGTATCAGAGGGATACTGAAGGAACTGAAATGGCAGACTCTTCAAGACAGACATAAATTAGCCCAAGAAAGTCTTTTAACAAAGTTTCAAGAACTGGCTTTAAATGATTACTCTAGGGATATACTACAACCCCCTAAGTATGACTCACATAGGGATTGTTAGGATAAGATTAGAATAATTACTACACACACAGAGGCATTCAAATAATCATTCTTCCCACACTCCATACATGAACGGAAAAGGAAGAAACCCTAATAACTTGTAAAATAGGATTTACCCCGTGTCATGCATCTCACTATTGGTTCAAATGGCTTTAAGCACTATGGGACTTAACACCTGAGGTCATCAGTCCCCTAAACTTAGAACTACTTAAACCTGACTAACCTAAGTACATCACACACATCCATGCCAGAGGCAGGATTCAAACCTGCGACCATAGAAGCAGCGCGGTTCCGAACTGAAGCGCCTAGAACCGCTAAGTCACAGCGGCCGGCCCACACGATTGGGCGTCAAGTTTACTGAAGAGTAACTCATAGTTCATTGAGTCAAACACTTTACTGGGGTCCAGAAATATGCATGTTTTTTGTATACTTTGATCAAGGAAACTCTAATTGCTGTGATCCTTTCAGAAGCCATGCTGCACCTCTTTTAGCAAGTTATTTTTGGAGAAATAATGACTGAGCTGTTCCAGCAATACAGTTTCAGGTACTTTACTGAATATAACTTCAGGTACTTTACTGAATATGGGTGTCACTGATGAATCTGAAATGTTAAACCTCCTCCTTGGATCCTTTTTTGTGTGTTGGTTTAAGTGTGCTCCATTTCAATACATTTTGTGTGTACTCTGATACTGCAGTTAATCAGACGCATAAGTATTTTAACTTATTTTTTATTACATTTTTTAAATAACAACACAATGCAAACCTTCGCAGCCTGATGAGTACTTATTCTTTAGGTTATTTGTTATCCTGCCTTGTTCGACCACTCCTTTGAATTCAAAAGGTGGCTCTTATGAGCTTTACCTTACCACTTAAGTTTTGGGATTAAATGGATTGACATCTGCAGATATAAAATATATATTTAAAATGTTTTGTACTTCATTGGGATTTTTAGTTATGTGTCCTTCATATCTGATGTTTACAATTTCAGTTTCTGGCTTTGGAATGACTTTGCAAAGTTTATTCACTATTATCCTTGAAGTGTTGGCTGTAGTGGCTGATTGAGCTATTTCACTGCTGTACATCTGTTTTCTTAGACTTGAAAGCTGTTTCTGAAAGATTTTTTTGATTCATTATACTTATCCCTGAAAATCTGATTACTTGTGTAGCACATCCAGGTCCTGGATATTTTGCCTGAGTTTGACCATATTTGTTGGAAGTCTCAGTCTGCTGTTTTTTGCACTGTGGTTATGGGTTAGTATTCTCTTGTCTTTCCTTAACAGGACAGCAAAAGATAAAATATCTTAGCATAATAACATAGAATCTGGCACATTTGTTTTCTGACCTTTTAGGATGGTAAAGCAGATCCCATTCCTATGTACCTAATTTAATATTGCAAAATATTGCCTCAATAATCAGATTGCCATGCATCCCAGTATCCTACTAAATGTATCTCCTTTCTTTCTTCTTCTGTAGTGGTCAATCCAAGGATTGGTTTGCAACAGCTACAATGGCAGCTTGTCTCCATTCTGTGTGATTTTCAGCTTTTCTCTTCATTTCTTTATAGGTGTTACATCCCACATCTTTCATGATTTGTTTGATCCATGTACCTCAGCCGTGGCCTTCCTCATGGTCTTTTTCCCTCGACATATCCCTCTATGATTGTGTTCAGGAGTCCTTTGTCTTAATAGATGGTCTGTAAATTACACTCTTCTTTTAACAATGAAACTCCAGAAGCTTCTCTTCTCACCTGCTCTTTCCAGAACCACTTCGTTTGTGACCTTGTCGATACATTTTATTTTGAGCATGCGTCTATAGCACCACATTTCAAAAGAATTTAGCTTCTGGTCTTCCTCTGTCCCGAGAGTCCATGTTTCACACCCATAGCATGCCACACTCCACACATATGATTTCAAAAATCTTTTCCTGATTTCAAGGCTGATGCTCTTAGATGTTAAGATGTTTTTCTTCGTGTTAAAAGCAGCCTTTGCTTGAGCAATTCTACTTCTCACTTCTGCCTTGCTCCTTCCACCCCTGGTAATATTACTTCTTCTTCCATGATGTTTTCAGACAGTTCTGATCCGCTGTACACTTTTCCTATATATTGTTTCCATCTTCTGCAACTTCATCATCGTCATCCAACATACTGCCATTTTCATCCATCACAGCCTTACACTTGTTTCTTCTGTGTCCAAAGAAATGTCTCACACATTTATAGATCTTGTCAGTATTTCCCCTTCTCATGTTGTCCTCAACTGAATTACGGAGATCATCAAGGTATTTTTCTCTTGCTTGTTTTGCCTCTCTGTTGATTCTGTTTTTCAGACTCTTGTATTTCTCTTGGTCTTCCCTCTTCACAGAATTTTTTAATTTCCTTCCTTCTTCCATCATATTTAGTTGGTCATTAGTTATCCATTCCTTCCTTTTCTCTGTCCTTTCTTTTCCTACTATTACTTCTTCTGCTGCTTCTAAAATACCGATTTTTATTTTTTCCCAGCTGCTTTGGATGTCATTCCAGCCCTCTGCATTTGTTTTCTTGTCTGTTTCTAGTTGATAGTGCTTCAGTGTATTTTCATTTTTCGGGTTTGTCAAATCCCATTTGCATGTACTTCTTTTTTTTAATGTTCTTATGTGGATTATAAATCCCTATAACTGTGTCTTCTCATAATCTTTCTGCATCCTTTGATGTGGAGTTCAATGCTTGTCACTTTGATCAATTCTTCTGTGATGTACTTATCTAAATAGTTTATTTTCTTAGGCTCAAGATTCTCCCTAACATAAACTGTGACACCACCAACCTTTTGTTGCTATCTACAGTTTATTTTTGCGAAGAAGTATCCCTCTGGTTCACAGTAAATAATTTCATCACATTCTAATCCTTGCTCAGTTAACACTAATCCACTTTTGGCCCAGATAACAGTGGCTACACATTGTGGCATGGAAGCAGTGAGCCCTTGGTAGGTTGCTGGATGGAGTTAGTTACACACACCCACACACACACAAACACGTAATTCCCATGAATTCCGGGGAGGGGCACAATGAGCTCTGACGCCATATTCAATCACATCCCAGATGTGTTTGATCAGGTTGAGATCTGATGAGTTGGGGAGCTACCATAGCAACTGGAACTCACAACTGTGTTCCTCAAACCACTCCGTCACATTCCTGGCCTTGTGACATGATGCATTATCTTCTCGAAAAATGCCACTGCTGTCGGGGAACATGATCATCGTGAAGGGGTGTACATGATCAGCAACCAGTGTACAATACTCCTTGTCCATGATGCTGCCTTGCACGAGCTCCACTGGACCCGTGGATGCCCACATGAATGTTCCCCAGAGCATAATTGAGCCACTGCCAGCTCGTCTCTGTCCTTCAGTACAGGTGTAAAGGAGCTATTCCCTGGAAGGCAATGGATTCGCACCCTCCTGTTGGTGTTAAGAAGGTATCGGGATTCGTCAGACCCTCAGCATTCCGCCACTACACCAGCATCCAATGCCATGGTCACATGTCCATTTCAGTCATAGTTGCCAGTGTTGTGGTGTTGACATTGGCACATGCATGGGACGTCGGCTGTGGCTGCCCGTCGTTAGGAGTGTCCGGTGCACTGTGCATTCGGACACACTTGTACTATGCCCAGCATTAAAGTCTGATGATAGTTGTACCACAGTTCGCCGCCTGTTCTGTTTTACCAGTCTGCTCAACCTACTACGTCTGACATCTGTAATGAGGGATGGCCATCCAACCCGATGACATCTGCATGGAGTTTCACTTTGGTTTTGCTATGTGTTGAAGACACTCTCCACAGAATTCCTTGAACACCAAACAAGTCACCTAGTTTCCTTAATGCTTGTGCTGACTCTCTGGACCATCACAATCTGCCCTCTGTCAAACTCAGATAGATTGTGTACCTTCCCCATTCTACACATGGACAGCACTCTCACTGATACTACACATGCCGTGTGTGTGTGTGTGTGTGTGTGTGTGTCCAGCTGGCTGTCATTACTCAACAGGTGATGCCGCTACTGCCCAGATGGGTTTATATCGATAGTAGATTGGTGGTCATAATATTGTGGCTGATCAGTGTAGAAGCATGAGCCTTATTGGTATTTATTGGTTCACTTAATTAAGTACTGAGTCCAGGCATTTGTTTCTGTTGCAGTTCTGAAGCTACTACCCAACTTGGCATCTGTCCATTTAGTTGTCATAGAAGGTGCTGAGGTGCCTTTCTTCTCCATACAGTCCAATGAGCTGCAGAAGCGCTTGTTGCAGCCACTGAAGCTGTGAAGCTGTGTGTTCTAAAACATTTGACTGGATAATTGATGCTGAAAAGTTTGAACTTGTTGATATCACAACTTCTGTTGTTCCCACTCACTGACTTGGCTGTCCCTACCCATTGACTTGGCAGGCTGTACACTGACTTTGCCACAAAAATTTGTTGTCTTGAGCTCTGGGTTTTATTGGTCTTGTTTATCTTCTTGGGACACTGCTTGTGTCCGGCCTTCTGAGTACATAGACCTACTGTTGGCGCAAACTGATTTTCCTACTCATTAATGCTCTCTTGACATCACTGTAGTTAATAACAGGTACTGTTTTGGTTGTAGCTGTGGTGCCATTTGGCCAGTTTCATCTGGATCCTACAGTTTGAGTGATATTGCAAGCTTTAGTTGATTGTTTACAAGTAGAGTTCTTTCCATTTCTTCTTTTCCTGTAGCCTTTAGGTTCAGTACATGAAAAGTATACCAGTCTCTGTTCTCAGGAACTCTTGCAAACTGATTATTTGGAAAGCTTTCACTATCTGGCTATTTTCTTATTTGTTCGTATTGTTTCACCATTCTTATAAGACCTGTTCTCAGTATCGTTTCTGTGTGATATTCCAACTATTATTATTATTATTATTATTACATCTTTGTGTTGAAGGCTCACTAGTGTTGATATTATAGCTTTTAATGCCTTATCAGCCTTTTTTTTAGGCTATGTTAATTGTGCCACCCTAGGTGACAGTAGCATTGTTCATTGAGAGGTTCTGTAAGTTCAGCGTTCTATTATAGTACTGTTGTTAATGGTGCACCTTTTATAACATTTCCTTCAACTATGTAATTACTATGACTTTGATTTATTAAGCTGGCTGCAATTGACTGTCCACGGCTGTCTGCAAACACTGTTATTCTTGCCCCATGTTAGGATGAGCTGCTTGTGGCATTGCTGTATCTGTTGTGCGAATATTTTTTTGTTTGCTTCTGCACAACACCACCTTCCGTTTTGAATTCACATTTGCACAAGAGGAATGAAACATTGTTTTACATCTGATGCACATAATTCCTTTGAAGACGCAATTTCCACATTAGCAAAGGCTTGAAAATTTTTGGAAGATAACACAAAAAGTGATGAAATATACCTGGATGAAAACTTATCCAAAAAGGTGTCTTGCATAAGGCGGAATTGCTCTCCAATACTACACAATACTATATTGTACTGTTAGTGTTTAGTGCGTTACTGTATCTTTAGAACAAAACATTCTCAAAATTAACTTTTAAGGCAGTCTTATTAGTAACCTATGGGCATTATATACCATTTTTTGGCTAGATTTCCCATTAAAGAATTAATGTGGTATTTGGCTTTACTTTCAGTATGCAAAATTACACCTATACCTCGTTACGCTTTTTCAAACAGACTATCTATGTCGTTGGGATGATGGTTCCTTGTCTCCATCTGGCTATCCTGATTCAGGTTCTCCTTGCTTTTTCTAAATTATTTGAGGCAACTGCTGGAGTGGTTCATTCTATAAGGCCATGGCCGACTACCTGCTCTATGGTTTTCAAACTAGACATATAACTATGTTAATGTCTGTGTGTACAAATTATGTTTTTAGCTCTTACACTGCAATATCACGACAGGTACAATGTCCTTATAAACATGATCCCTGTATAAATAAGCCTGCCGTTGCTGCTGCCCTCATCTAAAGCCACATGGAAAATGCAAGGAGAGTTGGAATATGATTGTTTACTGTGGACTCTTGTCCACAGGTGAATTAAATAGTCTCAAAGCCGAATATCAAATATTCAACAAGTACATTTTTGGCTTGTCAGGTCACCCCAAGAATCATGGAAGAGCAAGAAAAATTATGCATAAGAAAGATCCATATCATAACATTTGAATTCAAAGTACAAACTATGCATAGTACAAAATCAGATGTTGCCCAAAGCTCAGCTTGTAAACCTGGGATCAAAACCACTTGCCCTATTTATCTGAAATAAAAAGAATCTACATGCAAAAATACAGTGACTGAGCTATCTAGGTACTACTCAAGAATTGACATCACAGCCCTACAGACACCTGTACCTCTTCTCCTAGGTTCCATACTAAGATGAAGTTCTCGTGCATACCTTGTGGGAAAAGCAGCCTTCCTTACAGGAGTGCTGGTCTCGCAAGGTACACAGAAAAACTTCTGTGAACTTTTTTTTGGAACATGCCCATGCAGCCATCTCAACACACGAAATGTTATAATGCAGTTTGGTTTTGAAAATTCATGGTGAACATTAGTTTAATTCTGTGAAGATACACTCGCGTAAGATATGTGAAGGCAGTTCGATAAGTGGTCAGATAGATCAGTCGATAGAGTACTTGGCCACCAAAGGCAAAGATGCCAGGTTTGAGATCCCGCCCAGCAAACATTTTTAATCTGCCAGGAAGTTTCAGATCAGCACTATCTGTGTGGTGCTAGTATATTCAACAATGAAGCATCATTTTACTGTAAGGATCTATCTGCTTTGTACAAGGAGAATGTGAGTGACATGTACAGATATGTGAATATATGCACATGTATAATGAAGAAAGTCCAGGTAGTCAGTTGTTACCTTGTTGAAGAAAACATTGTGACATTTGCCTGAAGTCATTTAAGAAAACTTTAATCATCATGGATGGACAGTGAATGAGCCTTCGCCCTCCTGAATCTGAGGCAAACACCTTAATAAATGCTCCACCTCCGTCGGATATACCTAGTGTACTGCTCTCTTATATTTGTATATACTCAGAACAGTTTAACTAAATAACACTAAAACAAATTATTCACCTGTTCATTTAGACTCTCAACACGACCCAGATGACTTTAGACTAACGACCGTACTGGCACATCTGTTACAACCTGCCTTCTGCCCCTCAGCGAATGCTGTGAAGTGTTTCCTTCAGTTAAGAAATCGAGTTGAACTCACAAGGGCTTAAATCAGGGATTTGTTTGATTGATGGGGCTACTAAGTGCTATACCATCTACTGCACTTCCCTGATTTAAGCCCTCGTGAGTTCAACTCGATTTCTAAACTGAAGGAAACAGTTCGTGGCATTCACTTCAGAACTGCTACAAATTCGTCGGGCAATAGACCATGCCGCTCGAACTGTCAACACAACTGGCATTGCTAAGAGTATCCTACGACTTCCACATCACTGGCAATGGGTTATACACAATGCTGGTGACTACTTTGAAGGTCAGTAAAACTTTGAAACACACATCTATTTTCTACGAGCTGTAAATAAATAATTGCCACTATTAAAGTTCCAACCCTCGTATATTACCATCTCCTCTTGGAGCACAGGAAGGGGAATGTGTTCCTATTGAAAAGACTCTGACAGAATAGTGAATAACCAGCTGCCTCAATCCTCATTCCGCCTTCTTCACCAAAAATGCTGTCATACCAACATATTTGCACTCTTCTAACACACAGATCCTTTTATCCAGTCTCTCTTTGTTGTGAATACCCACTGTGGTGTCAGGGGCTAGAATAGACCCACACCCTTCCTTGCCTGTCGTAAGAGGTGACTAATAAGTGTCTTTTTATTTGGTCACATTTTTATGTTGGTATTTTGACTATTCTTTGGACTTATGAAGGTTTTCGTTCTCTCTTCTTTTTTTAACACTTTTCCCCTCACCTTTTTGGCTTTTTAAATTCTTGTCCCCATTTTGGGTTGCGACACTATGTCTCACAGAGACCAAGTTCTAGAACATCTTTCAGAATTGGATGTCTGGCAGCTCAACATTGGAACTGCAACATATTTCAGTGCAGTCAACGGAACATACTCAGTTATTGATCTCACAATTTGCAGCCCAAATGTCTTACCCTAAATTCAGTGATGTGTCCATGGTGATCTTTGTGACATTGACCATTTTCCTATCGTTCTCTCCCTCTCTACTCACAGACATCTGGAACATGATCCGTGTTGGTTGCTTTGGGAAGCTGACTGGCTTTACAGCCACTTTTGCAGGCATGTGTGTGACGGATACTATTGATACTATTATTCAGGCTGCACCAGCAATGATACCCTAACACCCTACTCCTCTGCTCATCCCAACAACCGCTGGTTCGACGGTGGTCTGAAACTGTAGCCACAAGTTATGAGAGAGTACTGCAGGGCAATTCAATGGCATAAGCACCATCCCTCTATGGATAATTTAATAGCATTCAAAAGACTCCAGGCTAAAGTGTGGGTTCTAATAAAGAAAAGGAAGCATGAGTGTAGGGAGCAAAGTGTGTCACCTATGCAATCCCATTTCCTAAGTGTCCCAAGCATAGACTAAACTCTGCCGCATTTGCAGCTATCTGCCACCCATGGTGATTCTGTGCATTCTTGTCATTGGTAACATCTGCACTGATCCCGTGGTACTTGCTGAATGTTTTGCGGCACATTTCGCTGAAGGGTCCACTTGCAGTAATTATCATCCTCATTTCCTGGCCTGAAAACACCTTATTGAGAGCAGCCTACTATCCTTCCATGCAAACAGTTCTCTATCATACAGTGTCCATTTTAGTGAATGAGAGTTTCACAACACTTTGCTAGCATATCAAGATATGGCACCTGGACCTGACAAAATCCATAGCCAAATGCTCAAACATCTTCGTGCAGACAGCATGAAACATATCTTTGGGGTTTTTAATTATATTTGGTGGGAAGGAGAATTTCCCTCTGAATGGCGGGAAGGTGTAATTATTTCCATCCTGAGGCGTGGAAAGGAGCCACATATTTTAACTAACTACCAGCCAATCTCTCTGATGAATGGGCTGTGTAAGCTGTTGGAATGAATGGTCAACTGCCATCTTTGTTGGTGTGTTGAAGCTGGAGGGCATATATCAAGATTCCAAGTGGCTTTTCAGGATTTTTGGTCCACTATAGATCACCTGGTTCATTTGGAATCTGCAGTGTGCAATGCTTTTGCCCATTTCCAACATCTGACTTCTGTGTTCTTTTACCTACAGAAGGCCATACAATACCACCCGGTGACATCATGTCCTGTCTACATTGCATTAGTGGAATTTCCGAGGCAGTTTACCCTATTTTATCCAGAATTTCCTACCTCTCTGACTTTTTTGGGTCCAGGTAGGTTTGGCTCTCAGCAACAGATATGTAGAGGAGACTGGAGTCTCTCAGGGATCGGTTCTGAGCGTAATGCTGTTTGCTGTTGCCATCAGTGGCATCGTAAATGCAGTGGTCTCACAGTCTGTCCATCACTGTATGTGGATGATCTTTGGATTTACTATGCCTCTGCATTACTGCGCACCACTGAGGACCAACTTCTGGGGGCTGATTGTAGAATACATGACTGGCCTGTGAATGATGGCTATCAGTCTTCTCCTGCAAAATCATGAGTTGTGCATTTTTTCCAACTCCAGACTGTGCACCTGCACCCATAAATTTATCCTGGTGAGCAGTTACTTGACATCGTTTAAACTTTTCAATTCTTAGGCATTTTATTTGACAAGTTAACTTGGCTGCCACATGTCTGCCAGCTCAAGGCAGATTGCATGAAGAAGTTAAATGCTGTATATTTTCTTAGTAACTACTCACGAAGTCTGGACTGCATAGTTCTTCTGAGATTTTACAAAGCGCTGATTTTTATCCCACTTGGGCTATGGATATGTTGCCTACAGCTTGGCATCACCATCTGTACTGACTTGCTGGACACTGTTCACCACACTGGAGTATGATTGGCAACAGGGGATTTCCGTACGAGTCCTGTTGACAGCCTCCTGGCTGAAGCCAGTGTCCCACCACTGCAGATTAAATGACAGCAGCATCTGGTAAATTATACAGTCACAATCTGTCAGATGCCTACTCAGCTGGGTCACTTAACTGTCTTCCACAACCAACAATTCAGACTGTTTGTGCATTTCCTAAAACTGGATAGACCAGCTGGGATCTGACTTGATAATCTACTGAAGGACCTCCGACAGCCTCCTTTAGCCTGTGCTCCTAGAGCTCCCTCTCAACACCCCTAGTGGTCTGTACCCTGAACTATGATACGGATGGACCTCTTAGGTGGTACCAAGAAGGTTGCCGATCCTGTCCTCCGACACCTGTTTCGTTCGATCTTCCACGATTATTCTAATTCAGTATGCATCTACACGGGTGGATCAAAAGTCAACAACAGGATCGGTAATGCATTTGCACACACATGGGGACAACGAGAAGCTCTCTGCTGAGTGCCTGCAGTGTATACACTGCAGAGTTGGTTGCCATATCTCAGGCTTTGCAGTACATCAAATCCATGGTCACAACAAGTTTTCGGACCTCTAGTGATTCCATGAGTTACTTAAAAGGCAAATCTATGTGCTATCCCAAAAATTTTGTGGTCACCAACAATACAGGGCCTATTGGTAGATCTCTACAGCTCTTGAAAGACAGTGATCTTCATTTTGACACCGAGCCACATAGGCATTCCAGGAAATAAGCTTGCAGACTGTGCTTGCTAAAGACACAACTACAGGAGACATTGGAGTACCAGGCTCCAACTTAAGATTGCAACTTCGACACAATATTTTGAGGTTCTGGGAATTAGAATTGCAGGCTACTGTGACCCAAAACAAGTTGAGAGTCATAAAAGAGTCCGCTAAGGTGTGGCATACATCTTTGCAGGCCTCTCAGAAAGGTGGCATTGTGTTCTGCCGACTACACATTGGCCACACGAGACTCACCTACGAGTTCCTTCTGTCTCAGGAGGATCCTCCTCACTGCAGCTGTGGTAGTTTACTGATGATAGCGCACGTTCTTGTTGAGTGCGCCCTGTTTGATGTGCAGCACGCTCTCAGCATGCCTACCTCACCACCGCAGATGCTCGTGGATGATGAGACAGCCCTTATAAAAGTATTGCATTTCCTGAGAGAGAGAGAGAGTGGATTTTACACTAAACTGTAATACTTCTCTGCTCTCTGTGTTGAGGTGGTTATAGGAGAGAGAGCCTTTTCTTATGGTAGATACCCGCCATGTGACCATGAGTTACTTTCTTCCCCTCTCACTTAGTTGTGCCTTTAGACCCCCTTGTGCAAAATGCTGCCTGGGTTATCTCTATTTTCTTTTACCTATCATGTTACAACTAGTGTCATACCATTTTCAAACTCTGTGACCTCCTTATATAGTTGGAGTAGCCAAGTCCCAACTTTTTTGCTTTTTAATATTTCAAGCATTTCTATCATTCTCTGATGAAATGGAGGGACTCTGCTCACTTACACTGTCTTCTTTTGTGTTTCTTTGGCACTGCCACTGTCTCCACTATTTCTCAGAATTTTGGAAATTTTGAGGGGGGGGGGGGGTTCCAACTTAACTTTTCCCCTGTACTCAAATGTTTAAAATTTTGGTTGGAAATGCACCCTCCCCAATACTTACGTGTTAAAGTTTGCTGATCTGGGAGGGTCCAGACCCAAGCCTGTGAATGCTGTCCACTCGTCTCTCTTTTTCATTTCCACTGTCTCCTGTCTCTTTTCCTCCCACTGCCCCTATCTCCATTTATCTCTCTCTCTCTCTCTCTCTCTCTCTCTCTCTCTCTCTCTCTCTCTCTCTCTCCCTCTCCCTCTCCCTCCCTCCCTCCCTCCCTTTCCCCTCCCCCTCCCTCCCTTTCCCCTCCCCCTCCCTCCCTTTCCCCTCCCCCTCCCTCTGTTACTGCCATTGTCTCTCACTCACCATCAGTATCTTCTTTATCTGTGGCTCCAACTGCTATTGTCTTCATCCAGCTCTCTTTCTCTTTCACTGACACTTTCTCCCACCATCAATGTCTCCTCTCTCTTCCATTGCCACTGTCTCTCTGCCACAAAAGGTGTGAATATGCTCCCATGCAAAAAAAATTTATAAGGGGGGCAGAATGAGGATTGGGGCAACTGGTTCCCCACTTTTGTGTTCAAATCTTTTCAAGAGGTACTTGTTGTTGTTGTTGTTGTTGTTGTTGTTGTTGTGGCGGCCTTCAGTCCTGAGACTGGTTTGATGCAGATCTCCATGCTACTCTATCCTGTGCAAGCTTCTTCATCTCCCAGTACCTACTGCAGCCTACATCCTTCTGAATCTGCTTAGTGTATTCATCTCTTGGTCTCCCTCTACGATTTTTACCCTCCATGCTGCTCTCCAGTACTAAATTGGTGATCCCTTGATGCCTCACAACATGTCCTACCAACCGATCCATTCTTCTAGTCAAGTTGTGCCACAAACTGCTCTTCTCTCCAATTTTATTCAATACCTTCTCACGAGTTATGTGATCTACCCATCTAATCTTCAGCATTCTTCTGTATCACCACATTTTGAAAGCTTCTATTCTCTTCTTGTCTAAACTATTTATTGTCCATGTTTCACTTCCATTCATGGCTACACTCCATACAAATACTTTCAGAAACGATTTCGTGACACTTAAAACAATACTCGATGTTAACAAATTTCTCTTCTTCAGAAACACTTTCCTTGTCATAGCCAGTCTACATTTTATAGCCTCTCTACTTCGACCATCATCAGTTATTTTGCTCCCCAAATAGCAAAACTCCTTTACTACTTTAAGTGTCTCATTTCCTAATCTAATTCCCCCAGCATCACCCGACTTAATTCGACTACATTCCATTATCCTCATTTTGCTTTTGTTGATGTTCCCTCCTTTCAAGACACTGTCCATTCTGTTCAACTGCTCTTCCAAGTCCTTTGCTGTCTCTGACAGAATTACAATGTCATCGGCGAACCTCAAAGTTTTTATTTCTTCTCCATGGATTTTAATACCTACTCCGAACTTTTCTTTTGTTTCCTTTACTGCTTGCTCAATATACAGATTGAATAGCATCGGGGAGAGGCTATAACCCTGTCTTACTCCCTTCCCAACCACTGCTTCCCTTTCATTTCCCTCGACTCTTACAACTGCCATCTGGTTTCTGTATAAATTGTAAATAGCCTTTTGCTCCCTGTATTTTACCGCTGCCACCTTCAGAATTTGAAAGAGAGTATTCCAGTCAACATTGTCAAAAGCTTTTTCTAAGTCTACCGATGCTAGAAACATAGGTTTGCCTTTCCTTAATCTTTCTTCCAAGATAAGTCGTAGGGTCAGTATTGCCTCACGTGTTCCAACATTTCTATGGAATCCAAACTGATCTTCCCCGAGGTCGACTTCTTCCGTTTTTTCCATCTGCCTGTAAAGAATTCGCGTTAGTATTTTGCAGCTGTGACTTATTAAACTGATAGTTCGGTAATTTTCACGTCTGTCAACACCTGCTTTCTTTGGGATTGGAATTATTATATTATTCTTGAAGTCTGAGGGAATTTCGCCTGTCTCATTCATCTTGCTCACCAGATGGTAGAGTTTTGTCAGGACTGGTTCTCCCAAGGCTGTCAGTAGTTCTAATGGAATGTTGTCTACTCCCGGGGCCTTGTTTCGACTTAGGTCTTTCAGTGCTCTATCAAACTCTTCACGATGATATCTCCCATTTCATCTTCATCTACATCCTCTTCCATTTCTATAACATTGCCCTCAAGTACATCACCCTTGTATAGACCATCTATGTACTCCTTCCACCTTTCTGCTTTCCCTTCTTTGCTTAGAACAAGGTTTCCATCTGAGCTCTTGATATTCATACAAGTAGTTCTCTCTTCTCCAAAGGTCTCTTTAATTTTCCTGTAGGCAGTATCTATCTTACCCCTCATGAGATAAGCCTCTACATCCTTACATTTGTCCTCTAGCCATCCCAGCTTAGCTATTTTGCACTTCCTGTCGATCTCATTTTTGAGACATTTGTATTCATTTTTGCCTGCTTCACTTACTGCATTTTTGTATTTTCTCCTTTCATCAATTAAATTCAGTATCTCTTCTGTTACCCAAGGATTTCTACTAGCCCTTGTCTTTTTACGTACTTGATCCTCTGCTGCCTTCACTATTTCATTCCTCAAAGCTACCCATTCTTCTTCTACTGTATTTCTTTCCCCCATTCCTGTCGATTGTTCCCTTATGCTCTCCCTGAAACTCTGTACAGCCTCTGGTTCTTTCAGTTTATCCAGGTCCCATATCTTTAAATTACCACCCTTTTACAGTTTCTTCAGAGTTAATCTACAGTTCATAACCAATAGGTTGTGGTCAGAGTCCACATCTGCTCCTGGAAATGTCTTACAATTTAAAATCTGGTTCCTAAATCTCTATCTTACCATTATATAATCTATCTGAAACCTTCTAGTATCTCCAGGGTTCTTCCATGTATACAACCTTCTTTCATGATTCTTGAACCAAGTGTTAGCTATGATTAAGTTATGCTCTGTGCAAACTTCTACCAGGCAGCTTCCTCTTTCATTTCTTAGCCCCAATCCATATTCACCTACCTCGTTTCCTTCTCTTCCTTTTCGTACTGTCGAATTCCAGTCACCCATGACTATTAAATTTTCATCTCCCTTCACTACCTGAATAATTTCTTTTATCTCATCATACATTTCATCAATTTCAAGAGGTACATATCCACTGTTTTGTGCTCCTACAGGAGGATTTTTCCGTCGGTTCCCTTTTCCCTGCTAGAGTAGCTTATACGAAACTAATCCCATGGGTCGGTGAAGTTTTGAAAGTTTATTTGTATACTTTGACACACATAAACAACAAATAACTATCCATAATATAAAGTTAATACAAAATCATTTGCTTTATGCTCTTTCTCAATACATTGCTCAAAGACCTCAATTCACTGAAAACGTCCATCTTATGGTTGTATTAGTGAAACGGGAAAGATGTTGTTAGAGATATTTTACTGAATTTCCAGTCTTTCTAGTTTTACAGTCTTTGGCAGTTAATTTAAGGTCTTTTCAGACAAGTTAAGACTGTTTTTAGCCTGTTTTTCATTACTACAGTATCAGGTACATTATACAGAAATACTGTGTCATAAAATTTTCAGTCAAAAAAATTATGACTAAAAGCATAGTTTGGTGACGCCGATATTACATCTGTAGTTTAGTGTCAGTACAACAACTTTGAAACTCTGGATCTTGGTTACAGATAATGATACTGAAAAATGTTTTGAAATTCCTTTGAGAATATAATCTTAAGAACATATGGTAAAATTTTTGACAATTTGCCATCAATAGAAATTACAGAAGTGACCTTCCCCACAATAGGTACCTTAGCTACCAGAAAAATCATGGTTATTCAGGTGTATCTTCATAACGGATACAGATTTTCAAAAATGAGAAAAATAGGATTTATAAATTAAGGTCTAAAGAATGAACAGCAAAAATTTGGACCTTTTGCTACGGTTAGTTACTTAGTTTCTTTTGACACACAGTGCAAAAATTTTTATAAACTACTTTTTGAGATTTTCTTTGTACGTTTGGTAACTTTGAACCTCTGATTATTGGTGATGGATAATGATATTGAAAAAAGTTTCAAAGTTCCCCAGGAATGTCATCTTAAGAATAAAGAGTAAAATTTTCCACCATGAATAGAAATTATGGAATTTTCCATCCCCACAATTGATATTTTTCATACCCCAAGATTGCCGATGAACAAATGGTGCTTTTATAAGCCACCTAGGGTCCACCTTAGACCATACCTAATGCAAAAGAATCATCCCGTTTGCTCAATCTGCCTGCACTGGAGAAAGTGTGTAGTGTTGTGTTTTAACCCCTTACTGGAGGATAGCTACAGTTTGCTTGTCCTGCCATTAGGTATCCAAATGTCAGTAGGTCAAGAGTTATCCAAAACACTTGACCTCTTATCTCTCCAGTGAACAGAAACCGAGATATGACCTGATTGCATTTTTGCATGCTCTTTTTTGGAACATTATGGTACTAACATTATGGTACTGTGCGCTATTGCGCAGTGAGAATTTTTGGCATTTCTCCAATATTCCCCAAATTGCCTCATGTGTAAATCATGTTAAACAGTCTTTAAAATAACAATAATTAAATTGAGTTGCAATGTTTGGACATGGACACATCCCACCCCCGGCCCAGTCCTGGCTCTCAGCGGCCCTGGAGTCAGCAGTACATCACGGACACCCAATGTCCTCATGTGTGAACTCTCCTGGGACGGTATTGTGGTGCCATTTCTCAACAGAACAATTCTCGTTTGCACATATTGTGTGTCTGTATGAACTGGTTGCATGATGTTGAGGGACTCTCTTGGCCAGCAAGACCCCCCACGTGTGGTATCAGCTCGGATGTAGTCTCCACCTAAGTGTCAGTACCCTGGATATCGAGAACCAGTCACGAGAGTTGTAGGTTGTAGTTCAGAATTTCCTCAGGAGAGAATACAATGGTTTTATGACACCCTTCCCAAACATATGAATACATTCATTCAGGCCAGAGGGGTCCAATGTCATATTGATATGAGGGCTCATACTGTCAAGATCTTTGTAAAGTTGACTCAGTTTTCTAATCACTGAAATAACATCGTTTACTGTCTCAGCCTGTGAAGTTTCATTTCCTCCTTCCCATCTGGCTGTTTCACTTTATTCGTCAAGCAGTTTATTTCCATGCTCCTTGACCTGTTCAGTTGTGCCTTTAAGTCCCAGTTCTTGTCTGAGTTTTGTATTCCTTACCATGTCGGATAGTCTGCAGTCAGCTGTTCTTCATAAGGGTCTCATTTCCATAGCCTGCGTTTTTTGTTCATTTCCAGCTGTTAGAAGTCTCATTGAATAAGTATAGTTGGTATTGCCATTGTTTTGTTAAACTGTGTTAGGGATTTCCTCCTCATATTTTTATTCAGTGTTCAGTATACGGTCCCATTAATATTATTGAATCTTCCAATGTTTTTCAGCATGTCTTTTTCAGTTGTGAAAGAGATGGTATTTCCTGATATGTTGGATTCATTCACTCCTTATTTTTTAGTTAATGATTAATGTTTAGCTTGGAACTGAGTCTTGATGTTTAAAAGCCATGACTCATTTTTTGGGTCAATGTTAAATTATAGCTCTTGGCAGTTATATCTGATTTATAAATGGATTTTTGACGGGAGTCCTCATAGCCAGTTGTAAATTTGTGGAAGCGAAACACTATTTTTTTTTTTTTTTTTTATCCATTTTCTCAACCTTTGGTCAACTTAGATATTGAAAAGCATTAGAGGCAAACTGTATCATTGTCACAAGTGTAAGTGTATCACTTAAACGTTTTATTTCCTGGCAATGCCAATTTTGAAGCCTTCGTATGTTTGTTGGATTACTCATAGCAAGTGCCATGGTATGACCCCTTGTCTAGTATTTCCGTTAGCTTTCTCCTGTCTGCATTGTCAAAGTTTTTCATGTAGTCAATAAGCTGATGTCAATTAAATTCTACTTGCTTCTCAATTATTTGTCTTACCTTTCGTTGTATACTGTGCAACAATAGTATGAATAGGAAAGTTGCTACTCACCATATAGCGGAGATGCTGAGTCGCAGATAGGCACAACAAAAAGACTGTCACGAATAAATAAAGCTTTTGGTCATTAAGACCTTTGTCAACAATACACACACATTCTCTCTCTCTCTCTCTCTCTCTCTCTCTCTCTCTCTCTCTTTGTGATCAAAAGTATCCCGACACATGGCCGAAAATTGCTTACAAGTTCGTGGCGTCCTCCATCGGTAATGCTGGAATTCAGTATGGTGTTGGCCCACCCTTAGCCTTGATGACAGCTTCCACTCTCCCAGGCAGATGTTCAGTCAGATGCTGGAAGGTTTCTTGGGGAATGGCAGCCCATTCTTCATGGAATGCTGCACTGAGGAGAGGTATCGATGTCAGTCGATGAGGCCTGGCATGAAGTCGGCGTTCCAAAACATCCCAAAGGTGTTCTATAGGATTCAGGTCAGGACTCTGTGCAGGCCAGTCCATTACGGAGATATTATTAGCGTGTAACCACTCTGCCACAGGCCGTGCTTTATGAACAGGTGCTCAATCGTGTTGAAAGATGCAGTCGCTATCCCCGAATTGTTCTTCAACAGTGGGAAGCAAGAAGGTGCTTAAAACATCAATGTAGGCCTGTTCTGTGATAATGCCACGCAAAACAACAAGGTGTGCAAGCCCCCTCCGTGAAAAACACGACCACACCACAATACCACCGCCTCCGAATTTTACTGTTGGTACTACACACACTGGCAGATGACATTCACCGGGCATTCGCCATACTCGCACCCTGTCATCAGATCACCACATTGTGTACTGTGATGCATCACTCCACACAATGTTTTTCCACTGTTCAATCATCCAATGTTTAAGCTCCTTTACATCAAGCGAGGTGCCGTTTTGCATTTACCGGGGTGATGTGTGATGTATGAGCAGCCACTCGACCATGAAATCCAAGTTTTCTCACCTCCCGCCTAACTGTCATTGTACTTGCAGTGGATCCTGATGCAGTTTGGAATTTCTGTGTGATGGTCTGGGTAGATGTCTGCCTATTACACATTACAACCCTCTTCAACTGTCGGTGGTCTCTGTCAGTCAACAGACAAGGTCAGCGTGTACACTTTTGTGCCATACACGTCCCTTCATGTTTCCACTTCACTATCACATTGGGAACAGTGGACCTAGGAATGTTTAGGAGTGTGGAAATCTTGCATACAGACATATGACACAGGTGACACCTAATCACCTATCCACGTTTAAAGCCCATGAGTTCTGCAGAGTGCCCCATTCTGCTCTCTCATGATGTCTAATGACTACTGAGGTCGCTTGTATGGAGTACCTGGCAGTAAGTGGCAGCACAATGCACCTAATACGAAAAACGTATGTTTCTGGGGGTGCCCGGATACATTTGATCACATAGTTTTGGTAAAACTTGCCATAAGCCAACACTGGTTGCTAGCATCTGCATGAATTTCAAATCTTGGATTTTTATTTTCTGTTATTGTGTGTGTACTGTACTTAATGAGTCAACAGTTATATTTGATGTTGCTTTCTAGTTCATATATGCGTTAGTGACATCAACAGTCTTGCCTTTGTTTAATTTCTATAATCGACCAACATTAAATATTTTGAACCTTGTATTTAGTCTGTATCCGAATATGGTCTGTCTTTGATATCAGTTTATAAATTTGTGGGAAAATTTAGACAACATCTCTTTGTGTAAAGTAAATATCTTGTAAGTAAGGAAACCATGACTTTTTTCTTTCAGGAAATAGGGTCTTTTGTGCAATAAAAGTACTGGGCCTTGTCCAGAAACCATGAGCTTCAATTCAAACAACTATAATTCTTGTTCTACAGGTAATACTACACTTTTCTTGTTCTTTATGTTTTATGAGCTAGAAATCTTTTGAGAACTAACATTTACTATTATTTATATTGGAACTGTGGTTGATATGAATTTTATGTACAGAAAACTGCTTTTGTGTTTCAATGTGCTTTCCAGTGAACGTGAAAAAAATCAGTATGTATCTTTCATGTTTAACTTCCATTATTTGATTTATGTGAAGTTATTATTGGTATTTGAAGAGGTGAGGAGACATTGTTTTTACACACACACACACACACACACACACACACACACACACACACACACACACACACACACAGAATTTCATACTTGTTAGCTTGCAGTTTTTAAAATTTTGACTTTCTTTCTTCTTCTTTTACAATCTTGGAAAGTGAGACATGTTTGTAATATTTTACTTCTTCACTCTTGTGTACTGCAGGGAACTGGTTGCTTGTATCAATGTTTCTCTGACTTTTCTTGGCTTGTTCATTCATTAATCCGTGTTGTATTGCTCATTCTTTTTCATTGTGCTATCTTTTAGTTGTGGGTATATAAGTATGCTTACATGTCCAAATTGTGACCACTCAAGGGTATTTTGTACTTACTATACTGGGAAAAATCTTTGTTTAACGTGCAAAGAAATAACTAAGATAGGTGTAAAGATTGTGTACTTCATAGAACAAGTAGGTAGTTATCTGCATAACTGAACAGAGTTTAAATGGAAAAAGGGTGACTGGTGTGAGGGGGGAATGGAAAGTAAAGGAACATATGTATTCCTATGTCTGCAGCTGGATTATGATCTAGAGAAGTTCTCTTCTGTACGATTGATTTGAGTGCTAATAATAGTATGTTCTTATAGTACATTTAGGCTACTATCTTATTATTATTAAATGGTTTTGCATATGAGATGATTTGCCCTTCAGTAATCACAAATATTTGACTCGAAAATAACAAATCGCCCTTCTAAGAATTGTTACCTGCCTATTCAGTGGTATTTATAAGTAAGCATTCAGTTATTGAAGAGTCTTTAACATGATGTTGTGTAAGTGGAGTCAATAACATGTTCAGTGCCCCAAATGTGTTTAAAAAAATCTCCCTGTGACATATTTTGATTACATGAACATAAATTTTGGTATAAATTGAAATTTCATCTATCCAATTGAGAGAACAGCATAAAAATAATTTGATGCAATATTCAGCTTTAACTTGTTTACTCTTTGTATTTTGCTATCGATGACAACCAGTATTTCCATTTCTGTCTGACTGTGTCACATCTGTGTGAACTGTCTTTAGATCCAGCCTTTTAGTAGCTGCTGCTGACACTGCTTTCTTCCTCACCTGACCACATCTAATTACAACATAGACCTGATGTTAATTCTGAGAGCGAAACAGTATCATTTGTCGACATTGGGTATGACACGAATCATCGCGCAAGCAGTCTCCATCAGCATCCTAACATGATGACCTTTATGTTTTTGTAATCTTATTAACCATAAATACAAAAAAAATTACTGAAAATTGATCTACGATTTATTTATTCATTTTTCTCCACAGTAGCACTTTGCAGTAAGGCAAATTCAGTGATAGAACTGATTTTGTAGTTTTGGCAGGAGGTTTGAGCCAAAGTACGCATGATGTTTGAAACTTTTCTATTACTGCTGTGATTGACACACCTCATGGGAGATTGTACAATTCTAAGTGATAAATTAATGCATCACAGTTTAAGATACTTTATCAAATGTGTATTGCTCATAAAGGAATTTCAAAACAGTGTAGTGGAATCAGTCAAGTTCAATGAGATTCAATTGATTCATAATATATTGGTCTTAAAAACATTACTTTGGTTAACCATCTTTATTTCATGAATTCCTTTAGATATGGTATTGTTCTGGAAAGAAGAAGTTGATATCATATTCCAACGAAGAATGTTACTAAAATGGAAGAAAATCACAATGACTGATGGGTAAAGGCCTTTTAAGTAGACTGTGGACCATTTGTTTCATTTACATTGATATTATATATGTAGTCTCTCTTCTTTCTGACATATCCAAAAGAGAAGACAGCATTTTGATCCTGCAGCCATTATTAATCAAGGCACAAAGGAATTACGATATATAGCAGCTGGTGGGCGTTGATTAAATCAATGGTTAAAGTTGAAAATTTGTGTTGGACTGGGATTCAAACCCAGGTTTCATGCGTACTAGGCAGGCGCCCTGACTAATAAGCCATCCAGACACATTGGTCATTGCAACTGCAAGGACTGCCCAAGCACACCTACTGTCAGACCCAAATATTCAACTTATCCGCACACTACTGACATAGTGCCCCTGCCCATTATCCTCATTACTCACAGGGCTGCAGGACCAAAATGGTGTCTGCCCTTTTGGATATTTCCAAAAGAACAGGCACCTCATATACCATTAAGGCGAGACTGGCCAATGATCTCTTCAGTGCAGATGCACAACACATTCGAACTCTTCAGCAAAAGGTCGAGAATAATGAGGATAACGGGCAGGGGCACTATATTAGTAGTGTGCGAAAAAGATGTGAGTTTGGTTCTGACAGGAAGTGCGCAAGGGTAGTCTGTGCAGCTGCAATGACCACTTTGTCTGGATGGTTTAGTGGTCAGAGCATCTGCCTAGCAAGCAGGAGACCCGGGCTCGAATTCCAGTCCAACACAAATTTTCAATTTTCCCCGTTGATTTTAATCAATGCTTGCTTGCAGCTACAAATGGTAATTCAAATGGTTCAAATGGCTCTGAACACTATGGGACTTAACTTCTGTGGTCATCAGTCCCCTAGAACTTAGAACTACTTAAACCTAACTAACCTAACAACATCACACACATCCATGCCCGAGGCAGGATTTGAACTTGCGACCATAGCGGTCTCGCGGTTCCAGACTGTAGCGCCTAGAACCACTCGGCCACCCCGGCCGGCCAAGTCGTAATTCCCTTGTGTCTACATTGATATTATTGAAAGGCTTTGTGAAACTAGATGTATTTTAGAGAAAATTTATTCAAAGTATATTACAAATAGCATATTAGTAACTCCTTGCATCTTATCTGCAATATGAATTTTCTTGAAAATTATAATATTCCACAGTGAATTATTTTGCATGATTTGCAAATTATTGCACATGCTTTGGCATTGCAAATTATTGGTAAATATTTTAAATAATAAATACTCACAAGCAAGGATTTCCTATTCTTATTTCTTTCGGTACAACCTGACTGGCTGTCTTCAAGCTTTATTACATCTTTTATTATTTCCTTTTTTTTGGGTTCTACTAACTGCTGTGTGTACTCACAGGAAGTTTTCTTTCTAAAATAAACCAAATATTTCACAGATTAATACATTTTTTATTAAATCTGGCAAAACATGTAGCTCACAGACTCAGGACAGTGATTTTATAAACAAACTGTAGCTAAGAGTGTGACTCTAACTGGATTCCTTGCACACAGACTCCAGATTAGCATTGCTGGCACCTATGTAGCTTATGGTACTAAACAATAGAATTGTATTATCGTGAGGTTAGCACGTTTCTAGCATTTGTAAACTTAGAGAAAGCTTTTGACAGTGTTGACTGGAATACTCTCTTTCAAATTCTGAAGGTGGCAGTGGTAAAATACAGGGAGCGAAAGGCAATTTACAATTTGTACAAAAGCAGATTGCAGTTGTAAGAGTTGAGGGGCATGAAAGGGAAGCAGTGGTTGGGAAGGGAGTGAGACAGGGTTGTAGCCTATCCCCGATGTTATTCAATCTGTATATTGAGCAAGCAGTAAAGGAAACAAAAGAAAAATTTGGAGTAGGAATTAAAATCCATAGAGAAGAAATTAAAACTTTGAGATTCGTCGATGACATTGCAATTCTGTCAGAGACAGCAAAGGACCTGGAAGAGCAGCTGAATGGAATGGACAGTGTCTTGAAAGGAGTATATAAGATGAACATCAACAAAAGCAAAACGAGGATAATGGATTGTAGTCAAATTAAATCGGGTGATGCTGAGGGTATTAGGTTAGGAAATGAGACACTTAAAGTACTAAATGAGTTTTGCTATTTGGGGAGCAAAATAACTGATGATGGTCGCAGTAGAGAGGATATAAAATGTAGACTGGCAATGGCAAGGAAAGTGTTTCTGAAGAAGAGAAATTTGTTAACATCGAGTATAGATTTAGGTGTCAGGAAGTCTTTTCTGAATGTATTTGTATGGAGTGTAACCATGTATGGAAGTGAAACATGGACAATAAAAAGTTTAGACAAAAATAGAATAGAATCTTTGGAAATGTGGTGCTACAGAAGGATGCTGAAGATTAGATAGGTAGATCACATAACTAATGAGGAGGTATTGAATAGAATTGTGGAGAAGAGAAATTTGTGGCACGACTTGACTAGAATAAGGGATCGGTTGGTAGGACATATTCTGAGGCATCAAGGGATCACCAATTTAGTATTGGAGGGCAGCGCGTAGGGTAAAAATCGTAGAGTGAGACCAAGAGATGAATACACTAAACAGATTCAGAAGGATGTAGGTTGCAGCAGGTACAGGGAGATGAAGCAGCTTGCACAGGATAGAGTAGCATGGAGATTTGCATCAAACCAGTCTCCGGACTGAAGACCACAAGAGCATTTTTAACATGCATGTACATGAATTTGCTTCTATACGGGCTGATTTTGTACTTGAAGACAGTTACATAATTATTTTCGACAGTTGGCACACATGCAGCTTGCAGATGTGTGTCAAAAATTATGCCATTAGTTTTAAAAAATCGAATTTTGATTCCTGCAACCATAGTTCAGGTGTAGATGTTGACATGGTGACTCCTTCCATGTATAGTTAAAGCCATTGTGATGTTTAGTCTCAAGTATTTTGATGCAACTACCAATGCTAGTCTGTGCTGTGCAGGAATCCACATCTCTACATGAGAACAACACCCTACATCCGCTTGCACCCTCTTACTACAGCCAAGCCTTGGTCTTCCTCTAAAAAATTTTACCCCCTACATTAATCTCATTTGCCAAATAAAACTGCTGAATGCCTCCAGATGAGTCCTGTGTCTTCTTCTAGGCTAATGGTGTCATAAAGCTCTTTTCTCTGCAAATCAGTTTAGTGCCCCTTCATTCTGTCGATATAGGTTTCAGTATTGTTCTGTAGCACCACATTTCAAAGTCTTCTGTTCCTGTATTGTCGATAATTTCATCCACATTTCACTTCCATACAAGGCTACACTGGAGACAAGTACTTTCACAAAATATTTTCTAACACTCACATTTATATTTTCTGAAACTGCCAGTCTGCATTTTGTGTCCTCTTTGCTTCAGTCACTGTCAGTTATGTTACTAACCAAACGGCTAATCCATGTACTTCTTTTACTGTCTCATTTCTGAGTCTCCTCAGCATCACCCAGATTTGACAAATTTCCATTAACTTTCTCTCCTCAATGTGTCACCCATTCAGTTCAACTGGTCTTACAATAAAAGTCTGCCACAGTAGATGTTATCAAAGCTGACGATATTCCTCCAAGAAAAGTAAAATATTGTATGTAATTAATTATTGTAATTTTGTCACAAATTCATAATAATATTTGTTTTTAAACTTAATTTCATCAACAAGACACATTCAAAAAATCCTATAATTACTGTTTAATAATTTCATATTATTTTGAAAGTTGTTTTTGTTGAAAGTTTTATATCATATATAACAGTTTATATCATATATGTACTACAATGTAACACAACAATACTATACTTGATTATTTTCATGTGTATAAATGGTAATTTGTTACACTTGCATTGTAAATGCTTAAAACTGCTTCAGTAAATATACCTACCACCTGTCATATCCAGATGTAATCGTCTTTTGATCAGCAGACTGTGAAGGTATTTTTGTGTACTTTCTGACTGAGCCTGATTTATGTAGAGAATGGTCCCACTGTAATTCATTCATATTCTACAATAAACATTTTATAAGTGACAAAGTATATACTCACTTTTTGAATTGGTCTCTTGCTATGCTTGCTACAAGAACAGCGTCATTTCGTTTGAAGAACCATAACTAATGTATTTCCCTCAATAAATAATGTTAAAAATAAAAGCAAAGTATCATGATGACTTTGGTAAGTATTTATAGTGGTGAAATGGGTTGCCAGATGGTCAATATCTTTAATAAGTCAAAACATATTGGAGATAGTTGGCTGCATTGCCTTGTATGTAAATCCGTATGGGACACAATGGTTTGATAAGTTAACTACTGTGGAAAGCTCATTGCAAATCAGATTTAACTGATGAATGACCAGTGCCGATCAAAAAAAGTTGCTCATTACATATAGTAATACACTCACAGAAATAAGTTTTTGAATCACAGCATGCTCGTTAATATCACAGAACAGCACATTTTTCAATCAGTAACTGTATGACACTAATATTCATTAAGCTGAACCAAATTTATCAATGTGTTTATAAAATAACCACATGTACTTTGTCAATGTATTAAAATGCGTTGTCATATGTTCTCTTCAGTGAATAACAACGTGAATTTCAGGTAAACTATTGTGACCATTTATGTTTCACATAAACTATCCTTTTCTTATTTTCTTCTCCATCACAATAAATTTACTTCTTTCTGTAATATATGTGTCATATCCTGAATATTAAAACTTTTTACATCCATCTAATTATACTTGCAAAAAAGTAAATCCATAATGTACAAGGAACATGTCCTGAAATATTCAAAAGACTCATCTTTTCTAAAATAATATCTGATTCTTATAATACTTTAATGATCCTATTCCACAGTTGTAATCTTATTTCTCCATTCTCTTATTTGGAAGAAACACATGCTTTAGAATATCAAACATCTGAAATAATTTGGCATCAATTCATGCATAGACTTAGAGGTAAAATGAATCTGCAGCTGGGCGAGATGACCTAGAATAACTAAATCTGTTCATTAAAACAATACATAAATGAAGAACATTTCAGCCATTCAAAATTACATACTTAGTTGAATGTTAATAGTCAGGTAATTAATATTGTGAAGGCATTTGATTCACATAAAGGTACAATATTTTAATGAAGACATGATATAAAGAAATCAGTAACTGTACATATTGTGTTGTGACTTAATTACAAATTATGGTATCATTATTCTCATGAGTTTCATACAGAGAATATTCATTAGCAACATGATTAAGATTGATACTCCAGGAATGTCATCAATAAAAGAAGCTCTCACACCGCCATCCTAATCACACCTTCGGAAGATAAAATTTAAATTCTAGAATGTAGGCACTGTAGCTGCCCTCCATCGATCTGCTGTCATCGACTTCTCTGATGTATGATATTAATGTTGTTATCTACTGTGTATGCTCGGCTTTTAGTTATATTTGTACCTCAGATAGAGCAGCCACAAACATCTTCACTGTAAAGGCAACTGAATTTCAGATTTTCATAATAATTCATGTTAACTTTCATTTGTTGCTGCGTTACTGAAGACAAGATAGTTAATAACATCTTTGGATGTTATTTATTAATTACTAATACACATATAATTATGGAAATTGCTTTAGTTTTTTATTAAAAACCTTCAATAATAATTAAATGATCATGAATGATTGTGCTTTGTATAGAGGGAATAAGAGGGTTGATTCTACAATCACTCTCAGCAATTACAGCAACTAAAATGTCCATGATTTTTATAGTTTGTCACTCATAGTGATCCATTACTATACTTCGATACAGTCATTCAAACTTCGTATGCTTTTATTTTCACAAAGCTACATGTCCAATTCCGTTCTTGTATTCAATTTAATGTCCCTTCGTATAGTCCACAGATCCTATTATCGGTTATTCGGCATGTAACAGAATTTAATACTGAGCGCTACTTTTTCTCACACACACAATTCCTCCGATATTCTTAGTCCATGACCTTACAGTAAAAGTCTGTCCCATATAAATGAACTATAGTCAATTTTGTTTCAGTTTACAAAAGTGCCCTGATCCCTTCCATAGCATATCACACAGAAATGCCCGCTATATTGCACGCTGCAGCTATGAAGACTTATTCAGAGCGCAGAAGACAAGACAAGAGTACTAACAATACCCGTGTATGGTTTATATAGTACAGTTTAGAAACACAAGTAGCCGCATTAAACCGTCTTTGATTTCCCTGAAGCACTACTTTGCTGCAGGCATTATTCTGATGAGACATTATATATCAATAATTTTAATTAAAACTTTTTCACTGCTTTTAATTATTTCCAATATTATCAATCGCCTCTCCACTATATGAGAATAAGCCTGATAATATTGTTCTTGATTAAAAGAGTAGTTGTAGCACCTGTCAATAGTAGCCCAAAGTCAGAGCATATTGAAACATGAGCGATAGTAACACTTTGGGACATATGTATTAGTCTTAGAAACTGGCTAGTGGAGAATACAAAATGAAGTCATGAGGACTTGCATCATCTTCAGAAGCAGGATTAATATGTAAGCAAAAGTGGTGTAGAGGCAAAATTAATAGCATGTTGGCAAGAGTTAATAACTATGAATATTACTACTACCTCTCATCTCAAAGAGTACAGAATATGTAGAAACGTGTGGATACCACCTCACAGATGTTGATGTTGGCAACAGAATTGCAAGTTTCCATCAGACACCAATAGCGGTTGTGCGGGATCCAACAGACTCAGTGCAGCACACCCACTGAGCACCTCCAGTGGCCGTGCACTACAAGCGCCCTCTACCACCGTGATGTAAGATGGCCGGCAGCAACCACGTATCCAATCCTACTCGGAGCCTCTTCGCTGCGTGGCACTATGCAGGTGCTGCCTAGCGGTGGCTTGGAAACTGTCATCCGTGCTTTAATTCAAAGAGCCTCAGCGTTATTGCTGTTGTATGAGCTGGACTCTGTTTCTTGCTGAATTATTTGTAATGTTTCTTCATACACTTGGAGAAATATAAGTTAAGTAAATCTCCTGTTTGATGTGTTAATTTGTTCACTAATCATTTCTGCTCATCTCCAGCTTTCTGCACCACTCTGTAGCCCCCCTATGCTTACTACTGTATAGAAAATACATAGACATGATGCAATATAGAAGCGTATAAAATGTCCATGCTACATAGCTGGGAGACCTGTGCTCATTGAGTACGTAACACTGCACGTGTGTGTATATGTGAAGTAGACAAAGTTTGTGTCTGTACAAACATTTACATTTACTCCTAGCATATTGTGTCTTTAACCAGAATTTATTAAAATTCTCTCTCAAGAATTTGTTAAAATTCTCTCTCAAGATTCAGCATTATTTAAATTTTTAGTGAAACACTATCAAAGAATTTCAACAAATTTAATTTTGATACTATCAGTTTTGTTGGAACAAAAATATTCTTTTAATGTTAAATGAAATCGGTAAAATGATGATGCTATGTGACCTATCTAACCACAACCCCGTCTCCCTCATACGGTTACCCGTTACCCTGTTTCTCTTTTTTTTCCCCCCAGAGCTGCACTACTGTTTCTCCACTTTTCCATTTATCTAATCACTATACATTAATGTTAACACTAAAACTATGTTAAGCACATAATTTTATCTTAACATTTGCAATACCTATATTTAGATTCTTCAGTTTTTGTTGAAGTCTGAGTATTTCTCTGGACAAAAAACAAATGCAGTAACAAAATATAACTGTATAAATGTATGAAATTAACAAGAATAACTGGCAAAACCCTCATCATGTGAGGAAACTGAAAAATTCACTGATCTGCTCATAGGATGCAGTAAATGCCATCTTGATTCACATCACTTTCAGAGTAAAAGTAGATTTTTCTGTTTATAAAATAGATGCATGCTATCATTCATTGTATTGTCCCTCATTATTTGGTGTAACGGTGTAGCTGGTCTTTTTTTTCCTCTCCACTTTGCAAGAACAATTTCTACTCTCAGGGATGTTTGTGGTAGTAGTGTTAGGTGAATAACCCAACATCTATGCTTTATGTGGATGATACTGTGCTCAAGGCTTAATTTAATATATATGTTCGACAGCAAAAATGGTATATTGTTAAACATTATGGGATGTTGTTTGTTTCAGATCAAGGGACTGTGACAACTGCTATTGCAGAAGTAGCAGAAGATATAAAAAGTCCTTTGAACTATTCAAGTGGGACAAAATTTAAGAATTGCTCAACTGCCAACACCTGGACTGTAAGGGGACTGAAGAGCTTCACTGCAGCAACAACCTGCATCGAGTCCCTTCCGTTCAAGCACCAGAACTCCAGTACTTGGTGCATGGTCCTTACAAGGGACTCAGATGGACTTTATCTGTCATTTTTGCTGAAAGATAGTCCAACTGAAATGCTTCTGAGAGCAAATGTAAGAGCAGACGAGATTCTTCGTACTGGAGAAAAGCGAGAAGTGTTCCCGAGCACGTGGTATAATTTGGATGAAGGAGAGAAAACTGAAATGCTGCCTGTTAGGAAAACTGAAACTGCAGAAGAGGGCGATGACGAAGATGAGATAACCTTGCAGTGTGAAGTCTGCATACAGTGCATTGTACAGGATGAGCTACCTGTGGTAAACACGACAGAAGTACAAGCTGATGTAGTAAGGGGTCTGTATGAGATGTTGCTCAAAGAAGTCCACACAGACTTTGAGCTTCATGCAGGAGACACTGTTCTCAAGGCACACAGAGCACTACTGTCTGTACGGAGCCCTTACTTCGCTGACATGCTGCAGCCTGACACAAAGGAAGCACAGGAAGGCTTCGCACAGGTCTCAGATGTGAAGCCGGAGGTATTGAAACAGGTTCTATTGTATATGTACACGGGTGTCGCTCCGGCTCTCAAAGACATGTCGTGGGACCTACTGAAAGCAGCTGACAAATACCAACTCCGGCAGTTGAAGCGCCAGTGCGAAGCACACATTGCCAGCTGTCTGAATGTGGAAAATGCTGCAGAAACTGCAGCCAATGCCTCTGTTTTCTCATGCGACATGCTGTGGGACCGAGCCGTCCTTTTCATCAAGCGCAACCTCAGTGAGGTGATGTGCACGCCTGGATGGACTGAAGCAGGAGCTACACATCCGGAAGCCATACAGCGTATTAACGAGCTGATGGAATGAGCCAGTGAGAGGTAACTAACTGTACCTGTTCTCAGAACCTTTGTCCAGCTGTACTGTCTTTTTCTTTGTCTTCATCTTTCTCCCTGCCTTTTCTCATTGCTCTGCAGGGTCAGGAGTGTTACACAGGATGTCCAGGTGACACCACTAGTCCCCTCAGGACAGAATCTTTGTGCCCCTTCTGTCTGTGTCAATAGTAAATCTAAAAGTGTGAGAATGTTTTCTAACAATTTGCATACCATTTCATTGAGGCTCAGCCCAGTATTTACCTAGTTCGATGTGAGTAACTATTTAAGATAAACAAATCCAGGCTGGCCAGCTCATCAGCCCTCATCTTTAATCTGCGAGGATGGGATCTAGAACAGCCTCACCTCCCTGAATACCAGAAGCAGGTATGTGGTTGTCTGGGTAGGTTTTTGACAACTGTATTACAATGGGTGATTAAAAAGTTTTCATTCGAAGGCTTCACAGTCCAGAATCTTTATACCGTTCAGGCAGAATCACCCTGAGTATTGAGGCAATCATCCCACCAGATTCAAGGTACTAGTCTGGTTAAACACCGTGTCTGCTTCACGCGGATGCCTGCAACTACCTACTGCACACCCTTGTGCAACAGGAATTGTCAACCCTCTGAAGCCTTTTTTAAGGGACTGAAGGCATGATAACCACATGGGGAGAGATCAGGACTATAGGGCAAGTGCTCCAGTATCTCTCACTTGAGTTGGTCCGTAACGAATGAGGCTGGCTTCCCAGATTGACCAGTATCTTCTGTCAAACCTCACAACTCCAATCACTGATTTGCAACAGATATGCTGCTTCATATACATTCTTCATTCTCCAGTGGATGTCTGCCTTTGTTTGTCCTTCAGCAACCAGGTAAAAAGTGACAGCACGTCGGTCCTGTTTGGACACAGTTGACAATAACATAACTGTAGTTCATCCACATTTCTGCACTTATTGTATGCACGTCATAAGGACACGAATGCCACACTAATCTCTTGTCTGTATGTCAGTCCTTATATACCCACATCAGAGTTGTTCCACGTTCGAGACACGCAGTAGCAATGCTCTCAGACAGAAACTTCTCGATTGTCCCTTGTAGCATGTGGCATCAGATCTTTCTCTGCCCTCCTGTCACCGTCTTCTGTCCAAAGTCAGCTTTTGATGGTACTTTGTCCTATGCAAGCAGTGCCTTCATCTCTTCTTAATTACTGCAGCCTTCATCCACTTGATGAATCTATTTAATGAAGGCATGCCGCAGTCTCCCTCTACAATTTTTACCCCACCCACATTGTACCCTGCCCACCATTCCTCGTCGCATCAGAATGTCCCATTGACATATCCCTTATTTTAGTCAAGTTGTGCCATAAATTCCGTTTCTCAGTGATTTGATTCGACACCTTGCAACATAATTTTCTTCCGTACTATTGACAGAATTGTCCTTCCACTGCTAATCTTTATTTCAGCATAGAAATGGCCTCTCAACACATGTATAACATTAATCCAGATATCCAACATTGCCATATAAAATTTACGTAGCATAAGACAGTTTATGCTCTAAAAATATATTGCTACAAGTCATTAAAAGAGTTTATTGGTGGTTATTAAAAAATTCATCATCTAGCTACAAGACCATGTGCAGTTTACCCTTCAATTTTTTGATACAAATTTCATTCTCAGCTTGTAAGAGCATAGCACACTGTTAGAGAACTTGGTCCTATACAGATAAACATCCCAATAGGCTGGGAGTGTGGCAAAGTGAGTCCCAGTTGGGAATATGTGAAAGGAAATTTACGGTCCTGGCATCCTGTTGCATCCTGATTGAATGTTTCGCAAGGGATTGAGCAACAGGGGATCATACTAAATGGAATTCAGCTGGTCAATTGAAGTGAGATGGACAGTTAATTATCTGACTTAAATCCCTCAGGTGGATTTATGGGCTTGCAGGATGATTAGGACGATAAGCAACTAAGAAGGGAGAATTAATTTCTAACTTTTATTCTGAATCTCAAATACTCAGAAATTATTTCCTTAGCCGAGGTGCCTCTACAGTAGCCCTAACACAGACACTGACTATTTATCAGTTGTTCTGTCTTCTAGAATGGACCCTCATATACACTACTGGCCATTAAAATTGCAACACCAAGAAAAAATGCACATGATAAACGGGCATTCATTGGACAAATATATTATACTAGAACTGACATGTGATTACATTTTCACGCAATTTGGGTGCATAGATCCTGAGAAATCGGTACCCAGAACAACCACCTCTGGCCGTAATAACAGCCTTGATACGCCTGGGCATTGAGTCAAACAGAGTTTGGATGGTGTTTATAGGTACAGCTGCCCACGCAGCTTCAACACGATACCACAGTTCATCAAGAGTAGTGACTGGTGTATTGTGACGAGCCAGTTGCTCGGCAACCATTGACCAGACGTTTTCAATTGGTGAGAGATCTGGAGAAGGTGCTAGCCAGGGCAGCAGTCGAACATTTTCTGTATCCAGAAAGGCCCGTACAGGACCTGCAACATGCGGTCATGCATTATCCTGCTGAAATGTAGGGTTTCGCAGGGATCGAATGAAGGGTAGAGCCACGGGTCGTAACACATCTGAAATGTAACATCCACTGTTGAAAGTGCCGTCAATGCGAACAAGAGGTGACCGAGATGTGTAACCAATGGCACCCCATACCATCACGCCGGGTGATACGCCAGTATGGCGATGATGAATACACACTTCCAATGTCCATTCACCACGATGTCGCCAAACACGGATGCGACCATCACGATGCTGTAAACAGAACCTGGATTCATCCAAAAAATGACGTTTTGCCTTTCGTGCACCCAGATTCATCGTTGAGTGTACCGTTGCCGGCGCTTCTGTCTGCGATGCAGCGTCAAGGCTAACCTCAGCCATGGTCTCCGAGCTGATTGTCCATGCTGCTGCAAACATCGTCAAACTGTTCGTACAGATGGTTGTTGTCTTGCAAATGTCCCCATTTGTTGACTCAGGGATCGAGACGTGGCTGTACAATCCGTTACAGCCATGCAGAAAACATGCCTGTCATCTCGACTGCTAGTGATACTAGGCCGTTGGGATCCAGCAAGGCTTTATGTATTACCCTCCTGAACCCGCCGATTCCATATTCTGCTAACAGTCACTGGATCTTGACCAATGCGAGCAGCAATGTCGTGATACGATAAACCGTAATCACGATAGGCTACAATCCGACTTTATCAAAGTTGGAAACTTGATGGTACACATTTCTACTCCTTACACGAGGCATCCCAACAACGTTTCACCAGGCAACACCGGTCAACTGCTGTTTGTGTATGAGAAATAGGTTGGAAACGTTCCTCATGTCAGTACATTGTAGGTGTCACCACTGGCACCAACATTGTGTGAATGCTCTGAAAAGCTAATCATTTGCATATCACAGCATCCTTCCTGTCAGCTAAATTTTGCGTCTGTAGCATGTCATCTTTGTGTTATAGCAATTTTAATGGTCAGTAGTGTAAAATGTAACACCATCAGAGCACTGCAGATAAACAACTTCTTTCCATCAGCTTCAGCCTATAATTTTGATTGTGTCCATCTGTGATTGCTTCTAACGTCTAACCTGTACTGCTTTCTGCCTGACCCCACACTTCTTGCTCACCGCATGCTCCATCTTAGAATTTTGTCCAGCTTTTCATCTGATCCCCCTTGTCTCTGACATGAGGTAATATTGAAAGGCATCTCACCACCATACTGGTGTGTTGTTCTTTAGATTTCTCCGAGTCTTTGTGGAGAGGACAGGAAGCCTTCCCCTGTATGTCCACAGCATCCTGGTCCTTTCACTGACTTTTCATGACATGGCACGTACTGCAGCACAAACCCCCCCCCCCTTCTCTCTCTCTCTCTCTCTCTCTCTCTCTCTCTCTCTCTCTCTCTCTGCCCCCCTCCCCATCGCCTCCCCTCCCCCTTGCTCTCAATTTTCCTTTTCCTCCCTCTCCTCCTGCTATCTCCATTTTCTTAGCCTTTTTGTTTAACAGTCTTCTCCCTTTTAGATTACTTATTTGTTATTATTTAAGATTTCTTTTCATTAGTTGATCTGATGGAATTTTCTGTTTTCCAGGAGACATAAAGTGTCTCAACTTTATCTTTGATAATGAAAGAAGCTGATGAAATGGCTTAAAATTTGTGCCACAGCCGTGACTTGAACCCATGTCTCCTGCTAACTAGGCAAATGTGCTAACCATTACACCTCTGTAATGGTATAGGTAACACACCTGTACAGGCTGCCCTCTTTCAGTACCCTCCCTAACACAACTGCTCGAAAGTAACATGCTCCTAAAATACTGTGAACATCTCAAGTGTATTTTATGAGCATAACGTGGTGTCATCGACGACATATGTGACATAATTTACTACTAAAAAATCATCTTTAAATTACTTGAAAATGGCCTGAGGCTGAAATTGTACAATCATACATGAAATAAAGAGAATGGCAGCTGAAGGCATCAAGAAATCTTCCAAAAAATTACACCACCCTTGCAGTATGGGTTGCAGAGCTTGAATTGACACTTGTGTTAGGGAGGGCAGTGGACTAGGGTAGTCTGTACAGTTGTGTTACCTGTACTGTTACAGTGGTTTATGGCTACCACATCTGCCTAGTAAGCAAGAGACCCAGGTCCAAGTCCTGGCCTCGGCATGAATTTTAGTTCATTTCTTCAGCATCTATCATTAGCTGTTCATTAGCTCTATCTCCTTATTTATTTCGCTATTGTCTGAGGTCTGAGCTTCATGTACCTCATTTCTCTACTGCCTAGGGACCTTGTTCCTTTAAGTGTGTCTCCTAGGTTATTTTGCAGAGCTTCCCTAGTCACACTCTGTCCTAACCGTCTGGCCCCTGTGGCTGCTTCTGCTCCATTCACTTTCTGTCTTTAGTTTTTGTTAACTTCAGTATTGTTTCTAGAATTTGGCTTTTCACTGTGGACATGACACTTCACCTGATGACCAAGGGAAGCCTCCCAGAAACGTTGCTCGGACTGGGCAATATAGAAGGACCAAGTGAGTATATGAGTGTCTTGTTTCACCAAATAGAAGAAAGAAATCTTTAAAATGTATTTTAGTTCAAAACATTAATGCATTACACTATTAACGTTAATGCATTACACTATGAATCTGCGCTTGGAACTATTTTGGTTCACTTCTGCTATCAATATTTTTTGGTGATCAGAAATGTACACAAGGAAACTGTAATCTGTCTTATAGTGAAACCTGCTCTTTGAGGGAGACTGCATTGGACGATGGACAACTGAAGGCACCAATAGATGTCTCTGCAGTGAAGGTGTCGTGAGTCTACACAACAGTAGCCATTCTAGCAGAGGGATTAAATCAGCAGTTCTTTATACCTTCAAGTGGCACTCATTGCAATTTTGGAACCGATTACTGCATTTTGTTACATCATAACTGTGCTCCTACTGTAAGTTCTCCCTTATAAATTCTAATTAAAACTACCATATTCCTAAGGCTCATGCTATCAGACCTTTTGAGTATGAGGCATTATAACAGACCGCGTTGAACTAAGAAATTAAACTGCAGATGAACTGTGCGTAATGTGTCTTGTCATTATCTGTCACATAACATTAATTGTAAATGATGGTCATAATAGATGACCATTTACTCAGATTATTGAAGTTCCAACAATAGAACACTCCTAACTACACCCTGCCCACTCACATTGATTAAATTCATAAATTCAAGTCTGTTCACTCTGAAAAGCTATGGTCAATCCAATCTCACTATATCAATTAAATCTGCCCCTCAATACAGCTATTAAAAACATTCCCCTTCAATTTCACTTACACCTGCCCTCAGACACTCTCACCAGATACTGACCAACTCGAACCCATTACTGACTTCGCGCACTCGCCACCGCTAGTGTCGTCAGCGCGACACGACAGTACCGCAACCACTGAAAGAAAGCACAAAGTGACAAATAATTCTGGAAGCTAAAGTCCACCAGTTAGCGTATGCTGATAGGTAGCTCGCTGGTAAGGCTACGGATAATGGTACCCTTACACTCCCAGCTTCATTCTCACAACTTACACGAGTTTTATAGAGTGAAACAGGTTCCCCACTTGCAAAATGCTATGTCTGTATCTTTAGCTATTAGTGATTGTTGGATTAAGTGACTCTGGAACAAAATACACAGTCCAATCACTTCAGTGTGACCAACATCTGTGTTTGACGTCAATACACAGTAACCACTTACAGTTGGCAGGTGGCAGCACTGGCAGTGGATAAGTATAGAAAGTGTGTCAGGGATTGCGGAAAACAGTACATTCGTTGTTGTAATGCCAGAATGGAGGGATTTGTCTGCTGTCCAGTAGGGTATGATTATTAGCTTTTGGGCCAAGGGTGGAGGCATTTCCAAAACAGCTAATTTGTAAGCTATTCGTGTGCTGCCATGGTTAAAGTATACTGTGTGTGGAAGAATGGCACTATCCAAACCAGCGCCAAGGTGGTAGTGGTGCACAACGGGCCAGTGGTGATGGGAGGACAATTGCTGTGAAAATGTGTATGGGCAAGTAGATGTGCAACTGTTGAGCAACTGACCACCCAGATGAACTGGTGGGCTACTAACAGTGTCTGCTTAATGACAGTTCAGCGAACATTGCTGCATATGGCCCTCTGATTCGGGCACCTGGTTCATGCTCCAATGCTAACTATTGTTTATTAGTGACAAAGGCTGGAATTTGCACACTAGTACTGCACCTGGACGTCACTGAGTGGTGACAGATGGCCTTTTCAGGTGAACCACATTCTGTGCTCCATCGGCGTGTACAGCCCAGCAGCAGTGATCGGAAGGGCCAGTTCAGCAATTCTTTTGTTTATTGGCGGTTCAGTTTAATCTTGAGGACTGTATAGTTTCTCCAAGGTATTTAAAATGGCAGACTTGAGCAATTTTACCATGTTTTTTTTTTTTTTTTTGTCACTTCTTCTACATCTGACAACAACTTGTTAATGTGAAAAATGCCAAGATGCACGAGGCTGTGGGGTCCATGTCAAACTGGATAAGCCATTTCTAAGGTTATTTCACTATGCCCCATTAGTCCTATTTGAATGCTTGAGAAATTTTCAAAGATGAGACACCGAGTGTTTTGTAGGCCATCTCTTTTGCGAATGCCCTCATTAATCGTTCTTAAGACATGATTCTTTACAAACCTCAGATTAAGTCTTCCATGTCCCCCCCCCCCCCCCCCCCCCCTCGAAAGTTGTGCCATCTTATCTCGAAAACTGTCTCCATAACAATTCCTTTTACTGGCAATGCAATGGAGTGTTTCTTACCTAATTTGCATCCAAAGACTAAGCACAGTTCAATTCTTTCACAGCCATTGTCCTTTTTATGCACAAAAAACATAACACTTCAACACAAATGCACCACTGAAAGTTTTTCAGCAATCAATGCTCTGGTGGCAACAGGATGAATCATAGACCCATTTAATATGCAACACGTTTTAAAACTTGCGAAAGGCTTTCAACAATTCACATGAGGTCTGTTCTTAGTATTATCACTACAAAGGGTCACAACACCACAAACAGACTACAGAGACATCTATTGGTTCAGGCTTAAAGATCAGGCTGCCTTTCTTAGGACATCATTAACTTCAGCCAATCACCAATACCACCACATCCCGATGCCGGTCAGCCCCAGAGGACAGGTGATGATGTAGGCTGATGACAAGCATTTAGCCAGTTACAGTTGTATAAATTGTGTGTGTGTGTGTGTGTGTGTGTGTGTGTGTGTGTGTGTGTGTGTGTGTGTGTGTGTGTGTGTGTGTTTTTATTTTTCTCTTTTAAGAACATATTTTATGGTTTACTTTACAGCTCACATTGAATGCAGTGTTACATAGCCCTTTGTCATAAGCTGTAGTGTACAAGAGCTCATTTACACTGTAGAAACAGTTTTATATCAATGCTTAGAAAGAGTGTTGCAAATCTTTTTGTTGTTGTTCTCTCTGAAGTTTGAAGTGAGTTTTTCTATGGGTTTTGTTCGTGTATAGGATGGCTGTGGTTTGAAATCCATGGTAGTGTGTTTGGTCGTGGAAGAAATTTAATTTCACTGTTGTGTTGTTTGTCGATATATTGAGTATTGTGAAAAAATTGGAACTATGCCCATTATAGGGCATCATGTTGGTAGATGCTTTGTAGTGTTAGTATCTCAATTGCTTCAAATACTTGCATATATTATTCTCTACATTTAAGAGTGGCAATTACTGTTCTTGCTCTTTCCTGCATTTTCGACACTCTGTTGGTATTGGTTTTTGAGGTTCCACCCCACAAAATTATGCCATAACTTAACGTAAACTGAATTGGTGTAGTCTGTCATTTTCATAATATTTGTGTTCTTTAGGTAGCTGAGTTTGTGCGGGACTGTTCACACTGCCTCTGTTGGGTCCAGTGCGAAAATTTCTTCGTGATTATCACTAAACTCATGCTTAAAATTATTTATGGCTGGTAAATGAGTGATAAATCATTTTAACAAACTAAGCCCTCACAGTTTAATCACTTGCACATGGCCTTTTTACACAACTTCGTTTGATAAATGACGCTCAAAATAATGTTCCACCTAGTTTTGGAGTAACGCGTGATCTATAGTAGTTAATTTTAAATGTTAGCTTCTAATTCCAACAGTTTGCACACACCTTAAACCAGGAGTGAATGTAGCAATTTGCCACCCCAAAGCAGAGAAAAGTATTTCTATCCCTCATTTCAAAATAAATGTACCACCGAGTAACTTAAATTTGTATGTAACTGAATACAATAACTACTACTACTGCTGCTGCTACTCTCACCCACTACACAAAAAGGGCGACAAGACAGACATCAACAATTACAGAGGAATTTCCCTGCTCCCAGTCACTTACAAAATCCTTTCCAGAGCACTTTTAAACAGGAGAGAATCCCAAGCAGATCCGTTAATTGGTGAATACCAGGCCGGATTCAGGAAAGGACAATCGTGTGCATAACATATCTGGTGCTTAAAGACGATAATACAAATGAGAAAATGCAGAAACACAGTAATTACATTCATCTACTTCAGGAAAGCATACGATTCAGTGGACCATGAAATCCTGTGTAAAGTTATGGAAGAATTTGGGATCGACCGAAAGACATGAAAAAATCACAGGACACTTACAGGAACAACATCCAAAGTGAAATTCATATGCTTTCAACATTGTTCTAGAAAAGAACATCACGGAATGTGAATCTCATGTAAAGGGCTTTCGTTGACAATATAGCAATTATCACCAATAACAGAACAGAAGCAATTCACGCAGTGGAAAAGCTACATGAAATTACAACAAAAACCAGACTACAGATATCTCATGAAAAAACCAAATGTATGAAAGACAGCCAGAAGATAAATCCTCTTTAATCACAAAACATGGTAAAATTGCTCAAGTCTGCCATTTTAAATACCTTGGAGAAACTATACAGTCCTCAAGATTAAACTGAACCGCCAATAAACAAAAGAATTGCTGAGCTCCAGAACACTTACAAGCTAATATGGACACATTACAACAAGAAGTGCATTTCAACAGATGCAAAATTAAGGCACTATAGAACAGCGATTCTTCCAGAAGCAATCTACACAGCTGAAGCAGTGGTGATTGATAGTCATTCAAAAATAGAAAAGCAGGAAAGAAAAATTCTCAGGAAGATTTACAGGGCAATCAACAAAAATGGCATTTGGACGAAGAGACCATAAAATGAACTCTATAGAAAGACCAACACAATAACAGAAGAAATCAGAAAACTCCGAGCCAAATTTTATACACATATCTACAGGATGGAAGACTCCAGAACAGCAAGGAAACTTTTCAATATAGTAACAAAGAGTAAATGCGGCACAGAATGGCTGAAAGAAGTCCAGAGGTATCTGCAGCAGATCAACATGAAAAATCTCGAAGGCCACACTCAGTGCCGGAATAAAATCACAAGGGTGAAGTTTGAGGTGGTTACATTGCACCAGCCTGGTAAAAAATGGATAGAAGAATGGAAGGAGCAGCATTCTCAGAGGATGAAGAGTTTTTGGGAGGCAAAGAAGAAAAATGTCCGGAGATGAAATTATGAATTCAAGTTCAATCGCTCTCCTAAAGGGGAACAAACGTTATAATAATAATAAATATATGCAAATTGAACTTGCAACATTCAAACCAGGCAAAATGTTATAAAATGATGTTATTAATTACTCAAAAATTCTTCCAAGGCTTTGTGATGCTGTCACAGTTTTCTAACACATTTCAATGGTTCAGTGTTGTCCCATCCAGGAAAATGAATTTGAACTCAAAATTGCCGTTAAAACTCTTCCAGTGAAACATGGATGATAAATAGTTTGGACAAGAAGAGAATAGAAATTGTTATTACTGTTTCTAATATCAGAATGATTGTTTCTAAGCCGTTATTACTGTTTCTTATATCAGAAACTTCTGACTCGGATAAGTCACATGGTGCACTATTTTCAATGCTGTTCACAACTATTACACTCCACATTATTGCGTTCTGATCTGTTTAGATTTGAGCTCAAGCTGTAACTAGCTGGCTGTGTTTCATTTTTAAATAGTACATTGATTTCTGTACTTTTCCTCGCAGTTTCCTCTTTCTTTATTGCCATATCTTTCGTGAGTTTCCAGAATCACTTACTCTTCTCTGACTGTCACCCATTTTAATCAATACTAAAATAGAAGTCATGAACTAAACACAAAACAACTACACTCATTACAGTTTCAAATTAAACTGAACTCTCACTTAACCAGTTGGCTGTTAGAATGATTAGCAGTATTCCTATGACTGTGTCAGTGGCATCTCCTATGCTGAAGCTTAATTGTGAACAATGACATTTGTCTTCCTAACATATAGACCTACCACATAAGAATGAACAGTACTGAAGAAAGTGGATAATTGTGCCACTGTCAAAATGTAACATTATTACTTAAATAAAATCTGTCCTTATCCCATTGCCCCACAAGACCATCCATGAAATTTGAGCTGATTGTTGCCAATGTTAGCCATATCCGTTTAATTCTGAGTTAAATTTACATACTCTTTTCAAGAGTTGTGAATAAAGTGTTTTAAACAAACAGTAACAGCTTATAAGCCACTCTTTAAAATCTGCTGGCCTTTAACATCTGCTGGCCCAGGTAGCTGCCTAATCTGCTTAGGCCTAAATTTGCCTGCGCTTTAAAATGCCTTACACAAACAGTATTAATTTTTAGTGTCTTCTGTTTCAACTTTAGTATCCCTCACTCAGCATGTCACGAATCAGTCTCTTCTCTCCTATGACACTTTACTCCTTCAACTGTCCGCATTTCCTTCTTCCTCTGATTTTACATTGATATATTTTCTCTGGGTAGAGCACGCACACGTACAACCTTCTCACACGCATGTGAAATTTACTTATTTCAGTTAGCATAAAAGTTTTAATTAAGAAATATGTAAGCCAAGAAGTAAAGAAATTGCATCCGAACCTCTTCATTTGCTTCAAGTGTACTCATTCTGTCTTCAACATTTTTCTGTAGCCTTACATTCTCATCTGAATTTCACTTAAAAACAAGGCAACACTCCAAACTAATACTTTCAGGAAAGATATCCTAGCACTTAAATGTATGTTAGATGTCAACAAATGTCTCTTTTCCAGAAATCCCGTTCCTGCTTTTGCCGCTCTGCATTTTGTATCCTCTCTACTTCCGCCATCGTCACTTACTGTCACCCAAATAGCAAAATCGCCTACTGTTATTACTGTCTCATTGCGTAATATAATTGCCTCAGCATAGCTTGATTTAATTCTCCTACATTCCATTGCCCTTGTAAATAATTGATACCCATCTAACAATCTCTTTTCAAAACAGTATCTGATCTTCATAGTCCTTTTCTGTATCTGATAGAATTACAGTGTCTTCAGCAAACCTTAAATTTTTTATATCTTCTGCCTGAACTTAAGAGAATCAAATTTCAGCTTGGTTTCCTTTACTGCTCACTTAATACATAGATCCAATAACACCAAGGATTGGCTACAGCCCTGTCACACTTCCTTCTCATCTGCTGATTTCTTATCATCCTCTTTGACTCTTATAACTGTAATGTGTTTTGAGTACAAGTTGTAAAATAACTTCCACTCCATATTTTACACATGCTATGTTTAAAATTTTAAGAGTGGATTCAAATTTATGTTACGAAAACCTCGTAAAGTAAGTCATCGGGTCAGTACTGAATCACAGAGTTCTACATTTCCCCAGAAGCCAAGCTGATCTTACCTCTAGTAATTGAAATCGGACACAACCGAAAGGTGCAGGCCGACTAGCCGAGGCTGTCGACAGTGAGTTGCCAAAACTGCAGAAAGACAACAGCTGTGAATAACAATGAAGATGATAACAACAGCTATGGACAGCAATGATAGAATGACAAATCTGGAGAGGAAGGCATATCGTGAGCCTAGACGTAGCAAGATCAAGAACTGAACGATGTGCAGTCAGAACACGACTCACTTCTGAGCCCCTGTGCTGCCAGCATTACAGGCATCCTTGTGAGCACCAGTAGGGTGTTGCACTGGGCATGGCCCTTGCACAGCACTTTGGCAGCAACAGTAGTGCTCACAGGTTGTAGGGATGCCGCCTAGCGGCTGTCGTCTGTCTCTGTGCCTCCGGCGGTCTGTCCAAATTGTCGGCCGGGGTATCATATTACTGGAGATTGGCATTAAATACATAATGCAACACATTTTTTTTTTTTAGGAAAGCAGGTTGATTTTATTCACTATTCCAATACAATATATTATTCCCCACCATTTTTGGCTACAAAACCCAGTTTTTCAATTTAATCTCCATTCAATGTGACTACCATACACTGTCTTACTGGAAGGCCTGTGTGCCCGCATGGTACCACTATATTGGTCTGTGTAGGAGGAGCCAATGTCTTGCTGTATCAATAACCTCCACATCATCCATATACTGATTTCCATGGAATGCATCCTTCATTGGGCCAAACAGATGAAAGTCAGAATTTGTGAGACCTGGGCTCTTAGGTTGGATGAGGAAGAACAGTCAAATGACGTTTTGTGAGCTCCTCTTTGGTGCAGACCGGTGTGAATCATTGCGTTGTCACGAAGGAGCAGAAGTTCGTGTGCATTTTTTTTCTTCAATTTCCTGAGGGTAGCAAAATACACTTCAGGGTAGATCATTGCACAAACGGAGGACATCAAACTGAATAACCCCTTCAGAGCACCAGGAGACATTTGGCACGACTTTACCAGTTGGGGGTGCGGCTTTGAACTTCTTGTTTGGCAGAGAGGTGGTGCGGCGCCACACCGTGGATTGCTGTTTTGTTTCTAATTTGAACTCTGTTTCATCACCGGTCATGATGTTCGACAAAAATTGGTTGCAAGGTTGCAATCGGCCTTGTAACATAAGAACAGTTTTGCACGGATGGTCCTCCATTGGTCTTTATGGTCTTTTCTTGAGCAACGAGGAACCTAGGGAGCACACACCTCAGCTGATGAGCGACTGTATCAGCGCTACCAAAAGAGACGTCCATTTGTCCAGTGAGGAATTTGATTGTAATCCATCGACCACCGTGAATGAGACTGACTGTCCGCACGTTTCGACGTTGCACAAGTCGCAACTGTGTGCGGCCATCCAGCAACTGGGAGGTGGGACATAGTGCCACCACCCATTGGAACTTCATGAAGCTGTAGAGGCTGAAGTGGGAGTGTTCGACAATGTCCTGTAACGAATTCTGCAGTTTTTAAGCGAAAGTGACTGAGAAAAAAAATGTGTTGCATTGCTCAGTGAATGCCCCTCGTATTCAGCTGATGATTGTGCAATATTAACTCCTATTAGCACCTGCCTTGTTTCAAATTGGAATCGTCACTTTCTTCTTGAAGGCTGGGGCTGTTTACCTCTCCTATATCTTGCATAATAGATGGAGTTCGTTTTGCTATGGCTGGCTCACCAAATGGTCTCTCATTCTGATGGAATGTCCCTGCTCCAGCTGCCTTGTTTCAGCTTAGGTCTTTCATTGCTGTGCCAGATTCTCTGTGCTACATAATCTTCATCTTGTTAGTCTTGTTCAGACTTTCACCTTTCAGCCTTCTCTTTATTGCTTAGTATGTCATGACATCAGAGTTCTTACTATTCACATAGGTGCTTCTCTTTTCTCTAAAGGTCTCTCTTAATTTTCCTGTAGCTGGCATCGAGACTGAAATGAAATTATTGGACACTTTTATAGATTACAGTTCTGTGTGTGACAAGCTTAATCCTTATCCACACTGGGAGTTTTTATAGTAATGCTGGTCATGGAGTGGATTTTCAGTAGCTGGAGGCTTCGTGCCATTTCACTCTACCTTTAGGAGTAGAGAATGAGGACTATCTATAATCTTCTGACAAACAAGGTTTACATTTACAACAGTTTATACTGGGATAAAACTTCATATTTTCACCTACAGTCAACACTCGTTTTGGCTAGTTGTATGTCTTATTCCTCTTAGTCCAGTCAATGAAGGAAAATTAAAGGAAAAATCATGTACATGCCAGTCTTTGTTCAGTGGTAGAAGCGAATATCAGCAACAACATTCCTCACTGGCAAGGTGTGAACATGAGAGAAGGGGAGGGGGGACGTTTAAAGGTCGCTTTCTTATCTTGAATAATAACCCCTTGGCTGCTCTTGAAAACACACATGGACAGAATCTACATAAATTTCAACACACTGTTCTACACAGCTAAAAGGATAAATTGATTCTTAGTCATGTGTTGTGAGTGCATAGCATTCTTCTAGGAAAGGCAGCTTCCCCCACCACAAGCATTGTTAACTTTTCATTTTGCAGACAGATGATACCTCCCCAGCATTTCCTGTCTGGTTCTCTTATGTGAATAGACAAAACAACTTCACTAACGTCTTGACTATATAGTGGAGCTATTTTCAGTTTATTAATTGAGTACTTGTTTGCAGTTGTTGAGTGAGCTTTTATGTAAAATATGTTCCTATAAACAGTAGCTGAGAAGAGATAAGTTAAAAGTCTGATGTTGTCAGTGACCTTTGTATTGTTTGTGGGAAAGGGATTGGATTGGTAAATTTGGCACCTTGCTGTTGTCTATTGTTGACAGTGTACTGTAAAGTTGTATAGCTGTGTACTGGGTGGAGCCAATTACCACATGTCCACAGCATGTACACTCACGTTCAGAAAAAACTGAACACCTTGAAAGACTAGAGATATGACACTCATATTCACAGGACAAGTACATTTGTACGTTCTGCAGAAAAGGATAGCATTTGAATCGTGTCAGCCCACGTGTTCAAGGTCAACATCTATGAGGTGGAATCCAGAATTTTTGAGACCGGTGCTGCCATCTGGGGCCGGAGTGGCCGTGCAGTTCTAGGCGCTGCAGTCTGGAACCGAGCGACCGCTACGGTCGCAGGTTCGAATCCTGCCTCGGGCATGGATGTGTGTGATGTCCTTGGGTTAGTTAGGTTTAATTAGTTCTAAGTTCTAGGTGACTGATGACCTCAGCAGTTAAGTCGCATTGTGCTCAGAGCCATTTGAGCTGCCATCTGGAAAATAGGAGTAGTAGATCTATGCATCGCTCGGTGGCGGGAGCTGCATATCTGATCAGTCAGTGTGGGGAGTGGCATTCAGCTGGGAGGACATGTTGCCTGTCCACAGTGATTTCTGTAATACTCTGTGTTTGGTGTGTGGCGATTTTACGATGGATCTGTGAACAGAACAGCGTGTGTGTATCACATTCTGTGCGAATCTTGGGAAAAGTGCTGCAGAGACCCTTGTAATGATTCAACAAGTGTTTGGGGGACAGAGCATGAGCAGTACGTGTGTAAGTGGCATGCTCAGTTCAGGGCCAGCTGTACAGATGTCAAAGATGATGCTCACTGGAAAGCCCGTTAGCTGCACAATGCCAGACATTGTTGTCAAACTTCAACAATTGGTTTGTGCGTATCGATGTCGAACCATTCGAGACTGTGCGGATGAAGTTGGTATTGATTATGGAACATGTCAACGAATGTTGAATGATGAATTGGGCATACATCGTGTTGCTGTAAAATTTGTGCCAAGGATCTTGACTGCCGATCAGAAGGCACAGCGTGTTAGTGTGCACAGACCTTTGTCAGACCACATCTGATGATCCAACCTTCTTGTCACGGGTTATCACCGATGATGAGAGCTGTATTTACAGTTATGACCCAGAGACAAAGCAACAATTGTCCCAGTGGAAGAGCCCGGGCTCTCCAACACCCAAAAAAACAAAACAGATGAAGAGCAAAGTGAAGAGAATGATCATCGTTTTCTTTGATGCCAAGGGAATTGTGCACCCAACTAAACAGTGAATTCTGCGTACTACTGTGATGTTTTGCAACAGCTCCGTGAAAAATTGCAGCGTCGTCGGCCCGAACTTTGACGTGAGGGGAACTGGCTGCTGCATCCCAATGCACCCTGTCACACGTCCTTGCTCACTAGGACGTTTTTGGCAAAAAACAACATGGCGGTTGTGCCCCACCCACTGTACTCATCAGATTTGGCACCTTGCAATGTCGCACTATTCACAAAACTGAAAGGCCGTCGATTCGACACTCTAGAGGGGGTTCAAGATGCATCGCTGGTAGTGATGAACACCCTCAAGGAACAGGACTTCCAGAAAACGTCTGACCAGTGGCAGAAGTACTGGGACTGGTGTGTATTTGTGGATGGGAACTACTTCGAGGGTCATGGTGACCATTAGCCCAAAGGTAAGGTTTTTGACAGATGGCAGCACCCGTCCCGAAAATTTTGGATAGCACCTCGTATATCGCGGTGCACCACCACCTACCTGTAAAATGTGCGTGCAGCTCTCATTGTCGCTATAACCGAAGGTAATAGATCTGTATGGCTTGAGCAGACGAGCAGGCTGCTTTGCAGACATATGTGCAAACCATACCCCCAAATTAGTGAGTTTGAAAGAGAATGTTGTATTGGCATGAGAAAATATGATGCATTGACCTGAGAAATTTCTGCTCATGTGTGAAGAAGTGTTTCAGCAGTGCAACAGGTTGTGCAGAATGGTTCATGGAAGGCCGTAGAACATGATGAGATGGGTCACGTCGTAACACCCAGACCACCTCCTGAGAAGATTGACACTGCATCCAAATGGCATTGCAGAACAGATCTGTCTCCTCCTCGGCTCTGGCGCAACAGTGGAACAGAGTAACACATTGCACACTACTAAGGGAGACAGTCTGTCCCCATTTATTGTGGCATCGGTTACGTGCACATCGTCCACTTCTCTCCCTGCCTTTGACAAATGTGCAGAAACATGGTAGATGGCAATGGTGTATAGAACATTACTGGGGACAGGAATGGCATCAGGTGGAGTTTTTGGATGAGTCAAGATTCTGCTGGTTTGAAATGATGGATGCATTTTGCTTTGCCACAGACAGGGAGAGGGGCATCACAGTGATCTAACTCGAGGACTTATGAAATGGGGTGCTATTGGGTACAACCAAAATCAAAGTTGGTGCGTGCCCAGGGCACTGAGACCAGTGTGACCTACGTGAATGACATCCTGTGACCTGTAGCCGTGCCCTTTCTGCACGACACCCAGACGTCATTTTTCAGCAAGACAATGCACAATCACATGTTGTTGCACAAATACATGATTTCTTGGTGTCATAGGATGTCAGCCGTTCGCCCTGGCTTACCAGATCACCAGACTAGTCACCAATTGAAAATGTGTGGGATATGGTGAAATGACGGGTGCTGCTGTGTGATCCAGTGCCAACTATCACAAGTGAATTTCAGAACCAGGTGAATGCAGCATGGATGGCTATAGCACAGGACACCATTCGTGCCTTATGCAAGTCGCTGCCATCATGCACTGAAACAAGTTATCATGGCCCATGATAAACCTTGTGCCTATTAGGCAACAGGACACTTGCTGATCATTTCTGCAGAACATACTAATATACACGTCCTATGAATATGAACATCCTATCTCTAGTCGTTCGGGTGTTCCGTTTCTTCTGAACATGAGTGTATATTTTCCAAGGTGGGCATGAATATGTTGGATGGAATGAGACTGATCATTTTCAGATAAGAACAGTAATCTGATGTTGCTTGACTTACAGTGAAGTATCTGAAGTTCTGTAACAACTAGGTAACATACTACTATTACAGAGGGAGCCAATTTAAGCCTCAGTCTGTTGAGACATCAGGAGACCGCAGTTTAGGGTGATGCAGTTGATACTCCTCATGATGTGATGTGAAAAGTATACCAGAGAGTGATATTGGAGACAATGGAAGCGACATTGTTGAATACATTTTGCCAGCATGTTACAGTTGGGACAGGCTCTTCAATGGCATTGACAGCTGACATCTCCAGCTGTGGAGCTTTCCTTTCATAATTAGCTCACTTAACAAATGCAAATAAATACTCTTTTAATAGGCTGAAAGTAGCTCCCCTACATAAACATAAGCTCGTCAAAGTTATTTTGTCTACTCAGATTAGAGAACTGAACAGGAAATGCTGAGGAGGTAGAGTCTGCCTGCAAAATGAAAAGCAAGTAGCACTTGTCTTCCACTTGTTACACTCTCTCCAAACAAGTGTTTGCCAGTTACTGCTGTTCTCCACTGTGTGTGTCTCATGTCCAATGATACTTGCGCCCAATTTGAATTCCATTCCACACACAAACAGTTGAGTGTAGACCACAGAAGTGTCCTGCAAGCAACATTTTGGGAAGAAACATTAGTTTACAGGTAACGTCACATCTCCCATTTGCTTTATATACAAATGAGTCTACAGATGAGCAAGTGAGATCATTCTAAATAGTATGTTCACATATTTTTAAGCCCAAGGATTTACGGTGCTTAAATGACTCCATTTGTGTTTCATTAATTCAGTAGTCAAAGTTTGCCCCACTTTGGAATTTGCATAACACCATTCCTTTCTGCGTAGAGCTAGTTTCAGTTTTTGCATCGCCAGGCTGATTTTTGTCCACACCTGATTCAATATTATAGCTATTGGATTGTGCTAAATTGTAGGTATTAGCAGCATCTGCAAAAAGGCCAGACTGCTGCTAATACTATCAATTTAGCATATAATACATGACAGGCACAGAAATGATTTATCACACTTCTGTGAGACACACTCAAAACTGATTCAATGTAAAACAGAATCTCGAAACACGTATGAGAAGCTGATACTAAGTTTTTGCCTCTAGCAGAAGATGAAGCTATAACATCAGCAGATGGAAGACAGAAGAAGCAGAATTCAAAGGTGATTTAGAGAGATCCCCATGAAATTCATTTCCAGGAGTTCCAGGAATAATTGGCTATGCAATAAACGGGAACTCAGAACATGTTATTGAACACTGAACTCAGCTAACTTTAGTTTAGCACTAATGACAAATGAGGAACATTCATCATATGCTTTATCAAGATAAATCAACTTTGATGTATCTTTCTTTTAATAATATAATAATTCACTTCAGTCATCTTCTGCACAACCAACACATTTCTTAATTACTGTTTCAAATTACACCTTCATCTCTATTTTACTCAGAAATGTCATTCCATTGTAAAATGAAGAAAGTTAAGGATGAAGTTCCCTTTTGATATTCCGTGGTCAACAATTACTGTTTTGTGACCCATTTTTTATTTTTTAATGGAAAACATTTGTATTGTCCAATGAATTTATAACTGTAAAAATGTAACTAAAACCAAATAAATGTAAAACGATGAAATTTCTACTTTTATTCTGTACTTGAGATTGAAACCTGAACAAAAGCTGTATTTAATTGTTGTAATTGGATTTGTAGTACCTCTGTTTATCTGATCAGTTTACTGCAGGCCCTACAGCACTGTTGCCATATCAGCATCTGAGATCTAAGTTAATTTTTTATCTCATCCTACATGGAAAATGAGCTTAGCTGACCATCAGAAACATTGCTTCAAAGTACACACTCATCATTTTGCAAAAATAACTAGAAAAGTTTTGGGTAAAATAATTTTGGGTATTGGGCCACATTATTGAAATAACTAAACTGCCGATGTTTCAAACAACTTGCTGTGGTCCTTACCCTGAAGATGATTGCAGCAAGTCCATTGAAACATTGGCAATTTAGTTGCTTTGTTAGTTTTCAGTGGTGCAGCCCAATATCTAAAATTATTTTACCCAAAATGACACTGGCTGTGGAAACCCATGTAATTATGGTAGATATTAAACTGTCAAATTATGTCTCTGTGCAAGAATCAGCAAAAACAAACCCATAGCAGCTCAGATTTATCATACTCACATTTTGCGATAAAGTGAGAAACTGTTCATGTCAACGACGCACTGCCTTCTACAGTAGTAACATTTGAAATGAAAGGAGAATACACAAACATACATTAATGGCAGTGAGAAAACAACAATACAAGAAATAAGGATTTTGTCCATGATTATATACCTCTTGTTCATTAGGTCACAGCTTGGTTAAAATTCTTCTCAATAGACAAACAACAATTTATGAATTATCACGGGAAGTGCGCAATGCATTCAGCATTTAAATGATATTTTCATTAGTTTCGATGTACATTTTTGGCCTGAATTCTTACTAAGAGTCAGTAATGAAGAGTAAATAAACAGAATTGAGAGATAATAACAAAGCAAAACTCTGAAATTTGTCTAGAACATAATATTTTCCATATAAGCATAATAAACTTCTGAATTAAAATGGGAGAATTTGTAGTACCAATGAAGAAAGATGAAGGGACAAGGGTGCTACAGTATATGATTTGTTACACTTATCAAAACCTCACTTGGAAGACATAAAAAGGAAAGATCTTCCTCAATGGAGAAGCTAATGTCATATTGTACAACCAGTAAGCGGAGTTGAGAAATGATATATATATAAAAATTATGGTTACCTTCCAGGCCCTTTAGATTAGTGCATACCTGGAGAAACAGCTCTTTGAAAGCTTTCACAAGCTAGTGGGAATAACAAGTTAGCAGTACCACCAATACACATATCTATTGGAAAATATCTTCATAAAGTAAATTGGAGAAAGAAAACTTCATAGCCTGCTTACTTAAAATTAAAATCTATAACAAAATTCATTTAGCCGTGACACTCAAATATTAACAATAAAATGTGCTGCTGGCTTAGGGTTGAATCATAAAAGAGAGAAAGAATAACAAAATCATAACTAATTACTTTGGAAGAATACTTAGGCAACATACAGGAACAGTTCAAAGAAGGAATTTACATTTTTCATCCAGACTATCAAGTTGTTAACTCTGAAACATAATCCCATAGTACTGATTACTGTTTCTTCTGGAACAGTTGAGTGTAAAATCAGAGAGAATGGCACGAAATTCTCTGCTGGAAATTGTATCTGATTACAAGCACAGCACTCGTGAACTGAAACTAGATTACCAACAATACTGTAAAATACACACCACATACACGTAAAATGAAACAGTCCAAGAAAAAAGGAAAAATATACACTATTGGCCATTAAAATTGCTACACCACGAAGAAGACATGCTACAGACACAAAATTTAACCGACAGGAAGAAGATGCTGTGATATGCAAATGATTAGCTTTCCAGAGCATTCACACAAGGTTGGCACCAGTGGCGGCACCTACAACGTGCTGACATGAGGAAAGTTTCCAACCGATTTCTCATACACAAACAGCAGTTGAACAGCATTGCCTGCTGCAACGTTGTGATGCCTCATGTAAGGAGGAGAAATGCTTACCATCACGTTACTGACTTTGATAAAGGTCAGATTGTAGCGTATCGCGATTGCGGTTTATCGTATCGCGACATTGCTGCTGGCATTGGTCAAGATCCAATGACTGTTAGCAGAATATGGAATCAGTGGGTTCAGGAGGGTAATACGGAATGCCGTGCTGGGTCCCAATGGCCTCGTATCACTAGCAGTCGAGATGACAGGCAACTTATCTGCATGGCTGTAACGGATCGTGCAGCCACGCTTTGATCCCTGAGTCAACAGATGGGGACACTTGCAAGACAACAACCACCTGCATGAACAGTTTGACGATGTTTGCAGCAGCATGGACTATCAGCTCGGAGACCATGGCTGCGCTTACTCTTGACGCTGCATCACAGAGAGGAGCGCCTGCGATGGTGTACTCAACGACAAAGCTGGGTGCACGAATGGCAAAACGTCATTTTTTCAGATGAATCCAGGTTCTGTTTACAGCATCATGATGGTCGCATCCGTGATTGGCGACATCGCGGTGAACACACATTGGAAGTGTGTATTCTTCATCGCCATACTGGCGTATCACCCAGTGTGATGGTATGGGGTGACATTGGTTACATGTCTCGGTCACCTCTTGTTTGCATTGACGGCACTTTGAACAGTGGACGTTACATTTCAGATGTGTTACGACCCATGGCTCTACCCTTCATTCGATCCCTGCGAAAAACCTACATTTCAGCAGGATAATGCACGACCGCATGTTGCAGGTCCTGTACGGGTATTTCTAGCGAAAATGTTCAACTGCTGCCCTGGCCAGCACATTCTCCAGATTTCTCACCAACTGAAAACGTCTGGTTAATGGTGGCCGAGCAACTGGCTCGTCACTATATGCCAGTCGCTACTCTTGATGAACTGTGGTATCATGTTGAAGCTGCATGGGCAGCTGTACCTTTACACCTCATCCAAGCTCTGTTTGACTCAATGCCTAGGCGTATCAAGGCCGTTATTACGGCCAGAGGTGGTTGTTCTGAGTAACGATTTCTCAGGAGCTATGCACCCAAATTGCATGAAAATGTAATCACGTCAGTTCTAGTATAATATATTTGTCCAATGAATACCCATTTATCATCTGCATTTCTTCTGGGTGTAGCAGTTTTAATGGCCAGCAGTGTATCTATTAAACAATATAAAGAATAAAACTGAGATTCTATACAAGAGGTGGTTGGGGATAACAGACATTTCATCTACAAAGACACATCCATATGCAAGCGCATTAGATTCACTGCTGCAGATGTAGTGTACACCTACTGCAGACAATAGTTTCAGATACACAGCTGCTGAAGATGTGGTATTGGACAAATTGTTAAGCCGCATAAAAGCATTCTTTCTTTTCATTGTGGTGCTTTCTTGAATGTTATTTACATTTTGTTCTCTTTTAGGAGGTCTATATTTGAGCACAATTTATAATCAGTGACTTGAGGTAGATTTTATAACAGACGTCTATTAAACAGATATCTGTTATTACAAATCCATCTCCTTCCTTCTGTTTTCAAATTATGTTTTAAGGTACTGTACCTTCAACAGAATAAGGATAAGGATGCTCCTTCACTAGCAGAACTTTTTAAATATCTACCAATGTTAATACAGTTATGAAATGAATAATACAATAATAATTGATTGTCAAAGTAACTCTGAAATAATGTATTAGTACACTTGAATACCACTGTGGTATGCTTGGCTACTAGCCGACACCAATATAAATATGAGGGAATGCTTGATGGGTTACAAATTGCTACTGTAGGCGATAGAGACTCAAAATAGTACCACCAAGCCTGTCAAAGTAATTCAGTACTAGTCCGATCCACAAACGATTGCAGTTCGCTCAGCTTAAGACACGGACGAGGACTGCATTGTCACCAGTTCCGAGAGACGGTTGCGATAAGTGCATACACCTGTTCTGCGCTTCACTTACCGCCACCATCAGCTGCGACAACTTATAAGAGATGGAATAAAAATTCACTAAAAATCTTGGTACGATCACAAATAATGCTCGGATTGGCTACGAACTAAGTGCAGTGCACTAATAACACTGCTGAATGTTCACTGGTTGCCGGAGAATGTGTGATGTAAATGCGCAGAACAACCCCAATGTCGACTGCCATCGTTCGACTCCAATTATCGACAAATTCTCTTCACTACATCAACATATAGCTAAACCTCACTTCTGCTCTTGCCTGTAACAAGTGGCTTAGCTCCACACATGCATGCGCACAGTCACTCACATAAAACATGTGAAACATAACATCAGAATATTATTTATGCAAATTAAATTACTTACCTTTTTTGACTGAATGGTTGTGCATCAATGTAACTATAGTGAACCTTTTCGTGTAAATTTAAGAATGTTTAAAATGTTATGAATTATTGAATCAGTACATAAAGGTGAAGATTGGAAAGAAACAGTAACACAGTGTCTGTTGTAATATTACAGCTGCAGTGTATGGATTAGCTTGTGTTAATTTGTTTTTCACAAAATGATACAAATCTGCGGATCCTTACAAATGATCTTAAATTGAAAAATTACTAACTGCAGATAAAGCAGAAAATTATACCCATTTAACACTTTGCTGTCAAGTAACTCTGATTTTTCTGCTCAAGTTAAGTAGTGGACAGAAAATGGTGATCGTGAGAAAATTCTTTATTTGAATGCAAATAGAATATACCTGGGTTTATTGTTATTGTTTGAAATAACTTTCATTCATCTCAATTACTTTTTACTTTTGTCTGACTCTAGTTTATGTCCATAAGCTAATGGTTGTTTGTGTTATAAACATCCACTGATTTGTGAGAAATGATATTCACCTCCAAAGTAGTACCAATGTGATTCCTCTGTGCCTCACTTGAGGTGTAACTGCAGTTCCAGCAACTGTGTGAAACATTCAGGATGTAATATGGAGATAGGATTACTGAACAAACTGACAGCGCACACACACACACACACACACACACACACACACACACACACAGTGGATATATTTATTATCATTTCATTGTCAGATTTAATGGATGCTTTGGTCCTCACAGTAAATCCCTTTTAACAATATTTGATTCGTTCACTGACTATGTCCTCAGACATGAAAATCAGTAAACAGTCAGTTCCTATAGCTGAGTCTGCACCACTGATGTAGTTCATAATCTCAATCTGTGTATTAGCCTAAATCACTTTATCTCCTTTGTACATATTATTTGCTGATATATCAAATATTCATGTTCTTGTGATGAGACTCTGCAACCCTCTTCTGTGTGACATCTTGTAAACCTAGACCCCTTTTGTCTTCTGTGCCAATTTTTTTTTATTAAATCTTTAGTCTCAGTCCTTGAGATCTTCTCTCTTGATCTCCTCTTCTTCATTGATACTTTCAAAATCAGTGTCTCTTCTTAAAATTTAGTAATGCTTTGCATCAATACCATTATGATAATCTGCTTGCAACTTCTTTGCTCCGCTTGGATTGTCAACACAGCTTACAGTGCTTCAGTACTAAATTCCCTTCTCCCTGCTACACATTCCCACTATTACCACAAAGGAAACTGCCTCTTTTTCACAAAGTTATCATTCTTTTCCATTAATAAGACGACACATCCCTTACATATGTGTTTACGCATCAATGTCCCAGCTTCAGCTGTTGTCACATAAATACTTTGATTCTCCTTTCCTCATTTCTACCTCCATCAACTACTGTCAAGAAAGCAACTTCTTTTTATAGAACACAACTTATTTTTTCACAAATAAACTGACATGTCTCTGCTGAAATGTTCTTGTAGCTCACCTTCTTATATGTCTGAAGCCGAGTCAGAACACTCACATGCTTTAATATGACTTTGATGTAACTCGGTCAGCATTAATTATCTTCCTTATGCGGAGGTCCTACAGAGAAGTATCACAACTTGGAGCAGATACAATTCAAATTAAATACAACATCCACCTTGAAGGCTTGAGAAGAGATACTGGCATTTCATTTTAGAGCTGCCAGGCTGCGACATCAAAATGTAAAAGGCCTGCTGGTTTCTCAAACTGCACACCTCTCTATTCAACTCTGCACAAATGTGAAACAAAACAACCACACGCAGTATGTGTTTCATGACTTATTCCCTATCCAATACTACTTTACTATTTTGCCATAAATAGGGAGTGAGAAATGTTATTTGCCTAAATGGCATGTAACACTACACTGCCATCCATCCTTGCACTTCAGCAGCCCATGAACTGTTCATCCTCATTTTTGTTCCTTCTGTCTCCACAAAATTTTCAAATATTACACTTCTTCTATTGGACCAAAACACTTTTGCTAATATGTAATACATTATACACAAATAACAGGTGATATATCAACACCACCATGCTGGATACGACATCTGTTACTTTTCTTTGAATTTTTGTTGATGCTTATGTAAATATATACAAAAAATATAATCGGTAAGATACAGATTACATTGAGTCCGAGTTACATATAAAGTCTATTACAAAAATACACCGTGTTTATTAGCTTGGGAGAAAATCTCCATTATAGAGTAGCATTTGTAAAGGATTTTGCATACAGGAAATTACATAGTTTATGAAAACAATTATATATTGATTTTCTTCATGATCTTAGGGAAACCTAAGGTTGTGTGTGCCATAAAATATTTCTGTACAGAGTGAGGCAAAAGTCTAGATACACCACTGTAAAAGTCGAACGGTGTGAGGAATCATAATGGCCTGTGGTATATGGTGCCTGTAGATGGGGTCACAACTTGTAGGAGCTATGGTGATAGCGGCGGCCATCTTGAAATCCGCCATCTTGGATTTGGGTTATGATTTTCAAATGTGAAGTGGGTTATGTGGCACATCATTTTGAACTGCCTCTCTTTCTCAAGAGTGCACGTGTGAAGTCTATTTTAAGATATCTATATTTGTGTAAGACTTATAATTTGTTAAAGTTTAGGACACTTGTGTGGCTCAGTAGAGGCACACGCCGCCTCAATACAACAGCAAAGGTGGACTACATTGTTGATTTTTATGTCGTACACAATTGATTTCAAATGTCCCCACAGATAAAAGTCAAGAGGTTTAAGATAAGGGGACTATTGTGGCTACTCAATAGGATCCCTCCTACCTATCCAGTGACTATCTGATTTCAGTAGCAAAATAGGAAAGTGGACCATCTTCATGGAACGAAGTTGGGAAATCACTCTCCGGATTCAACAGCATTGGAAGCACACAGTTACAGAGCATGTTAAGCTACCTCTCTCCACTCAAGGTTCCATCAATAAATACCAGACCCACGATTCTTGTGCCCCAAATTCCACACCAAACCATCACTTTTTTCAGGGGCTCATCCACAAGGGGTTTGCATGTGACCAGTAACGATGATTCTATTTTGTTTTCTTCTCTTTGCCCATAATAATTACCTTTATCTCTGAACAACACCTGGTATATGAAGTTTGGATTCCTGTTAAACTGATCCAGAGCCCATTCTGTAAACTGCACCTACCGTTCAGGGTCATCCTCCGAGAGATAAAATTGCAATTGTAACATTTATAGGTATGAAACACATGCAGGATTGAATGCTGACTGACACTGGATACTGGTGATAGCTGGTGTGTACTGGAATGTTGACTTTTCACAAACAATGTCACAATTGCTGTTGCAGTCTTCCCCTCAGTTGCTGTTCTTGGATATCCACTGCATGGTGTGTTCACCACGTAACTTGTTGCACGAATTTGTCCAATAACTTGGTTAATGTCATATGTGAAATGTCATTGCCTCAGGATGCCAGGCATTGAAGTCAGCAGCAACCACTCTGGTACTTTGTCCATTACTCATTAACACAATTTCAGTGTTATAAGTGCCATTGTGGATCACTTGCAACAATAAACAGAATTGATCATCTCCTTGCAGTTTCAAACTTTAACAGGGCATAACTCCTACACAAATAAAGAGATCTTAAAACAGATTTCAGATTTGTGTTCCTGAGAAAGAGGCAGTTCAAAATGATGCACCACATGCCCCCTTCCCACTTGAAACATGTAACCCAAATGCAAGATGGCAGATTTAAGGTGGCCGCTGCTGTAGCCGTAGCTGCTGTAAGTTGCACTGCAACCTACAGACACCCCACACCGTATGCCATTATGATTCCTCGCATTATTCAACCTTTATAGGGGTGTATCCAGACTTTTTCCTCACCCTGTGGTATTAATAGCACACCTCTTTCCTTAACGGAGTGGACCTTTGCAAACAAAAATGCAATGATCCACTCTGATAAGCTGCCCTCAGAGCCAATTTGAGGCCCAAGCAACACTAGTGGCTGCTTGAGGCATCAACTGTAACTTGTATACAGTGTTTATAATAATTAGCAAAAACTGACATGGCTGAAAGTATACGAGAACAGAATAAAAATGTTCCAGTAAATGTGGATCTGAAAAGGAGCTTTCTGCAAGATAATTGTGAATGTGTCAAATATTGTCCTAGTTGGTGTAAATGTGTTACAAATGTAATCTTTTTGATTAAGTCCCTTGTAGCTGGACTCAAAATTTAAATAAGGCATACCTTAACAAAAAAATAAAATACTGTGTCAGCATGTCACTTGTTACAATTTACTGTACACTTGTACCTGTTGGAGGAGCTGTTTACTGTACAGTTTGCTATTCCAGTTCTTCAACTGCATCAGTGGGAGTGCTGTATACTTCACTTTTGAGATGACTTCAGGCGGAAATGTCCAGAGGATTTAGAACAAGTGATCTTGGTGACTGTGCACTACCTATCTATCTTGAACCATATTTGCACTCCTGATGTCTAATATCAATAGCAAAATGTGCCTGCCCCACATTGTACATGTGCCACATATCACCATGTTGCTAAGGTAAGGAAGCCCATGGATGAAATTTGATTTTATAGAAATGTCTTCATTTCAAATACATTTGTATCAAGACAATAATCACTACTGAAGCCAGGGTGGCACATAACCAAACATTGGTCAATGGCCTTGTCGTGGGCGATACACTTGTCATCAGTTCCCATCAAATCACCGAAGTTAAGCATCATTGGTTGTGGCTTGTACTTGAATGGATGACCATTTGAGCATGCCAGATGCTGTTGGCAATTGTCCCTTTTGCCTTTACATCAGGAGGGTTGGTGGTATGAAGCCCCAGTCACAAGTCTTTGCGGCAGTGTCCTGGATTCAGTTCCAAACTTCTCTGCAGTGTGTTGCGAAGTAAGGTCACATGACACTGTTGGTGGTGGTCTGTCTGTCAGATGGGGAAGTTAGGCTTGGAGGCCCCCCTGGTGCTTGGTGCTAAGTGCTTACATCGGGTTTCACCCTCTCCCTTTGTCATCCGACACTTGCATGACACCATAATACACACACTCCCGTTGGAGTCCGTTCCAACAAACAGTTAGTATTAAACAAAATATGATGCTCACAGTTTACGAAGGAAAGGTGCCTACAGGTGCGAAGGATAGAAAACACCTTTCCCATTAGGTGACAACCTGCCATTCAGAGTCTCCCAGACAATCATGCCGTACGACTTCACTACACATTCATAAATATCTTGCAAAGGGGCACTTCACAAACCCTTCTGTATTGGAACTTTCTTGTTTCCATTATCATTAACATATCAATTTTTGACATCAATTGTGATCCACCAGGTAAATGTAATAACAATTTTTTACGGTTTTCATAGATAAATAAATAACAAATGTTGTGTGGCTCACAGCTTCGTGGAAATATTTTCATCTGTGGTGGTCTTGACACTTTAAATTGGTTCTGTCACCAGTAATCAAATGCAAGTCCACCATGTGAATGCTAACATTTAGCTATGGAGGGGACACAAGTAAAATTCTTCTTTACTGTAGTGCAGTGTCCGTTTTGTGCTATATAGATCAAAAGCAGTTTTCATTGAGACATGCATGCATCTCCAAATGCACGTTGCTGCAGTCGAAATAGTACAATCACACACACTGTACTACAGTGCAAGATTTCACTCCACAGCAGTGCCATGTGATGATTGAAAAACAGTGTCTTGACCTGTGCTGGAACCACGATAGTACAGTATGAGCACTAGGGAAAGGAGACACCAGCACGAATGAAAGTTTGGGCTGCTTCTGGAAGCATGCTCGGATAGCCAAAGTGGCTATGGTGACTGCTCCTGACAAATGGGAAATCTGGGTTTGAGTCCCAGTCTGGCATGGATTTTCATTTGTTTTCAAGTACTCTCCATCTGACACAGATCCATAATTGCAATTTGCAAATCATTTCTTACTTAAAATATTTATGATTAGAGTTTGATAACCTGAGGGCATTTCGACCAACCAAGTGCAACACCCCTCCATAGCAAAATATCAAGCACTTCACGAATGCTCAGTCATGAGGAATGAACTGTTTACAGACACAGAATCACGCACTCTGGCCAGCTGTGGCACATCCCTCCTCTCCATCCATCGGCATAATCGCCATTCGCCAGTGATATTCAAACAATGTGGTAGCAACTCTTGACAATTTTGCCAATTTGTGTTTCTTAAAGCCGGAAAATATTCTTCTCAGTGACCAGCTAAAAATCTGGCAGATTTCTCACATTTCTGCAAGTTTAATAAATTAAACACAGTCAAATAATTTAAGTACTGGTAATTTAATTTGTTCGTTCACGCTGCTATTAAAAGATGTATAGTCGTGCTCAAAAGTATCCGAACGACTTAAATTGCATTTCGCCTGATTCGCATGCAGCCCCCATAACGCAGCTGTCTAGCAGGTCGTCTAATCGCTCCTCGGTACAGTCGTTTGACTACCGAAAATGGTTCCAACAAGTCACCACTAGAAAACACTGCTCTGTATCGCAATAACTCAAGATGTAAAGTAATACCACGATACTAAAAATATCAGGGAACACCTTACCACAGATAATTGTAAGCTCACATTTATTACAATAAATGACATACCTGAAATGTTACCACTCTCATTATTACGTAGATAGGTAATGCACGTAGTAAGTTCGTCATATTCATGATTTCCTCTTCAAAGTAACATACCGTACTTATTATTTAACACAAAATGACATTAAAAATTTAAGTTATTCACGAACAGTTAGTTGAGAATATGTATGACATTCAAATGACACGATGAACCGTCGTGTTCTGCTTATGGACTCAAACCGAGGTCATGCAGACTAAGCAAAGATGTCGTGACTGACGGAAACTATCAGTCATTCCTGACTAGGCATACGGAGAGTGATATACCTAGATTTTAGACAGTATCAGTTAGCAAATATCAACTTTAAATTACATAACGTAAACATTTTTAACGGACGGGATCTATTGTGCCTGTTCACGAACTACGATAGATGTTAAATATTGCTTCTTCACAAGTAACTATCTTGAAATACCGTGAGGTAAAGCTTTGTGTTGGACAGGGATTCGAACCCAGAACCTAATCGGATTGATATCGAAGGACAAATCAACTGTGATATATCGGATTTTCTCGGCAGTAGCTAGATGTTTTAACTGAAAAGGCGAGACGAAACATTAATTTTTTTCCTTCCCAGGACTCAAAACCGGCACCTATTGCTGCTATATTCTAGAGAAAACGAACGGCAAATAGGGGTTTGTTGCACCAGCAGCGACATGTGAGCATATTTGAATTAGAAATAATATGAAGAAGAGTTCAGTGCTGACTGGGAATCGAACCCCTAACATATCGTTGTTGACTACACACAAAGAGACGTCAGCTACCGAATTTTTCTCCACCAGCAGCTCGGAATAACATCCTTGAACTTACAGTGATCTCACAAATAGTTCTGTGTCTCACTGGGATTCAAAAACGTCAGATATCGTTAGTGTCGACAAAGAATGAAAATACATTAAAAAAACAAAATTATTATTCACCAGCAGATAGGTGTTCTCATGCTAGAGCTTGATAATACATAATGGAAACTTTAGTGCTGGGCCAGGATATGAACCCATTCACGTGAAATATGTGGAGATGTTGAGGAATCTGCAGTTCTGAACAAACAACAAATTTTAGTCGAGCTGCAATGTCACGAAGGGATCAAATTCTGCGTTAAGGGCGGTCTGAGTTGTATTCTCAGTTCAGAACCAATTTTATCGACATACAGAAGCTCAAATAAAAGATGGCACAATTTGCTGTGACCTTACATAGCGTTTGTTTCGTCACTAGAAATAAATAACTTTGTATACGAGAAGTTACTGGTGATAGAGTTTCTACATGTCGCCACTCCTGATTTTTTCGTGGTTCAACCTAACGGCTACTTGGTAGAGAAGGAATATTATGTTTAATGTGAATTTCAGACCACAATGCCATTATACCTTCTTCACTTGGCGTACCTAGAAGGAAACAGAATCTCTCTCTCCCTGCCAAAAGCCATTGGAAGAAGTTGGAATCGAACTCAGACCATAAGTATATGAACCTATCATCAGTCCAACAAACCAGTAAACCCTCTCCTCTCTGACTCATTTTTCTATCATAAAGCCGTTACACTAAACTGAATGAGAATTCTGACACACAGGCTCCCTGTAGTGGTTCGCAGCATGTTTAGTACATTCATGTACCTGCTTGACCGAATCGCCATGAAGTAGCTGACTCGGCTACCCATTGCATACATTCGACTCTATTTTCTAATAACTGAAATAAAATCACGTAACTGCCACCTATACGGAACTGTCAACACTGTAGGATGCAGAGATTTAAATAGGAAGTGTTCCTTTCCACTTGAGCTACTGTATTGCGCTATGTTTGTTAAAAAAGCTGTAACTGTCTGTCTCTTGGAAGTCTCGATCCGGCTATATGCATTATCTCACAGCACTGTGGAATGCGGAAGTCGTGGAGGAATTAATGTTGACTTCTGGAGCTGCTGTAACTACGTGTCAGCTAGTAGTGTAATGGTAATCGTCGCGCACCGTAGATAGGACGTAGCGAGTTTGCTTACATTCACTGCTACGTTTTTTTTTTTGTTTTTTTTTAATGCAATTCGGCTGTCTGCTAAAGTTATCAATCTAAAGGAACTTTGAACATAATTCCCTTCACTTCTCAGCCCAAAATAGTTGCATGTAAAAAAAGGGCTTACTTCTGTGACATTTTGTTCTTTTCAGGTTTAATAGACGACCAGGCAGCAGATGCATCTAGAAACTTTTGTATTACGTATGGGGAGAGCACATCGTGCCAAAATACGTCAGAAAAGCGTGTCCTACATTAGGTGTCATGCGTTAGTGGCATTTTATTCTTCTTCAAACCTTTTTTGACAGTTTTGACTCAGAACAAGTTTTCTACATGCTTGTAATCAAGAAACTGCATGTGCATTGTCAGACTGTTATAGACAACATCAGAGAATTCGCATAGATCGTTGATGTTTAATTTCTCTCTCACGTTTACTATTGTTTTAACAACACTAAAAGAACCCTTACGAAAATTGTGCACACTATTATAAGTAATGAAATAAAACTACGTACGATAACCTTACAATGAAAGTATGTTTTAATAAAACTGAGTATCCGTACACAAGCATGCCTATATTGCCATGAATTAGTAAAATACTACTCACTTAGATTTCGATTGGGTCTGTGTTTAATTGGTATGCTTTGCCACACTCAAGAGGTATGCAAATGCTGCATTTCATAAATAAAACCCAAAATTTGCTTGTCAGCAGCGGAAAGAGGTGTTACCTGTTGTGCAGCATTGTAAGTTTTTCACCATTGCACTATGAGCCGAAAATATTTTCTTGCGATTTCCTTATCGATGTTTGATCTGATTATTTGTAGCTCTTTCACAGAAGGGATAAAAACGTAACAGTCAGCGAGATAACAGACGCTTTTTCACAGGTTGGGGTTGGGTTGTTTAGGGGAAAGAGACCAAACAGCGAGGTCATCGGTCTCATTGGATTAGGGAAAGACGGGGAAGGAAGTCGGCCGTGCCCTTTGAAAGGAACCATCCCAGCATTTGCCTGGTGCGATTTAGGGAAATCACGGAAAACCTAAATCAGGATGGCCGGACGCGGGATTGAACCGTCGTCCTTCCGAATGCGAGTCCAGTGTGCTAACCACTGCGCCACCTCGCTCGGTTTTTCACAGGTAAACTCGTTACTACAGAGCTAGCAAAGAGGTATGTGTCTTGCCTACCTCTTATGAGGGCAATAACGGCTAGAACTCGTAAGCCGCTATTTAAAGGACCACATTAGTTGCGATTTCCACTTGCAACGACTTTCCTGGGCTGGAAACCGGAAGTTTACAATCTTTTGTTACACCTCAAGTGATAATAACTCAGATTATTCAATGGAAATTACAGGAAAAATCAAGTGAACTTTGAGGCTTAATTCTGTGCATACCAGGAAGTAACTCGTCGATCACAGAGTTGCCAAACATACCTTGCCTTGTTGCCAAATCTCAGTTACAGTACCAGCAGGAAGAAGACGAACTGATGTGATCCTACAGCGGGCTGGGAAGTAACCATAGGTGGCGTTTCAAAGAAACAGCTGCTATGGATTGGAATACATAATGCATCTGATTCACATTTCTGTAACAAGGTTTAGGGACGGGAGCGTAGTTACTAATGAAACTCAGAACTGACTGAAAACTAAGTAAATCAGTAACTCTCATAGTTGTTTTTATATTTCTTTCGTAATTGTACTCAAAACTTAGAAACTCATTCACAGACCTTTTTGTGCCTTGCTGATAGTCGAGCACAACAAGCAAATAAAAAAAGGAATGTGTGTGTGTGTGTGTGTAAGAATGAGAGAGAGGGTAAAAAATTGTAAAGAAATAGTATCATGGTATGTAAAGAAATCTTTTTTTAAAATGACACGTTCCACATCATTACGAAATGTCGTATTCATGATCTGTGGAAAAATGATTAATCTAATCAAATCTAATCTAATCTAATCATATCATATTGCTGACTAGTCAGGAAGAGGCATGAATTACCGAAATTTTCGTCAATATCAGTAACCAAATCCAAACTTCAAAATAAAAGACGAAAGTTTTTGTAATAAACTGGGACTCCTATCAAGACCCTTTCGTCCCTGTTAGCTAACCACAAAAGATGTCTGATATACCTCCATTCAGAAGTAACAATAAGTGCATGCATTTAAAGATGAAGCACATGATGTGAAGTTCTGTGATGGAGACACGAACCCAACACGTAATCTGACTGTTAACTAAATAAAATCAAATGTTATTATCGGTATATCTTACCAACTGCAAGGTGTTTGAATCTAAAATAAGGACAAATTTTTGGGCCTGAGAGACAATCTAACAACACACCTACCGTCCTTCTTTATCATCCACGACTATAGCTTAAGTATCAATTGCTTACTCACCAACAGTAAGATGTGTGCATGTTTGACCAGAAATAACGACACCTATTGCGATTGTTGGCAACACATGAACAGGCATTGAAAATGCACGTTAATTTTTACTCGCAGGCCGGTGTGCACGTGATAGGGCTTGAAACGAAATTATGAATATTTTTGTACTGGATCAGTATTCAGACCCACATACTTACCTTTGGAGCAGACCTACAGAAGACTGCAGTCTTGGGAAAAGGGACGAAATGATTGAACTACAGTGTTCCGAGAGATTCAGATCCTCGAAAGAGGAGACACGAATTCAATAGCAGTCCAACACCAAATTTTTTAGCGTCTATAGTTCAATCAAGTACAAGTAAAATAAAAGCCCTGTTACTTTAAATAGCTATCGGTACAGCAAATAAAATAAAATTTTCTAACGTAACTAAGTTTACTGGCGTCAGTACTTCTGTTTACCATGACTTTTCCTATGCCATTTCCCAGCATAAACCGGTTCTGCCCAGTTGGTAATGAAGGAACGTGATTTTTAATGCGGGTTCTGGATTCTTGAGATTACCAGAGGTAAAAGTAAATTTGTTTGTGCTTCTTAAAAGTAAATGCCTGAACCTACAAATTGCACCTGTGATAGTTCGTTCCACCAGATCATTGTGGACACATTTCCCAGCCCCAGGAGTGTGCTGTAACGGATGATGTGCTTAGCTTACAAAATTAGTCATGGTGGAAAAAATGCGAGTCTATTAAATGGTTAGGTAGAAGCAAGCTTCTGACGCGGAGATTATGCTATTCTCATGTCAGCAGGATGTAAAGACTCTTCTAGGCATCATAGCCTCGATGTGAAGTCATTTTGAAATGTTGACTAATTCAGCAAATTTCTTAGTTCGAGAAAATCCACTGTGAAGTGTGATGTTACCGGATAATTCGATTATTACCGTAATTATTACTATCATTATCTTCATACCACTGCTGGAACACATGTGCTTGATGATCATTTAATGCCTTTTTGTCATTATCGAAATAGTTGTCCAAGAACAGGTTCTTTCTCTGTCTACAGAGTCCTTTTCATGTTAATATCAAACACCAGCAATTACTCGTAGATTATATTAAAACTAAAGTAATTGATGAAGACATTACTTGATAACAAAAACGCGCTACCTTTCTTCATTTAATTGCGCCTAGAAATGGCTGTCGAATACTGCCAAACCAAAAGCCAACTTACTGCCTTCCCATATACGTTGCTGTCAGTTCCCCCATTTGATTTGGTGAACGTGACCTGTTTCAAGTTGTGTATGACAGAGAATGTTTTAGAAAATCAATTGTTTTCCTTTGCAATGAACAGAAAGATTTTCATTCTAAGCTATCCAAGTTCAAAATTTTCGCAATATTAGTTCAAATTTAATATTTGTTTCTATGATGTAGGAAAGTATTTCACAGTTGCAAAACCCGCATCCGACTCATTGACCTTACATTTAGTTGCTGACTATAAATTCTATCTCAGAGTGACACTAGTTTAAGCAACCTAGTGTAGTGAATACTGTTTGCTAGTGCTCTTTCTCACCGGAAAATACACAGTTCACTTGTTGTCCTCCATAAGTGCACTATGACAGTAATTTCTCTCTGTATGCAATGCATACGGATTGTAGAATTTAGTGGTGCTCTCTCTTCCATTTCTGTATACAATATGCCTGACCTAAATGGGCCCTTATCATTACAGGCCCTGGGCGGTGCAACATCATACTGAAAACAGTAATGTGCTTATACCGACAACCACACTGTTCGTTTTACATGATTTTGTAATCATTTAAATAAAACAACATGACCTTCCAGTGGAAGACATTTCGTCCCCCTTTTCCTTCTGTGAAAGTTGTCAATAAGCTTTTTGCCTTCCAAGCAGCGAAATGCTGCAGAGTACAGCCGGTAAACGATTCATAAACCACGATTTAGTGCCGTTAAGATGATTTCTTTAAACGTTGTCGTAGCTGAAGGAAATTAGTTTCTTCTTAAATCCATCTCAAATAGGAAAAACTCTTTATCCAGGTACGAAGGCTGTAAAACAAACTTTCCACTGTCCGTGTCGGGTTGATCTTTTCATCTGATAGCACTGCATAAGTGTTTTGTCTAAGAGGTATCACAAGTAGTGTTCCAGTAGCTGTGGGAACCATTGCTTGAAAACAAGTTTAACACTAAAGGGTACAGTACTGCTAAATATTCAGAATGATTATCAACCTAAGTGTGCGTTCATCCACAAACTAATGCGTATTTATAATATTGAAGCTAGACTGTGTATCCTTGTCTTCCTTGAGTGGGCATTGGCTCAAATGGCCCTGAGCACTATGGGACTTAACTGCTGAGGTCATTAGTCCCCTAGAACTTAGAACTACTTAAACCTAACTAACCTAAGGACATCACACACATCCACGCCCGAGGCAGGATTCGAACCTGCGACCATAGCGGTCACGCGGTTCCAGACTGTAGCGCCTAGAACCGCTTGGCCACTGAGAGTGGGCATTGGAAGGCGTTTACACACACATATACAATACCATAAATACTTCGAACGCTATAGTTAATGTTGCTTTCATAAACTAATTTTGTTTTTCTTCAGCGTGCAATATGTGTTGTAGATACAGTCTTGGACAAAAAAAAATTGAGCGCCGAGCCGTTCACGTAAGTTGGACAATATAGTCGTGCTCCCCTCAGAATTCTATGTCTGGCGATATGCTCGATCTGGCAACATTGTAGACTGTGGCACTTCCCGGAAGAAGTCTTGACTGCAGTCTGAGTACATCACTCTTGACTACAATCGTACTCTTGAGGTAAAACGCGAGATTAGCCAATACGACGTCTGGCAACCGAAAGCGCGTGTCGAAAAAATTTTTATCGCCCCTTTCCTGTCGGTGCTGAAGCTATGAGTGTAGTTCAAGCGAATCTACGATATATTTCGCTTTCTGTCACATCGGTAATCGCAGTTTGGTTCAACAATATTTTAGAAAGAGATTTCTTGGCCAACCTTCTGCCTCTGAACACCGCATGTGTCTGAGTTCTCTGGGACCCATTAGCTGCCTACCGGCGGGGACTAAGGCACTGCGCTGCCTCGCCTTCTGCCGACAATGTGTGCTCCACTCCTCATTCTCTGAAGTGTAAAATGCTTTAATGTTGTTGAGAGGTGACCCATAAAATCTGTCTACAATTTGTGTTTCACACTCGATAGCAATGAAAGCACAAAACCGTTTTTATTTGATGAGTATTTTATTACACTAGTATGCAATACATCAGTGTGGCACAGAATTAATTTCATCGTTTCTGATCCAATGCGCTATAATTAAAGCATCATATCCTGTTCTTTTTCCTTTCACAGGAGATTCTTCAAATAGTTTATTTTGTCTTTGATTCATGTGTTTGTCAAGGCACAGGGAGTAAATGCAATCTACGTCTACATCCCTACTACGCAAGCCACCTGACGGTGTGTGGAGGAGGGTACTTTGAGTACCTCTATCGGTTCTCCCTTCTATTTCAGTCTCGTATTGTTCATGGAAAGAAAGATTGTCGGTATGCCTCTGTGTTGGCTCTAATCTCTCTGATTTTATCCTCATGGTCTCTTGGCGAAATCTACATACGAGGGAGCTACATACTGCTTGACTCCTCGGTGAGGGTATGTTCTTGAAACTTCAACAAAAGCCCATACCGAGCTACTGAGCGTCTCTCTTGCAGTCTTCCACTGGAGTTTACCTATCATCTCCGTAATGCTTTCGCGATTACTAAATGATCCCGTAACGAAGCATGCTGCTCTCCATTGGATCTTCTCTATCTCTTCTATCAACCCTATCTGGTACGGATCCCACACTGGTGAGCAGTATTCAAGCAGTGGGCGTACAAGTGTACCATAACCTACTTCCTTTGTTTTCGGATTGTATTTCCTTAGGATTCTTCCAATGAATCTCAGTCGGGCATCTGTTTTACTGACGATTAATTTTATATGGTCATTCCATTTTAAATCACTCCTAATGCTTACTCACAGATAATTTACGGAATTAACTGTTTCCAGTTGCTGACCTGCTGTATTGTAGCTAAATGATAAAGGATTTTTCTTTCTATGTATTTGCAGCACATTACATTTGTCTACATTGAGATTCAATTGCCATTCCCTGCACCATGCGTCAGTTCGTTGCAGATCCTCCTGCATTTCAGTAAGATTTTCCATTGTTACAACCTCTAGATATACCACAGCATCATCCGCAAAAAGCCTCAGTGAACTTCTGATGTTATCCACAAGGTCATTTATATATATTGTGAATAGCAATGGTCCTACAACACTCCCCTGTGGCACACTTGTAATCACTCTTACTTCGGAACACTTCTCTCCATTGAGAATTACATGCTGCTTTCTGTTATCTAGGAACTTTTCAATCCAATCACACAATTGGTCTGATAGTCCATATGCTCTTACTTTGTTCATTAAATGGCTGTAGGGAACTGTGTCAAACGCCTTGGGGAAGTCAAAAAACACGGCATCTACCTGGGAACCCATGTCTATGGCCCTCTGAGTCTCGTGGACGAATAGCACGAGCTGGGTTTCACACGATCGTCTTTTTCGAAATCCATGGTGATTCCTAGAGAGTAGATTTCTTGTTTCCAGAAAAGTCATTATACTCGAACATTTCTTTCTTTGATTCTCTATGGTAAATGGATGTGAAACATTGTGTCAATACCTTTCAGAACCTGCTCTATAGCTACTCAGGTAAATTGTTTGTTTTGAGGTCGATACATTAATTAATGGAGAAGTGCATGTTGTTCAAAAGTGATATTTAAAATATTCAATTGGATTTAAGGTGACAAAATTGCCTATATTTGAAGCTATCCAGAGAAAAAGTAAGTTGCTAGAGGCAGTGTTAGCAAATGTCTGTAGAGAGTTCCTATTGTTATTGTGAAAATTTAGCTTAGAGGCCCTATAGTAATCAAGAGGTTCTTTTCCTTCATACTCATCACCCTGGCATGTGAGTCTTAAGTGAATAACAATATTGAAATTCGTATCTTTGACGGTCGATTCGAATTTCTTCAGAGACGCATGTATTGTGAAGCGGCTTGGCAGTCAGAAAGCTGAGATCTATGACCATTAACACAACTTACTGAGCCAAGCTACCAAGAGGACTTGATGTGTAAAGGTTTTCTTCCGATTTCGTTACAGAATTTTTTCTGGAAATTCACAGCTCCATAAAATAAATCAGAAAAAAAACTCGCACACACTAGCCCCTACCACAGTTAGAACTGACGACTCATTGAGACATTGCGACATGAGACAAGGGCGGTACCACAGGGCTATGGACACACTGCTGCCAGCACCCCCCTCTCCTCATGGTATTGGTTGCTCAGCCTGCTAAGGAATCGTGAAAGATAATTAAAGTTGTAACTTATGTGAAGAATAGCATTTCTTTAGCCTAAAAATTGAGTTTTCTGTCTCAGTGTCTTAGTTTACATGAGGATTATATAGCACGAGTCATTCAAATGGAAAGGGAATATAAAGTGAATTTAGTGAGTCAGTTCAGTACCATACGCGGAAGTGATCGTGTCATAGGAGGATACGGAGAGGAGACGCGGGGTTTGGTTAATATGCAGCGTTTTCTCCTACCAGTTGTGTCAAACATTCAGGTGTATAATCTTCCATCACGATTACAGTTTACCACAAAATACATATACGAATAAAAGACTTACCTTGTTACTTTGTTACAAAAGATTATTTCAATACAATAAAAAGTCTTTGAAAATCAACTTTGCCCACCTGTCGCGAAAAGTAAGATAACAAACACTTTGTACCTCGAAATCGATTGCATCTATGTGTAGTCTTGTGATCACACAAGTAGAATTTCATGAATTACACGAGAATGTAGAAAAATGTTGGTGCGAATGGAAGCTATAAGAAACACAGTTAACTAATTATTCTGTGCCATGTAATAATGATTTCAGAACAGAACTAAAAATTATGCCCATTAAGACAGAAACTAAAGTGCAGATGTGGGCACTGTGCAGATCTGCGCTTTTTCATCTTCAGATATATACAAATCAGCGTATTTATTGCTTTCATAATGTTTCCCTCTTGTTTAGTCTTCTAATGATGAAATGGATCCACACCCATGAGTCTGATTGTTTCTTCGTATCCTTCCATCTACTATCTTTGTGTGTTATTGCTTGTGTTCAAAAAGCAAAATATTAAGCCTGCTCCCACGAAGTATTAGAACGAGGTCGCAAGAAGGTTAACGAATTATAATCAAAATACACTTGAGACGCCAATTTGTCTGTCGTCACGGTGTTAAGTCGACAGAAATAGTTGGGTATTATTGCCTGCATTGCCGGCATCCCATTGTTGTCTTCTCTTACTGAGATTTTGATATTACCCTGATCACAAGACTCCGAGATAAATGTGTATATTCTCCATGACGAAACATCCTACATTCCATTAATCCTGATCCATTCGTTCCGTGCATTGGCAGCAATGAGTGATAGAAAAGCTGTTGTGAGGTGACGAATAACAATAACAATAGTAGTAATAACAAATCAGTAATCAAGGATGTTAACTGCATTACAGACAATTGTTAACGATTAACAATATAACCAAAAAAGGCTGTGTGTTCAATTGGCGCACTGCACAGGTGTTCTTACCACTTTGTTACTGAATTCTGTTCTGGCTGTTTGCAGAGAGAAAAGAAAGAACCATGTAGCTATACATATCGCTAGTACAACGAGATATTACCTATCAACTATTCCTGCTTTACATCACGAGACGAACGTGGTATCACCGAGCTGATATTTGAAATACATTCCTGTTTTCTCTCTCTGTCTCTCTCTCTCTCTCTATTTATTTTTATTTTTATTTTTTGAGGAAAGCATCGAGAAGCGCGAGTAATAAGCAAGTAGGCATATAATCTATTTACAGTTATTTTCATCAGGATACATAATTCAAAAATACACCTTTTAAGTGTATTACTGCGTAATTCCAATTATTGACAGTCTATTCATGAGCATGCTCGCATTCAGTGGTGAAACCTATCACAGAAGCAAGTAAAACACAAATATGTCTTGCACCGTGCGCAACATACAAACGAAATCTCGCTGCATTGACGTGTTGTTCGATATATTGCTCGGAAAACATAACTGATTCATGTTGCTCAATACAGCTCTATCTGATATCAATTTTGGATGAGTACTAAGTGTATAAAAGGATTTCTTGAAATACACAGAAAGGCACATAGAGGTATTACACCGAAACATAGCTGACCAAGATTGTAACTGGGGTCGACAGCATCGTCGTCTACCACCTTGACAACTCTAATGGCGACAGTGCTTGGCCAGTTACTTACGTTTACTGGTATCAAAAGTACAGCATGAAAACACAAAAATGTTAATAACCCGAAGATCATTAACTTTGGAACCCTTAGTAAAGTAAAGCAGTCATCAGTCGGAAGATTGGTTTTAACACCACAGTGCTTTAATAGGCACGGTCTTGTTGAACGTGGTATCCTTTGGTTTCCTCCGACCTTTGGGTTGACTTTCCTATCCAGTTAATAGGGAAACCTACAGTTTAACGTGGTTTTCGGACCACAGTGCAACTAGGCATTTTTCACATCAACAAACACTGCCCGAGGGGAAATAAGTGTAAAATGGCACATAAAAACCGTGGGACTGAGGGACCGAACCCAAGACCTTTGCATTCGTAGTCTTACCACGACGTAATAGCTAGAACCCATAACTTACTAATAAAATGTATTATTTTTAGACGCTCTTTCGGTGTACGGCACTGAAAATACGATTGTCCGTCCTCAACTTTGGCCTCGATTTTCTCAAAAGCTATGGAGTGTCTAGCAGAAAGCTAGAACGTCCACGCAATTGAAGCCCTATCATGTGCTCACTGGCCTGCTAGTGAAAATTAATGTGCATTTTTAATGTCTGTTCATGTGTTGCCAACAATCGCAATAGGTGTCGTTATTTCTGGTCAAACACGCGCACATCTTACTGTTGGTAAGTAAGCAATTGATACTCAAGCTATATTCGTGGATGATAAAGAAGGACGGTAGGTGTGTTGTTCGATTGTCGCTCAGGGACGAAAAATTTGCATCCTTATTTTAGATTCAAACACCTTGCAGTTGGTAAGAAAAACCGATAATAACATTTGATTTCATTTAGTTAACAATCCGATTACATGTTGGGTTCGTATCTCCGTCACAGAACTTCACATCATGTGCTTCATCTTTACATGCATGCACACATTGTTATTTCTGAATGGAGGTATATCAGACATCTTGTGTACAGATACTCAGTTTTATTAAAACAGACTTTCATTGTAAGGTTATCGTACGTAGTTTTATTTCATTACTTATAACAGTGTGCACAATTTTCGTAAGGGTTCTTTTAGTATTGTTAAAACAATAGTAAATGTGAGAGAGAAATTAATCATCAACGATATATGCGAATTCTCTGATGTTGTCTATAACAGTCTGACAATGCATATGCAGTTTATTGATTACATGCATGTAGAAAACTTGTTCTGAGTTAAAACTGTCAAAAAAGGTTTGAAGAAGAATAAAATGCCACTATCACACGACACCTAATGTAGGAAATGCATTTCTGACGTATTTTGGCACGCTGTGCTCTCCCTATACGTAATACAAAAGTTTCTAGATGCATCTGCTTCCTGGTCGTCTATTAAACCTGAAAAGAACAAAATGTCGCAGAAATTAGCCCTTTTTTTACATGCGACTATTTTGGGCTGAGAAGTGAAGGGAATTATGTTCAAAGTTCCTTTAGATCGATAACTTCAGCAGACAGCAAATTGCCTTTTAAAAGAACGTAGCAGTGAATGTACTCAAACTCGCGACGTCTTATCTAAGGTGTGCGACGATTACCATTGCACTACTAGCTGACACGTAGTTACAGCAGCTCCAGAAGTCTACATTAATTTCTCCAGAACTTCCGCATTCCACAGTGCTGTGAGATAATGCATATGGCCAGATCGAGACTTTGGAGACACAGACAGTTACAGCTTTTCTTTTGCACTGCGTGGCTTTTTTTGACAAACATAGCGCAATACAGTAGCTCAAGTGGAAAGGAACACTCCCTATTTAAATCTCTGCATCCCACAGTGTTGACAGTTCTGTGTAGGTGGCAATTACGTGATTTTATTTCAGTTATTAGAAAATAGTCGAATGTATGCAATGGGTAGCTGGGTTAGCTAGTTCATGGCGATTCGATCGAGCAAGTAAATGAATGTACTGAACATGCTGCAAACAACTACAGGGAGTCAGTGTGTCAGAATTCTCATCCAGTGAGGCGCAAAGTCCCAGAGAAGAGGATTTGGTGGTATGTTGTATTTATGATAGGTTCATACACTTATGGTCTTGGTTCGATTCCAACTTCTACTAATGATTTTTCACCAGTAACCTTTCTTATACAAAGTTATTTATTTCTAGTGATGAAACAAACGGTATGTAGGGTTACAGGACACTTATTCCATCCTTTATTTGAGCTTCTGTATGTCGAAATAATTGGTTCTGAACTGAGAATGCAACTCAAACCGCCCTTAACGCGGAATTAGATTCCTTCGTGACAATACAGCTCGACTCCAATATGTTGTTTGTTCAAAATGCAGATTCCTCAACATCTCCACATATTTCACGTGAATGGGTTTGAATCCTGGCCCAGCACTAAAGTTTTCATTATGTATTATCAAGCTCTAGCATGAGAACACCTGTCTGCTGGTGGATAATAATTTTGTTTTTAATGTATTTTCATGCGTTATCAACACTAACGATATCTGACGTTTTTGACTACCATCGAGGCACAGAATTATTTGTGAGATCACTGCAAGTTATTCCGAGCTTCTGGATGAGAAAAAATCGTTAGTTGACGTTTCTTCATGTGTAGTCAACAACGATATGTGTGGGGTTCGATTCCCAGTCAGCACTTAACTCTACGTCATATTATTTCTAGTTGAAATATGCTCACACGTCGCTGCTGGTATAACAAATCCGTATTTATCGCTCGTTTTACTTAGAATATAACAGCAATAGGTGTCGGGTTCGAGTCCTGGGAAGGAAAGAATTAATGTTTCGTCTCGTTATTTCAGTTAAAACATCTAGCTACTGCCGAGAAAATCCGATATGTCACAGTTGATTTGTCCTTCGATATCAATCCGATTAGGTTTTGGGTTCGAATCCCTGTCTAACACAAAGCTTTACCTCAAGGCATTTCAAGTTAGTTACTTGTGAAGAAGCAATATTTAAAATCTCTCATAGTTTGTTAACAGGCACAATAGATCCTGGGTAGGAATTCCCGTCCGTTAAAAATGTTTACGTTATGTAATTTAAAGTTGATATTTGCTATCTGATACTGTCTAAAATCTAGGTATATCACTCTCTGTATTTCTAGTCGGGAATGACTGTTAGTTTCCGTCAGTCACAAAAACTTTTCTTAGTCTGCATCACCTGGGTTTGAATCTATATGCAGAACACGACGGTTCGTCGTGTCATTTGAATGTCATACATATTCTCAACTAACTGTTCGTGAATAACTTAAATTTTTAATGTCATTTTGTGTTAAATAATAAGTACGGTATGTTACTTTGAAGAGGAAATCATGAATACGACGAACTTACTACGTGCATTACCTATCTACGTAATAATGAGAGTGGTAACATTTCAGGTATGTCATTTATTGTAATAAATGTGAGCTTACAAGCCTTAAGGACAGTCTTATCTGTGGTAAGGTGTTCCCTGATATTTGTAGTATAGTGGTATTACTTTACATCTTGAGTTATTGCGATACAGAGCAGTGTTTTCTAGTGGTGACTTGTTGGAACCATTTTCAATAGTCAAACGACTGTACCGAAGAGCGATTAGAGGATCTGCTAGACAGTTGTGTTATGCGGGTTGCATGCGAATTAGGCGAAATGCAATTCAGGTCGTTCGGATACTTTTGAGCAGACTGTACATTCAAACAAGAAATTCCATTGTTTTAATATTGGAATTAACATTTTTCGTGGACTTTCAGAACAGACAGCTTGTTTAATATTCAGTATTGTGATTATTAATGCCTACTGCATTACATATGACAGAATAACAGACTGCTATGGGACCACAGTGGGTCGCTTGAGTAAACAGTTGCACTTGCTTCATTACAGTCTGCAGTAATATTACAGCCATTTTCATTATCAACAGTACACTGGCAGCTGTCCCTAGTTGTTTTCAGTGCAATTTACTTAGCTCTTTTTTCACATTGAATAAGAAGTAAAATTTTGAGACATGTGTACCTTTCGTTAAAAATGCCAAAGAAACCTTTGTATATGGAACAATCTAGAGAAGAATACTTCAAAAATGAAAAATTAAAAGACTAGATTCAAAAGATGCCGACAGATAAAACAATGGTGCTATGTCGTTTTTGTCAGTCCCTTCTTAGTTACAAGTGTTTGGGATTGAGAGGTCATTCTAAATCTCACAAGCATGTGAAACGACCAAACTATTTTCTTATGCTAGACAGTCTAAAATGAATTTTCAGCCTAAAGTTCCATCAGTCACAACAGCTAGACCCAAGGCTGGAGTGACATTATTGGTGAATATATGTAAGTTATGGCCAAAGCCCAAAGACTGGCCAGATCGCTAACCGGCTGGCCATTTTGCACTTTGGCTGAGAGAATTAGCTGAGTCCGAGTACTTCAAAGAATTGGCGTATATCCAACTTTGACCAGCCATTTCATGAATTGGTTGAAGCATCCAGGCCAAAATGCGATGTGACTGCACATACGTTGTGAAATACCTGGCTAAATCATACTGCATACTGTGATGGGGCAACAATGTGTGGTAGGTAGCACTTATCTCACTTTCAGTGTCAACTGTGCTGTGCACGTGATAGCTGCTGTTGTTTCGGGAAGGTCCTGCCACAGTGTCTTGTTTTCGTCCCTGAGAAATTGGATTAATTGTGAGTGCTGTTATGTTTTCCGGTATTTTTTGTGGTATTTGTGCATCTTTCAGATGTGTGTTAATTAGGTGAGCTACTTTTTAGTTTCTGTCTCTCTCTCTCTCTCTCTCTTTTTAATTTGCTCCCACTTCATCAATTTGTGAAGTTAAGTAAATATGATGTAACATCCCCCGCTCCCCTCACTTGGGGTTTAGCCTTCCCATTTTACATAGAAAACATATTTGCTAAGCATATTTATAGCCTGTCTTTCTTATCTTATATTTTTCTGTGAAAGCAGATGAGAAAATGGCAACTACATTATTTTACGGTTCATTATAACGAGTTTAATTAAACCGATTGTTTTGACAGCTGCCAAATGGCTCTCTACGATCATGCCTTTATGAAATAATTTCTTCAAATAAGTAAATTCAACTTATGAGGCAATACCCCCTTCCTTTCCTCACTCACTCCATTCGCATTCGTGTTCTTCGTCTACTGTAACCTGTATAAAGCACTTTGCTAACAAAATAAAGATCATAAACGTAAATTGTAAAGCTTTTTATTTGTTTCAAACACTTTAATAAAAATATGTTTTTATAGAGAAACAACTAACACTTAGTAGGCCTTTAGTATTCATGTTTATAATCGTCCAACATAAAGGTTCCTGAAAATAGTCGGCCTAACTTAATATATCGCTAAAAAAATAACCTTTTGCTGATATAGATTATTCATATGAAAGACAACATTGTTTGTATAATCTTCGAGCCTTATCATTATGTACCTTCTCAATTTCTAAATTTATATGATCGCTAAGAGAATTCTTTTCAGTGAACTTGAGCTTAGCTACCTTTCACAAAAGATTGACCTCTCTCTGGGACATTGACTTGCCTGCAGGCCAATTAATACACACATTCTAAAAGTTTTGCTACAATTTCGTTTTAAACACAACAACATACATTTGTGAGTTGCAGAGTATGATCACTCTTTCTCAGCTGACACGCATGAATTCAGTCTCTCTCTCTGGAAGGGAACTTTCCAATTTCTGGCACTCATGCAGCATGCCTTTCAGATTCTGGAATCCTGGGCATATGCACAAATAATGCATTAAGTTCAAATCATGTATGCATAATGTATCATGTAAAAGTTAGTAACAGCTATACTTATATGAAATATGTAAAATGTATTTTGACGAAGCCAGTTGCGTATTAAACATGCTGAACGGCTAATAAATAAACATATGAAACATATGAAATCACATTCTACATGAAGATTGGGACATAATGTAATATTGTCTATGCTCGGGCTTAATTTTATAAAACAAAATGTTATCTTTTATAAGGATAGGAGTTCTCTGGATTAGTTAATGTGAAATTTTAATTGACCTCTACCTTTAAATGATAATTGGTGAGGTTTTGCTGGACTAATTGCCGTAATTTTGAGCTCACGTAATTAATGGACATGCCCTAAATCAGTAATCGAATATACTGGTACTTATTATTTGGTATATATATATTCATGATGAAGGTGGGATACATGCAAATGCGAAAATGACATTTGATATGAAAAGCAGGTTCTAGAATATGATAATGACATGGATGCCCAGACAAATAACTGAGCCCACTGGGATGAGAAACTTTGATTCTTCCAATTCTTGGAAAACCGTTTTTCTTTTTTTTTCATCATGGAATCTAGCAGAGACAATGTGTGGCTGTAAAGCAAAAATGGTGCTGAATACTTCAAATCTGCTTAAGGAAATTATTGATAACATAGTGATAGAGGAAGACCTTGAGAAACTCTAACAAGAAAAGGAAGACGCTATAAATTTAGGTACTACTTCCAACAGCGAAGCTGCCACTGTGGAGGCCGAACCATCAGAAAGTCGAGACCAGTTACCTGACAATAACAAGGTGAAAATGTTCTGTGTGGTTTGTGAAGAAGAGTGTAGTACAGCTCATTGTTGTATATCATGCGGTAAAGATGTGCATGCAATTTGAGGAAGAAGTAATGAAGCAGAGAAAGGATATGAAGGGAAAATTACTTGTAAACTATGTTATAATAAACAAGAAATCAGAAAGAAGAGGGCAGGAGCTCACAACAATTTGCAAGCACAACATGCAAAGGTCTTTAAAAGTTCAGACGGAAAATTCCTATCTGACGAAATTGGATACAATGTTCGCATCCGTATACCAGATGCTGACAGAGGTCGCGGAGACCTTATAAGCGTTCTTGCAGTTGTAATGAACATCAACGGCACTTTCTACACGTTGGGAACAGAACATGGCGTTCCCAAGCAGCTATATTCCAGAAACGAGTTCAGTTCTCACTTCTGCACCGAAGAAGAATAATCATGACGAACTATATTGTCTTTAAAGTCACTGATCGGTAACCAAGGATACAATCAATTCCCTTGTTCTACTAAATACGCCACAAATTGATGCAAATGCAGAAATAAGAAAATATTGTTTGATTCCAAATGTCATAAAACCTGAACTTGTAATAAGTGAATATCAGTTGTATTAAGAAACATTTATAAAGTGAATATATTTAAGTTTATATAAGTGAGATCGATAATATAAATAGATTGCATTCAGCTTGAAATTATACATATTCATCCATTCTTTAGTTATCTTCTGTTTCTGGTCGATCTGTGTATGCCACTTCGCAAACTGGCTGGCAAAGATCCCGAACTCTAAAAAAGATCATAGATTGGCCGATCAATTTACAGCGACGCTGGCCATTTCCTGAATTATACAATTTTAAACTGTTCAGTCAAATAGGCTTTGCTTGTTTCTTTGGAGTTCGGCCAATCAGTCCCAGCGACTCTCGAACTGTCTGGTCGAATCCTGAAATCAGGAAAAGATCAGACATTGGCCAGCCAATTTAAAGCGACACTGAACTCTTTGCGACTTGACCAGCCAGTTCCTGCTTTGTCCGATTTCGGGCTTTGGCCGTAACATATACACACTAGGGCGTATACAGTGTGTCGACCATATCAGCAAGCTGAACAGTGTTTCCAAATAAGTTATCTAAAAACGCAGTAAAATGATAAAGAATGTAACATATTCACACTTAAAGTTTTGTTAAAAATGATGTTAGTGATAGTTCGTTTAACATACTTATGGATAAGAGCACCAGCATTACTATTACGAAGCAGCTTGTCTTTTGTACTTCTCAGAAAACAAAGGGTGTGTAATTTCAACATTTTTGAAACTGTTAGGGATGGACACAGGCGATGCAAAAACAGTTGCTGAAGGTGTGAAAGCTGTACTATGTGTCTTTGAATGAAACTTGCAAAAACTTTGTGATATATGCACAGATATGGCATCTGCTACGGTTGGCAAAGACAACAAACAAGAAATTCCAGTCGTAATCATCATACCATATTCTTTGTAACTCCATCAAGGTGGCCCCTTTCTCATTCTATAAAGAGGAATATCAACACATTTGAAGTTAGTTTTTTGAGAAACATACAGTTGGTTACACAGCTCTTGGATAAGGCAAAATGCCTATAATACTTGTGTAATTCACTTTAGGACGAGGATGCCTTGGAGATACTACAAATCACTGGAACAATATGGATCTCAATTGAGCCTGCCTGTGAACGCTTAATCAGTGGAATGCTCTAACGGAGTATTTCAGGGAAGCCTCACTGAGTGAAAAGTGACACACCGCTCAGATACGATATGAAACTTAGAAAGACAATAACAAAAAATCCTTTTCATATTTCTGCGAGCAATTCTGTGAGAGTGCAACGTAATTAATTAGGAACTCAAGTCCAGATCTGCCGCCACCAAGCATCTGCAGGATGTCACCATTTTCATCAGAACACTTAAACAAATGGTGATCATAGATGGGTGTCGAAAGTATTTCCTTTTCATCAACATTAAGAATTTCCTCCATCCCAAGCCATATTTTGGTTGGGCTTTTGAAAATCAAGTAGTAATTTTGAGTATCGGTGACAGAATGACTGTAGATACTAAAACAGGAATTCGGAAAATTTGCATTATCTTTATAGTACGTGTTGTCAATGAGCTCCAATCCGTGTCCCAAAAAATGTTGAATTGGTGTGCAAGGTATAATCTTTAGCATAAAAAAACTTAAAGAAGAGTACAGAACAAAATCACATCAGTAGCTTTGGAGGTACGTGTCAGACCGGTCATCCTGCCTCCCATAAAACTCCAGTGGCAGAAAATCAACTTTGTGTAGCGAGGGAGTGTCAGAAGCAACAAATATGAGGACGCAAGTTAACAGAAGCCTTTTAGTGATCTCTGCAATTTAGTTAAGATACTTATAGTGCTGCCTTGTGAAGCATCCCCAACTCTTTTTTTTATTGTCATTTTACCCCTTAACTCTTTTTTTTATTGTCATTTTACACCTTACACAAGAAGGGCTGGCAGCGGCAACTTTACACCGCTCTTCAGCCACAGGCAGTACAAAAAGAGAAAAACAATGAAGACGCAGAAGTAACATAACATAACGGTGGACAAAAAACAGTAGACACAGTAATTAAAAAACACGAAGCCGTTCACACGCGAAGAAAAACAAAGAATCTATCAGCACTGTACACGAACACTGATGATTGAGATGACGCACGTGAATAATGGAGGGTGGGCTGTGAAAGCACTGAAGCACAAACACGGTGGCACACACACAAAACCAGTGGCGATGATCTCTGGTGCGCTAATATTCACGTGACGTGTGTGAGTCCGGGGACCTGCCAAAAGGGGAAAAGGGAGGGGAGGAGGGAGAGGGGAGAGTAGAGATGCCAGTGCAGAGGAGATTGGGCGAGGAAAGAAGGTATGGGGGCATAGGTGAAGCTCGGGGGAGGAGGGGGGAAGAAGGGAGGAGGGAGAGAAAGGAGAGAGGGTGCCATAAGGAAAAAATACAAGAAGTGGAAGAGGAGGATCAAAGTTGATAGGAGGGATAGATGGAGGGGATGAGGGCATCATCAGGGAGGGGGAGCTGGTGGAAGCCACCTTGGGAGAGGGTATGGAGAGTGGAGAGATGGAGAGCAGGTGGGATGTGGGAATACAGGCGCGGGCAGCGGACGAGGGTGGGAGACAATGGAAGAGACAAGCGGGTGAGGGGGATCAAGTTTATGGGAGGTGTAGTGGATCCGTATCCATTCCAGAAAAAGGAAGAGGTTTGGGAACGGAATAAGGTAGTACATGATCCACATGGGGGAGGGGAGAAGGATGCGATAGGCGAGGCGGAGAGCATGGTGTTCTAAGACTTGAAGGGATTTGTAAAAGGTAGGAGGGGCAAAGATCCAGGCAGGGTGGGGGCAGCACAGGATAGGGTGGGTGAGGTGGAGGATGGTGGATGGGTCCAGACCCCATGTGTGGCCAGAGAGGAGCTTGGGGAGATGGAGTTGGGAGCGTGCCTTGGCTTGGATTGTCCAGAGATGGGGGTCCAGGAGAGGTGACGGTCAAGGGTGACACCAAGGTACTTAAGGGTGGGGGTGAGGGCGATAGGACGGGCATAAATGGTGACATAGAAGTCGAGGAGACAGAAGGGTTTTGCCTACAATGACTGCCTGGGTCTTAGAAGGATGGATCTTGAGCAACCACTGGTTGCACCAAGCAGTGAACCAGTTAAGATGGGATTGGAGAAGGTGTTGGCAGCATTGCAGGGTGAGGACGAGGGCAAGGAAGGCAGTGCCATAGGCGTACTGGAGAAGGTGGATGGGGGTGAAGGCGGCAGCATGTCCACTGTATAGAAAAGGTATAAAAGAGGGGAGAGGACGGAACCTTGGGGAACACCCGCGGAGGGGAAAAAGGTGTAGGAATCCATGTTATGGATGGTGACATAGGTAGGATGTTGGGAAAGAAAGGACCCTGTTGTATACATAGTTCCGAGTAGTCAGCGCGTACACAACTTTCCCACTAGAGCACGCCCCGCTAAGCATAACAGCACAGGTGCCGCGCTCGTCTGTCTCCGCACTACGAGATGGCGCTGTCTTAGAGACAGACCAAATTCTGCTTCCGCCGATCCGCATATTAATATGTAACGCAGACAATGAGATTGCTGCTAACTAGAACCTTTTCTCCTCGCGGATCACACTCGCGCAGTGGTATCTGTATGCGCAAGGTATTATAACGAGTGTACAGACCTCCGATCAGTCAGTCTGCGTTAGTCTGTACCAGTCTATAGTCAAGTTTCAGTCTGCACCTACTAAGATTATGATATTCCTGTACATAGCCATGAAGAGAAATGTATAGACACTTTGTCAAGTATCAGAGATATGTGAGAATAAGATTAACGTACCAAGACCAAAGGAACTTCAGATTGTCAATTGTAAATAGCATCCAGAATCAAGTTAAGTAAGGTCTATGCTTTTTATTATTTTAATAAATGTCTGTGAAAGTTAATCAAGTTCTGTTTAAAGTTGCTCACCGTCAATCTCCTACTCTAAGCGTGCAAGTGGCATTTCTATCATCTGACCTAACGGCAGAAGATAAACACGCCACGATAAGACGACGAGACATATTGCTGACACTCGCCTACTTCGTTAGAGCGACAAGTCAAATAATCTGACGGTGTGTGTTCCGAAGGTCTTACAGTACACACACCACAGATTCGATCAGACAGACGTAGTTGATAGGAAGGGCGACGGTTTGGAGCTTGAAGTGTTGAAGAGGAGACCGGAATGCCACACATGGTCATAGGTGCATTCAAGGTCCAGGAGAGGAAGACAGCGGAGCGACAGGAGTTGAGCTGTACAGAGAGGAGGTGAGTGAGGTGAAGAAGAAGGTCATCGGTAGAGAAGGACAGCTGAAAACCACACTGGGTAAAGGGAAGGAGGCGGTGCTAGCGGAGATGCTGGTGGATGCATTGGGTAAGGATGGTATCCAGGACCTTGCTGAAGACAGCGGTAAGGCTGATGGGATGGTAGGAGGAGACAGCGGATGGTGGTTTGTCAGGTTTAATGAACATCAGGATACGGGAGGTTCTCCACAGGTCGGGGTAGTAGGCGGACAGGACAACATTATAGAGCCTGGCCAGGGTGGAGAGGAAGGAGGCAGGAGCTTCACGAAGGTGGTGATAGGTGACACAATCGTGACCGGGAGCGGTGTTGCGTTTCATGCGGAGTGTAGTGGTGGGGGCATTGAGTTCCGTGTGTGCAATGGTGACCAAGTACTGGAAACCAGGAGCGAGGAGAGGGACAGAGGTGTCAGTTCGATTGTGGATATCCGGGAAGAGGGAGTAATCGAACTGGAGATCATCGGGGATGGTAAAGATATTGGAGAGGTAGGAGGCAAAGTGACTGGCCTTACTAAGGTAGTCAGGGAAGGGTTGGTTATCATGAAGGAGAGGGTAGTAGGGGGGGGGGGAGGTTGATCCGGTAAGGCGGCGGAAGGCTGACCAGTACTTGGTTGAGTTGATAGGAAGGGTAGCATTAAGATGGGACCATGTCTGTCGCCAGTCCCGGCGTTTCTTAGCCGCGAGCAAGTTTCTGATGTCCCCAACTCTCTTGTGATTCCCTTTTTAGGTACTCCACGTCGACGTCTGCTCGTAGATACGTATCGTCGATAGGTTTTCCGGCTTTACTTCCCAACGTGACAGTGACGACTCTCCGATGAGGTGCGGCCCTTGTGTTTTGCTATTACTGCGAGTCTTGTAAATATCGCTTTTATTTAGTAATTTCCCCGGCTAAATCTCTCCCCTTTTATGATTAAGACAGCTCGCGCCACCTTTCGAAGGGAGTGGGGACGTCAAAGAGTCACAAAAGTTCATATTAAGCAGTCCGGTCCGTAAAACACGTAAACGTTCACTTCAGTTAGCGTGTTAGTTAATGCCTACGCTTTCCGCTAGGTGGTGCTGACTTACTGCTGAATAGCTTTGGTTCCGTAAAACCTTCACTGATTAGTACTAGGTAAATGAAATAAGTACAGCACTCTTGTATTTCACTTTCACTCTATATTCAAGGATTAAGATGGTGATGGATGATGGTCTATTTAAAAGGTTCCTAGCCTGGAGGTATCTAAATAGTCCGCAAATGCCGATATGCACGTGCTCTACGTCCAGATTCGCAACTAACGGCACATGACACTTTCAAAAGTCCACACGTTAATATCTGAATACCGGTACCTCTGAATTCACTCGTATCAGCAGATAATTTTAATTTCTGTCGTCCATATGTCTGTGAAGTTCCAATCTAGCACTGAAGTCCTAAAATCCCCTTAATACTCCCTTGCTACCAACAGTCAGAGATCGTACACTACATCACTTTTAATCTCCGTAATATTCTAACAGTTTATCGTTAATCTTAACACAATAAGGTCCAACCTAATTATTGTCTCGCTGACTGACACGGGTTCCCCACCCCTTAACGAAACAATCAAGGAAAAAAGGCGGCAATAATGACGATCAGGCCTTTTTATGGGTTTTTCATCACAAGAGTTTAACGTCACTGCCTTCTCCATGACGGAGCTTCCGTGTCTTTGCTGTACTTAGACATTAAACTACTTGCTGATATACTATAATTTTAATCTGCAATTACCGAACTCTTGATTCTATCCGAAATATGGAATGTGCATAACCGGGACTTTAAGGATAGAGTGAAGAAGATGAGCACACTAAATGAAATCTTGCCGATATTCGACACATCTGTGAAAGAAGTACAGAGAAAGTAGCATAACTTGAAGACACGACCCCTTTGCCACTTGTATCCAATCGCTTGTTGTTTTAGGAGTCTAGAAAAAGACGATGTGTAATTATTACATGTTCTATTTAATTAGCTTGTCACTTTCCATTTTATGAGCATTAGAAGAAAAAAAACATTTTATAAGCATATCATTCTGTAAAATGCAGTTTATTTCAATAAAAATTTAATTTCACTGTCGTGTTTTCACATACCTTCAAATAATTTTCCCTTTTCAAGATGTCAAAAATGGCTCTACATACATTGGGTACGATCAGAGAAATTGTCCTGACGGGAATATGAAACAAGTACATTAGGGAGTTGTATGAGTCTCCTACAAAGAAAAGATTACAAAATTCAAACTTTTTTGGTTGTATGTTTCACATAAATAAATGAAAAGGCCTATTTTATTCGTAGTTCGTTTGTAGCTATAAATTGTAGAGTGACTAGCAAACGTTCCTTTGCTCAAATAGCAGTACGGAAGTTTGCGTCTCATTTGGATATGATGGGCGCTATTTACGTCAACAGACACTCCAGATCATTTGAGTACATTCTGCAAAAGTTATCAAAAGTACCCATGCTCTCGATACCAAGTTCTTGCAAAAGGTTATTATAGGCACCATTTTGCGATCTTCTCATTATCCACTCTCTAACCCAAATACTTCCCTATTTCTTTTTCACGTTTTTCATTACAATTACAAGAGGTGCAGCATATCTCACCCGCCTACTTGTCATTTTATACTTCGACTGACACTGGTAGTGATACTGAAAGCATTAGTAAACAGTATCAACAAGTAGTTGACGCAAGTTTCTTGTCAAAGAACTTGCGGAAGAATATTGCTTAGTTTTTGCACTGCTGTGTAAACACAGCTGCAAGCAGTTCACAATAACTTGCGGCAATAACTTCTGCAAGCGACTTGCTAGTGTAAACCCAGCTTAATACGTAAGATGGTTGCATAAAATTAAGTCAACACATTAAGTAAAATGTTAAATATGAATGTTACGCAGACGGCATACTTACTATAACTTGCGTTTACTACTTGCAGGAAACAGAAATAAATCCTAAAAGCTGCAAGTTACTTGCAGATACTTCTTGCGTGGTGTTCACATTGGAAGCGGAAAACGTGCAGCAAGTCACTTCTGCAATAAATTGCTACGGTCGCAAGTCGACTTGGCGATATGTTTACACTCGCAACTCGCTCGGAAAGTTCCTCCGCGCAAGTAAATTGCTGGAAATAACTTGCTACTGTAAATCCAGTGTTATCGACGACACAGTGGCTCCCATCAGGCCACGACAGAGCCGCCGCTTACGTGGCGAGAAACCCGAGTTCATATTCAACAGATCGCTATCTATTGGAGACAGAAGAAGAAGATGATGACGTCACGATAACAGCATCTGTGTGTCATCATGTGATGATGCTGTGATATGCAAATGATTAGCTTTTCAGGGCATTCACACAAGGTTGGCGCCAGTGGCGACACCAACAATGTGCTGACATGAGGAAAGTTTCCAACCGATTTCTCATACACAAACAGCAGTTGACCGGCGTTGCCTGGTGAAACGTTGTTGTGATGCCTCATGTAAGGAGGAGAAATGCGTACCATCACGTTTCCGATTTTCATAAAGGTCGGACAGTAGCCTATTGCGATAGCGTTTATCGTTTCGCGACATTTACTGCTTTAAAAGGAAATGAAGGACGAGAGATTGGGTTCAGTGTCTGCTCTACTTCCTCCCTTATGACCTCTTGAAGCGTCTCGGTTTTTTGCTCGCTGTGCAACCCAAATGCCTTCTGAACTTCCTCTCTCACTATCTGACGAAGAACACTTGTGTTGGTCAAGATCCAATGACTGTTAGCAGAATATGGAATCGGTGGGTTCAGGAGGGTAATACGGAACACCGTGCTGGATCCAAACGGCCTCGTATCACTATCAGTCGAGATGACAGGCATCTTATCTGCATGGCTGTAATGGATCGTGCAGCCACGTCTCGATTCCTGAGTCAACAGATGGGGACGTTTGCAAGACAACAACCATCTGCACGAACAGTTCAACGACGTTTGCAGCAGCATGGACAATCAGCTCGGAGACCATGGCTGAGGTTAGCCTTGACGCTGCATCACAGAGAGGAGCGCCTGCGATGGTGTACTCAACGATGAACCTGGGTGCACGAATGGCAAAACGTCATTTTTTCGGATGAATCCAGGTTCTGTTTACAGCATCATGATGGTCGCATCCATGTTTGGTGACATCGCGGTGAACGCACATTGGAAGCATGTATTCATCATCGCCATACTGGCGTTATCACCCAGCATGATGGTATGGGATGCCATTGGTCACACGTCTCGGTCACCTCTTGTTCGCATTGACAGCACTGTGAACAGTGGACGTTACATTTCAGATGTGTTACGACCCGTGGCTCTACCCTTCATTTGATCCCTGAGAAACCCTACATTTCAGCAGGATAATGCACGACCGCATTTTGCAGGTCCTGTACAAGCCTTTCTGGATACAGAAAACGTTCGACTGCTGCCCTGACCAGCACATTCTCCAGAGATCTCCCCAATTGAAAACGTCTGGTCAATGGTGGCCGAGCAACTGGCTCGTCATAATACGCCAGTCACTACTCTTGATGAACTATGGTATCGTGTTGAAGCTGAATGGACAGCTGCACCTGTACACGCCATCCAATCTCTGATTGACTCAATGCCCAGGTGTATCAAGGCCGTTATTACGGCCAGACGTGGTTGTTCTGGATACTGATTTCTCATGATCTATGCACCCAAATTGTGTGAAAATGTAATCACGTCAGTTCTAGTATAATATATTTGTCCAACGAATACCCGTTTATCATATGCATTTCTTCTTGGTGTAGCAATTTTAATGGCCAGTAGTGTATTATGGCGACACATAACGACAGAAGAGCAAGGCTGAAGATAAATTAAAGAGCAGGGCACAACGTCCAGGAGAAACGACAGCATCCTACATTCAAAACATCTTGGAGCTGTGTAAAATAGTGGATCCTCAAATGAAGGAGCAAGATAAGGTTGCACATCTCATGAAGGGTGTTACTGAGGACACGTATCAAGCCCTACTCCTGAAGGAGGTTTCAACGACAGACGACTTCACAACATGGTGCCAGTATATCGAGACAATGTGTCAAAAAAGAATGATACACAAGAAGTTTGAATGGCTTCTAAATGTCGTATCGATGTCTGTGATGGAAGAAGAAACTGATTTCACAAGTGTTCTTCGTCAGATAGTGAGAGAGGAAGTTCAGAAGGCATTTGGGTTGCACAGCGAGCAAAAAACCGAGACGCTTCAAGAGGTCATAAGGGAGGAAGTAGAACAGACACTGAACCCAATCTCTCGTCCTTCATTTCCTTTTAAAGCAGTAAAAAAGTCGAGACCCAGGCGAATTTAAGTTCCTACAATGCCGCATGAGGAACTTCTTTGGACAGCCAAGGAAGACTGATGTCTGGAGGACCCAGGATAACCAACCAGTATGTTTCCACTGTGGACGACCGGGACATGTGGTGCGCTATTGTCGAGGAAGGCGGCGGATATTTGATGACGCCCACACTAGAAGACAGCACACTGATCTTAGCCGATGCCAACTTTGGGACGACGAAGGTGAACAAGAAGATGTGGGTGCAGGACGACGTAGATCAGCATGGCTGCAAGCTAGCCGCTGGAGAGGACGCTCCCCAACACGCCAGTCAAGGTCTCCATCGCCGTTTAGAAGCTCCAGCCGATCACCTAGCCGCCACAACCTGGAAAACTAAAGGGTGCGACCTACCTTAGAGGTGAGGCCGCCGAAGAGAAAAATCCTCCACAGGCGATCACTACAAAAATGATAGGAAACTACGTCGATATCCTCATGGATGGCCGACCAGCCCAAGCTCTTGTGAACTCTGGAGCATCATATTCAGTCATTTCGGAGAAGTACCGTCGCCAGTTGCAGAAAACCGTATTCGTCCACAACAAAACATCTCTGCTGAAGGTGGCTAATGGGAAATATGTAAAACCTACAGGAAGATGTGTCATTTGTGTGGGTATTAGTGGCCATACACAGCCCTTAGAATTCATCATCTCACAAGATTGTAGTCATGACGTCAATCTCGGATGGGACTTTTTGAAAGTTTCTCAAGCAGTTATAGATTGTGGTTACTCGAAGATTATCCTAGACTAGATGAGATACTGTGGACAGGAAGATGCACATCTGAGTGTGTGGATGATGTGATCATTGCTGGAGTCAGCGCTAGAAAGGTAGTTGCAATGTGTCATACCATGTATCAGCTCATGAATCTTATAGTGGAGTGCAAGAGAAGCATACCACTGAAGAATAACTTGGTCATCCCAGCCTCTGTCGTCGTTTAAGAATGGCTTCGGTGAATTGTGGATAGTTAATGTCGCCGAGAACCGCAGATTCTTTCAAGACACATGTGCATAGCAAATGCAGAACCGTTAATTGCAGAACAGCTGAGCATCATATAAACCTCCCCTGACGAGTCTGTGGACGAAATTAACGCTACGAGACAAGATCTTCTAGCTCGACTATCACAGAACTCACTAAGGAACAACAGAAGAAGTTACTTGCCTTTCTTCAAGAGTTCTCTGAATGCTTCAATCCACAGGTGAAGAGCAAATTAGACAAATCAATGGTGAAGCACTGAATTAGCACTGGAGACCATCAACCGACAAGCCAGAGAGCATACCGTGTGTCAGCGATGGAACGCCGAATAATTCGCGATGAGGTAGAGAAAATGATGAAGAATGACATAATTCAGCCTTCACAGAGCCCACGGCCGTCACCAGTGGTTCTCGTCAGGAAGAAGGATGGCAGTTGGCGCTTTTGTGTTGAGTACAGGAAGCTTAATAAGATAACTAAAAAAGACATTTACCCTCTTCCACGAATTGATGATACACTAGATTGTCTGTAGGGAGCTAAGCTTTTCTCAACCATGGACATGTACTCGGGATACTGGAAAATTGAAGTAGATGAGGCTGATCGCATTCATCACCCCTGAGGGCCTGTGTGAGTTTAAGGTAATGCCGTTTGGTTTGTGTAATGCACCAACGACTTCTGAACGAATGATGGATAATCTTCTAAGGCACCTGAAATGGACGATGTGTCTTTATTATTTATATGACATTATAGTGTTCTCAGAGACATTTGATGAACACTTAAAAAGACTGAGGGCCGTTCTTAAGTATCTCCAACAAGCCGGACTGAAACTTAATCGAAAAAAGTGTCTCTTTGGAGCAAAAGAAATCAAAATACTTGGGCCCCTTGTGTGAAATGAAGGTGTGCGGCCAGACACAGAAGAGTTGAGAGCTATAGCGGAATTTCCTGTTCCTAAATGTGTTAGAGATGTAAGAAGCTTCATTGGATCGTGCTCTTATTACCGTTGCTTTATCAAAGACTTTTGTATCAAAGCCAGGCCAATCCAAGAGTTGTTAAAAGCCAATGCTAAATTTATCTGGGGTGGTGCTCAACAATATTCTTTCGATATGCTGCGAAAAGCTCTGACTTCTGACCCTGTGGGTTCAAATGGCTCTGAGCACTATGCGATTTAACTTCTGAGGTCATCAGTCGCCTAGAACTTAGAACTAATTAAACCTAACTAACCTAAGGACATCACACACATCCATGCCCGAGGCAGGATCGAACCTGCGACCGTAGCGGTCGACTGACCCTGTACTTGGTCTGTATGATGAGAGAGCACCTAAAGGACTACACACAGATGCCTGTGTGTAAGGGATCGGTGCTGTTCTGGTGGAGATTTCGGATGGAAAAGGGAAGGTTATATAGCCTATGCTTCTAGGACACTTACAAAAGCCGAGAGAAACTACTCAATTACAGAAAGAGAATGTCTTGCTGTGATCTGGACCTTGTGCAAATTTCGACAGTATCTCTATGGAAGGCCATTTACAGTTGTTAAAGACCATCATACACTTTGTTGGTTGACAGGTCTTAATGATCCAACAGGACGACTCGCCAGGTGGGCGCTACGTCTCCAAGAGTACGACATTACTATAGTGTACAAAAGTGAAAGAAAACACCAAGATGCCGACTGTCTCTCAAGAAACCCTGTGCAAGACCATCAAGACTTTGGTGAAGATAGTGACTGTCTCGCTGTACTCCAGGTTCTCTTTGCTGAGCAGAAGAAGGACGCCAAGGTATCTCAAATTATGCTTGCCGTAAATCGGTCAGAGGATGTGACGGGGCAGTTTAAGGTACTTAATGGATTACTTTGCAAGAAAAACTTTGATCTGTTTGGATAGAGGTGGCTACCAGTGATTCCTAAACACATGCACTTAGATGTTCTATATAAATTCCATAACACACCTGAGGCCGGACATTTAAGATTTATTAAGACATACGATATGTTCCGCAAGAGATTTTTCTGACCAGGTTTATTTAGGAGTGTCTGTCACTGTGTCGCACTGTCGAGAGTGCCAGAGGAGAAAGGCAGAAACCACCTGGCAGACTCATACCAATTCCACCAGCCGAAACGCCTTTCCAGCGTGTTGGGATTGACTTCCTCAGACGATTTCCAACGTCTGCTAGTGGCAATGGATGGATTATTGTTTGCATTGATTATCTGACGCGCTATGCCATTACAAAAGCCGTGAAAACAGCCGAAGTATTCGAGGTAGCAAAATTCATCGTGGAAGACATAGTATTAAAACACGGTGCCCCAAGGTCGTTAATTACAGATCGAGGAAAAGTTTTTCAATCGAATCTTGTGGCGGAGATAAACCGTCAGTGCAACATTACTCACCACATGACGACTGCCTTGGGCGAAGGGCGACATGACGATGGACACTGTGTTTCCATTACATTCTGATGACGTGGACGACGACGACCACTACACCGGCCAGGTATTAACCAGAGCTGAGGAAGCTCGGCAGTTAGCTCAACTCCACACGCTGCAGGCTCAAGAAAACGATAGCCGAATGTATGACACGTGCCACAGCCCTATTGTCTACCAGTCTGGTGACCTCGTCTGAATCTTCACTCCTGTTTGGAAGGTTGGTCTCTCTGAGAAGCTCCTCAGGCGCTGCTTTGGACCTTATGGGGTAAATTTACCCAGGATAAATTCGAAGCTCCAGCAACAGGCAACAAGCAGGAAGGTAACGAAGAACGTAGGGGCAAGGGAAGTTCTAAGAAGATCACAGCTAGGATGAACATCAGTCATCGGGAGTGGAAGTATGCAGGACCGATGACTCGTTCCCGAACTAGGACGACGTAACATCAAGACGCTGTTCTCTTAAGGAGGGAGTAATGTCACAAAAGCTGCTGAGTAGCACTCTGGTGTAGTGGATATGATACTATACTGTTGTATCGAAGGTCATGAGTTCAAAACTCACCTGCTCTGTACAATTTTAATTTCCATATTTGATTCGAGTACATTGTAGAAGTATCCACAAATGGCAAGAAACATTGTACTGGAATGTTCTGTAGCTGTATATATATTGTATGTGATCTGACTGGAGGCAGTTTGCTCCACACTCCTGTATGTGTAAGTGCTGAGTAAACCTTCGTGAAGTGAAGTTAGTGTTCTTCATTCATCTACTTACACCTTCCTCTACGCGACAATATTGCTACAGACTCATTCAAAATCTGTTCATATTTGTTCTTTTTTACTATGCTGCGGATGACCTTCCATGTATGTAATTATGCTTAGCACCTGCTCCTTGGACAACAATTGTCCTTTACTATGTTTCACTGGAGATGGGATTTGTGGCTCCCTGTCCAACATGGATGGTTCACTACATGGTTCAACATCTGTTTCAGTTTCTCTTTCACTTGTTAAACACTTATCAACATCATTGTACTCTTCATGTACATTGTCCACACAGTCGAGCTTATATGACATCATATATATATTCCTACTGAAGTTGCTTTTGTATGTTACTTTGTAACACTAAAAGAGATGCCTGTTTTTATGAATAAATTTACTGTACAGTACTTCTTTTTGGCAAATAAACATGTACAGTTTGATTATCCGAACAAACCAGTTTTCCGAACGTCCCCCATTACTTTGGATAATCGACGCTCTACTGTATCTGCTTCCGTGCTTCAAAGCTCAAACACACGTCCGCCATGCTGCAGTTACTTCCTTGGCACTGCTGCCACCTGTTGAAGAAACATAACATTACCTTCTCACAGATATCTAACCTTGTAGAACGGGAAATAAATTGTCTATGACAGTTCAAAGTGTGTATACATTTCTTTGACGCACCCTGTATTAATTTTAATATTTTCAGACAAGATGACACAAATTTAAATATTTATCATAAGCTCATTGGAGGCGATTTTGAATTTGATGATTAAAAAAAAAAAAAGTAGAGTAAATGTTGGAATGATCAATTTGTATTTTTCATGATATACATGACTAGGAAACCAAATGAAGGCAAGTTCAGATATAAAATATAGAATTTCATAATAACACAAGAGTAACAAATCTTTATTCTTGATTTTCTAACAACATGAACATTAAACAAGAACATTGAACATAATTGTTGAACGTTGAGCTTTAAAATAAAAATGTAATATGGAACTGATCTTTTTTTTTATCTTTAGTAAATGTTTCTGAAATGCAACCCAGCAGTTGTTGAAAAAGCCAGTCAAAATAGAAGAGTAAAAGAGCAAGTAAAAGAAAGTTTAAAAATGGAAGAAACTACCAAGAACAGAATGTGAAAAATATAAAAAAGAAGATCAACCTGTTATCGATGCAATCAAACAAGTAAAACAAGGAATAGAAGGTTTAGGTCATAGTGTTCTGAAAGTTATTGAAGGAAATAGAGAGCTTGATAAACAAATGGTTCCTTATCATCATTTTCATCCAAAAGAATTTGATGTTCCAGATGAATTTCCATTTCCACCAATTAAAAGTCCAGATCATGACTATACATTAAAGGCTGATTGTATAAAGCATTTAACCCACAGATTAAGACAGAACATGACCTCAGATCAAAGCTTAACCTGAAAATCTGCATTGTATAAACATTAATACCAGATGATATCACCATGAAGTCAGATCATATTTGACTGGCGAAAATTCGCAGTTCAAAGTCAGGCTCAACTCTAATCGTCGGCCTATAGTGTTGTGGCATTATGATTCATTGCATTTGTTTTTTTTTGTAGATTCCAATTGAAATAATGAAAAAGTTGTTATTAACACAAAAAATGGTAAGTAAATATGATACTAAGACACTCCCACCCCAGTGATTCTCAAAATAACTTTTTCGATCTGCAAGCTTAAGTTAAGGCAACTATCAGCTACAGTGTGTGCATAATGATCAATATTATAATAGCTTTTGGGAGACAACTTGTAATTTATATGATTATTTCAAAGGCATTATATAGACACTTAACAGCAGAGTAAGAACGGAACATTCAAAACGTTTGCAATGAACAGAAGTACAGGATTTTTTAACAGTAACTAGTAACTATTCAGAATCTCTTATATATTTTCTCTCCCAGCCCAAGCAGTAGAAACTACGCAATTCATATTAAATTTTTAACAACCAAACATGCCCTTAAATTGCTATGACAATTCCATGTATGTACGCCGATAAATAGAACATAAGCAAGTCTTGAAATACCTAACCTCATGACACTCATTCATATCAGTCAGTGGCCAAGAGCTTGCATGACTACTATGCAATGCATCACGTGTTTGAACCCATGTCAGATCTCTGATTTTTTTTTCTGTTTGTTACTACTTTCTCCACTTTATTGTTCACAAAGATAATTATAACATTATCATGCTTTTCCATTCCGTACATTGAAACCATGCCTTACTGTATGTTTTCCGAGCGTTCTGGACCACTGTTGGAAAATATTCTGTGTGCAACAACCCTATGTGATATGAATTACATTGTTTCCTTTCGTTTACTTTACAGGTATCTGAGAGTTCAGATGTGTGCACTGAGGACGATGATGACTAGGTCTTGCCAGCCGGTGTCGCCGATTGGTTCTAGGCACTTCAGCCTGGAACCGCGCGACCACTACGGTCACAGGTTCGAGTCCTGCCTTGGGCATGGATGTGTATGATGTCCTTAGGTTAGTTAGATTTAAGTAGTTCTAAGTTCTAGGGGACTGATGACCTCAGATGTTAAGTCCCATAGTGCTCAGAGCCATTTGAAACATTTAAACGACTAGGTCCAGCAAGCTCCCTGCACCTTACATGAAAGGGTGAACCCACTCTTGGAATTAAATAACAACTCATTTAAGCTGATGTTTTGTACATATGTACATACATTTATGCTTGTTCCATAGATCATGAATACAATATTTCGTAATGATGTGGAACGTGTCACTTTAACATAGGTTTTCTTTACACAAAATAATTAATTAGGTAATTAATTAATTTTTTTACATATCTAAGAATTCATCTGTTGAGTGGAAGGAGTTGTCATTCAGAAATTATTTTAATTTGCTTTTAAATGTTGGTTGACTATCTGTCAGACTTTTAATGCTATTTGGCAAATAGTATAGATTTTTGTGCCAGCATAATTCACCCCTTTCTGCGCCAAAGTGAGATTTAATCCAGAATAGTGAACATCATCCTTTCTTCTAGTGTTGTAGCCAAGCACTTTGCTATTATTTTTGAATTGGGATGGGTTATTAATGACAAATTTCATAAATGAATATATGTATTGTGAAGGTACTGTGAATATCCCGAGTTCCTTAAATAAATGTCTGCAACGTGATCTTGGGTGGGCTCCAGCTATGATTCTGATTACACGCTTTTGTGCAATGAATACTTTCTCTCTTAATGATGAATTTCCCCAAAAGATGATGCCATATGAAAGCAGTGAATGAAAACAGGCATAGTAGGCTAATTTACTGATATGTTTATCACCAAAGTTTGCAAAAACCCTAATAGCATAAGTAGCTGAACCTAATCATTTCAGCAGATCATTAATGTGCTTCTTCCAGTTCAATTTCTCATTAATGTACACACCCAGAAATTTTGAGTATTGTGCCTTAGCAACAGACTTCTGTCCGTAATCTATATTTATCAATGGTATTATGCCATTTACTGTGCGGAATTGTATAAACTGTTTTTTCTCAAAATTTAGTGATAGCCCATTTGCAGAGAACCACTTAACAATTTTCTGAAAGACATTATTTGCAATTTCCTCAGCTGATTATTGCTTCTTGTGTGTGATTCCTATACTTGTATCATCAGCTAAGCTCCTACGTTTAAATATCATAAGTAGATGGCCATAATCTGCGCACAGTAGCAATATTTTTGGAAACTCATGTGTACATCCTCTGTTGGAAACAGGAGAAATTCTGGAAGGGATACTTCTGGGAGACAGTGGCTATTAGTGTTGCAGGCATTGGTTGATGCCACTACTTTGTGAAGAAACAGATGCTGAGAGGATCTATAATCGTGCCTAAAAGAATACAAGATTTTCTGCTGAGAGAATGTTTGGCTTAATGCAAAGATGATTTCTCTGTTTGAGTTTAGTAAATTATGCAGCAGTTACAATAGTTGCACAATATGGCTGTCAACACATCAGAGCAGGAGTCTGAAATTGATGACAGTGTATTTGCTGGAAGAGTGTATACAGACATTCCAGTACCTGCAGAACATGAAGTTAACAGGGATCATAATGCAGTGAGAGCGGTATTCATTATGAATGTATTTACGTAAAAAGTTAAAAAATTGGAGTAAATGTACAGAGTCAGTTTGAAAGCCAGATTTTCTTTTTCTTTCCTTTAGTTCTAGTTACTTCTCCATCTCTGGTTACAGAATTCTGTATCAGAACAAAAACACCGTGAATAATATTATAAACTACCTGTTGCACAACAAATTCACCTCAAAATATTTATCAGAACATATGAAAATGTATCAAAACACAGCATATAACTTCAGGATGAAAACTGTCCACAAAGAAATTCCAGTAGGCTACATACCAACAGAGAACGGAGATAACAGCAGTCACAATGCAATGAGTGCGAAATTTATTAACAAGGTATTTACACAAAAAGTACAAGATTGGAAAAATTTACAGTATGTCAGATTAAAAGTCCGATCGTCTTTTTATTTCTTTAAGTTCCAATTCTTTTATTTCTAGTTTGAGAGTTTCCATTGTTATCTCATATTCCGCAAGCAAGCACTGTACTTTGATGTTATGTTCACAAACAAGGCGTTCTAATCTTCTGTTGTAAAACTGGTAATTCTTATCAAGAACATTTTTTGTTCTTTTGGTTTTGTGACGAACGCTGATACTATTACAGAATCCTGACTGGCCTGTTGCATACCTACCTGTAATTAGAGGCAGTGTGGAGTGGCCGCAGGGTTTGAGGTGCCATGTCATGTATTGCGCGGCCCCTCCCGCCAGAGGTTTGAGTCCTCCCTCGGGCATGGGTGTGTGTGTTGTTCTTAGCATAAGTTAGTTTAAGTTCATTGAAGTAGTGTGTAAATCTTGGGACCGATGACCTCAGCAGTTTGGTCCCTTATGAATTCACACACATTTGAAATGTTTTAAAAAATTGGGGTTATTTTCCATGCTAAATACACAATGTTGTGCTATTACAGTGAAGTTGTTACATCGTTTTAGAGCATTGCTGTTCTTGCCAACTCAATGTAAACATTCTGTCTTTCATTTTCATTTTCACTGTCTTCAACAAGAGCAATATTTTCATTCGGAGTTACAGCTGTCTCCTCGTTTATTGATGTTGTGAATGAATTGCAACCAGAGTTATCTGAATCTGTATCAGAACAAGAACATAACAAATAACATTATGAGCTATCTCTTATGTAGTAAACTTGCTTCAAAAGAATTTATGCAATCGTATAAAAATATTTACAAACCACTGCACGTAACTTCAGGATGAAACTCTGCATCGTCATCGTAAGGGTAGGAAATAGGAAAAAAATGTGGCTTCAGGGATGCAATTAGATTTCATCCACTTTCTGTAACAGTAGGCTTTAAGAAATCACTGCCTCCAGTTTTATGCATTTCAACCTTGGAAAGATTTGACACTATTTTTGCTCCAGTTTACATACCACATACATAAAAAATGAAATGTAATAGTTAGAAAGTACATCTTGAAATTATATCTTGTCATGTGCCAATGCTTTCTTGGTCCTTTTCTTAAGATTTTTGTATTACATTTACAAACTTTTCCAATCATGACATGTCTCGATGATTTGAGAATTAAAGTCAACAGCTACTTCTCTCCATGCCTTTACCTTGTTGGTCACAATGACTTTATCTGTTTACTTGTACTCCATTATATCTTTATACACTCCTGGAAATGGAAAAAAGAACACACTGACACCGGTGTGTCAGACCCACCATACTTGCTCCGGACACTGCGAGAGGGCTGTACAAGCAATGATCACACGCACGGCACAGCGGACACACCAGGAACCGCGGTGTTGGCCGTCGAATGGCACTAGCTGCGCAGCATTTGTGCACCGCCGCCGTCAGTGTCAGCCAGTTTGCCGTGGCATACGGAGCTCCATCGCAGTCTTTAACACTGGTAGCATGCCGCGACAGCGTGGACGTGAACCGTATGTGCAGTTGACAGACTTTGAGCGAGGGCGTATAGTGGGCATGCGGGAGGCCGGGTGGACGTACCGCCGAATTGCTCAACACGTGGGGCATGAGGTCTCCACAGTACATCGATGTTGTCGCCAGTGGTCGGCGGAAGGTGCACGTGCCCGTCGACCAGGGACCGGACCGCAGCGACGCACGGATGCACGCCAAGACCGTAGGATCCTACGCAGTGCCGTAGGGGACCGCACCGCCACTTCCCAGCAAATTAGGGACACTGTTGCTCCTGGGGTATCGGCGAGGACCATTCGCAACCGTCTCCATGAAGCTGGGCTACGGTCCCGCACACCGTTAGGCCGTCTTCCACTCACGCCCCAACATCGTGCAGCCCGCCTCCAGTGGTGTCGCGACAGGCGTGAATGGAGGGACGAATGGAGATGTGTCGTCTTCAGCGATGAGAGTCACTTCTGCCTTGGTGCCAATGATGGTCGTATGCGTGTTTGGCGCCGTGCAGGTGAGCGCCACAATCAGGACTGCATACGACCGAGGCACACAGGGCCAACACCCGGCATCATGGTGTGGGGAGCGATCTCCTACACTGGCCGTACACCACTGGTGATCGTCGAGGGGACACTGAATAGTGCACGGTACATCCAAACCGTCATCGAACCCATCGTTCTACCATTCCTAGACCGGCAAGGGAACTTGCTGTTCCAACAGGACAACGCACGTCCGCATGTATCCCGTGCCACCCAACGTGCTCTAGAAGGTGTAAGTCAACTACCCTGGCCAGCAAGATCTCCGGATCTGTCCCCCATTGAGCATGTTTGGGACTGGATGAAGCGTCGTCTCACGCGGTCTGCACGTCCAGCACGAACGCTGGTCCAACTGAGGCGCCAGGTGGAAATGGCATGGCAAGTCGTTCCACAGGACTACATCCAGCATCTCTACGATCGTCTCCATGGGAGAATAGCAGCCTGCATTGCTGCGAAAGGTGGATATACACTGTACTAGTGCCAACATTGTGCATGCTCTGTTGCCTGTGTCTATGTGCCTGTGGTTCTGTCAGTGTGATCATGTGATGTATCTGACCCCAGGAATGTGTCAATAAAGTTTCCCCTTCCTGGGACAATGAATTCACGGTGTTCTTATTTCAATTTCCAGGAGTGTATAATTTCCAGCAATAAATCTTTCTTGTATTGAAAAAAGTTTTTTTTTTTCCCCCTCGCTTCCATAGTTGTAGCATGACACCATCAATAATAAATACTATACTCTGTTGTTCATGATACGAATAAACCTGATGTAGACATTACACCATGTAGTCTTCTGCATGTGCTTGAATCTCATTGGATTTTGTTTCACGTTGAGTGGAAGTCAAGCTGTGACCAGTATAGTAAAGTATGATCATAAGGATACATTTTATGCTTCACCAGCACATTGAACTTGGGACAGCACTGTTCAGCCAGTGGTCCAAGTAACCTGTAATGACATGAGTAGTTACAGTTCAGACATAACAAGAGATGAGCAAGGAAGCAGTATAGCTTCGAATGTCATTTAATTTTTATCGAGATGCGAGATGAAGAGCTGTGTGTGATGCAAAAGCATACTGCAGGGATTTCACCATACTGTTGAATACTGAAGCCACTAAAGGTATTAATTACCGTCAATCATCTGGTAATCTCTTAGCTGCTTCCTTATCCAAATCGTTGAAATAGGTTTCAGTTCTGGAAGTGTCAAATGCTATGTTGATAATGAGCCTATCAACAACAGTGTCCACGAAGCCAACCAGGAGCCACATTGTGAGTTACCAATCTTTTAAATCTTTTTGCTTCTTCTTTTTTCGACTTTGAAATTAAAGAATATAATCCAGATTCATCTATAATCTGTGTTTGTTTTTTGTTATAAGTGAAACCAATCTGAGAGACAAGTCTTACATTTTGTAATATCTTATGCAGGTCTTTATCGAGAATTTTTTCTAATTGCTTGGTTTGTGTGTTTATATTGTAATATTTTGGCAATGTCTTTCCTTTGAACCATGGATTATTATCTGTATTTACAATCAGTAACACTTGCTTATTATTAATGTAAACTTGTTGTTGACAAGATCAGTGACTCACTCCATTAAGTAAAAAACATCATTATTAGAAATTTTAATCTTATATTTGTCAACTATTTTAATCATATGTGAAAACATTTTAGGTTTATATAAATTAAGATACTTCTACTATTTTTGTTTGTAATATCAACGTCTTCTGAAAAGAATAAAGCTCTAACACTTTTGTATAATTTTGGTTATTTCAAGACACATACAATTTTGAAACAACTGGTGAGTTAAGTGCAGAGTCTTTAAATTGTATTACTAAGCCTAGATGTGTTGCAGAAGATTCATTTGATAATTATGGAACTAGTAAAAGCATAGTGTTTACTTGAGTTGCAGCTCAGTTCCAGGACTCCAACAGCAATCGTTATATTTAATTTCATTATATACTTGTACCTATTTTATTGTTGTGATATTATTGTAAACTAATTTATAACTTAAATATGTCTTGCAGTATTAAATTACTATCATAGTAGAGTCGTATTCATGTATTTTGATAATGTTGTGTCTTGACGCTGTCTTTCCAGCTGTGGCTGGTGAATGACATAGAATTGATAGTAAAGGTAATATGTACAAATGGAATAAAAAGGATACAAGTGGTTCTACAAAGGAGTATCTAAAAAGTATTAGAAGTAACAGAAAAAGCAAATATACTGCTATTAGATTTCATCTTGATAGCAATAACCCTGATATTTTAATCTCAAACAAGAGTCGATCACACAAAAATGAATATATGGTCACAAATGTTCAAAGGATCTAGACAGAAAAGGAAATGTGTTAGATCATGCATTTTTTCCAAAGAGGAATAATGATCCAGTAGATATGGATGATGATGAGTTGTGGTACTCGTGGAGATTGAGATGAATATATCAAAACATGAGACAAATCTGTTTGAAGCTTCAGTTCATGAAATTGGTCACTCATTTGGTCTAGATCATTCAGATGTTTAGGAATCAATAATGGTTTACATTTAGAATTATTTCAAGATGACATCGATGCTATTCAAAATTTCAAGGTAAAAAAAAAAAAATCAATACGACTATACTACAATCTACACCAGTAGTACCAAAGGCTAATCCAAATTAATCAAAGCATTGTGTGAAATTAATAAATCCGATCACTTATTACTTGCAAATGGATTTTTTAACATTTTTTATAAGAAGTGAGTGTAGTTTGATAGTGATATGATTGCAGAATTAATAACCGATTGGTTAACATTCTTGCCACAGGATTTACAAAAAATAGATGGAGTGTATCAAAGACTGTATAGTGATGTTATTTTAAATGTTTTTATTATATGTCTTATATTTTTTATCAAATGATGTAGTAAACTCAATTCTGGTATAACATTTTTACTCTTTAATGAATTTTTCTGTATAGTTGGATGAATGTGGTCTTAAATATAAATAATGAGGAATTATAAGTAATCAGTTTCCAGGCTTACCTACAGGATAAAATTCTGCATTCAGATATGTTAATGGTTTATTGTATTTTTTCAAGGATGATATTTTTTTGAATATAATGAATTCACAAACAAGCTGGCACAACTGATTTGTCTTTATTTGGTATCGATTGTTATAAATCATCAGAACTAATTACAAAGGTAATAAATATATTAAAAGATACATTACAAAAATTTGAAATTTAAAAATCTATTAATTTTTTTTATATAAATGGAAGCTCTTAAATCCAAACTGTCTAAATATTGTTAAACTGAGAAATCAACTGATAATTTTTACTTCACAAAAATACATAAAAGATAGTACAGAACGATGTGTAGACAATGTTTAAATGAATATAATGTAAAAGTGTACAATCAAAAACAAGTTCCTTGTGTTTGCAGAAAAATTATTTCTAAATATTATTATAAAAATCATTTATAATGAATTCCTAGTGAAGAACATTCGAAAATATAGTTATAAATGAATAATGATGCAAAACAATAATTGATATATCTACAAAGAATTTTGTCAGGACATGATAAGTTTTGATTGTTTTTAACTTTATCCATCACATAATGATAACCAAAATAATACATGTAATAAATATGTTTTAGAATATATGAGGAATAAGAAAGGAAATCATCCCATACTTAATTTTTAAATACCTACTAAGCAAGAATTCTTTCCAGTTGAATTTTGAAATCTTAACCTTTTACAAATCCAATAAATTTTGATTTTTAATAAATAGGGGACTAAAATGGCGAATCTCACAGTTGTTCAACTTCGTGATTATTGTGAAAGATATAATTTAAGAGGTTAGTAAATTAACAGAATCTGAGTAAATTACATTTATTAATAGACACCAAGGTGGAACTCTTTGGAAACAGTTAGCTTGTTTTAATGATGGAATTTTCGAAACTAAAGAAGATGAATCACTAAAAAAAATATTTCCAGTTTCAAAAATGGCTTTGAGTTAAAAGAAACCAGAGAAGTAGTTAATGATTATCTGGTTAATAAAGCACTTGCTGACAGATTACAAACTGTAAATTTTAAAAATAACAAACTCAATTAAACCTAGCCATTTCTTAACTGAGGTAAAAGCAAAAATTATGAAAATTAAAAATGATAATCTAAGAATACATCAGAGACTAAAAGTAACTTTTAACTTTTGTTGTGAGTACTAAATGCAAAGTAAAAATATTATGGATTTAAAGTTCTAGATGGAAAACTACAGGATCACAAATGAAGGGGGAAGTTAATTAAAAAATGTAAGAATGGTAAACAAAATATTTTATCAAAAATGGGTATTATGGATCAGGGTGGACATTAAATTATTGATTTAAAATTTAGAATTGACAGGTATGTTCCACTGAGGGGATTGTCTTATATTGACTTACCAGATAAAATAAAAAAGCATGTATTAATGTACAGAATAATGAGCAAATATGTTTTCTGTGGTCTATAAAAACTGCATTATATCCTGTAGATAAAAATGTGGGAAGAGTTACAAAATATAAAAATGTTGGTAATGATCATGAGCAGAAACTTGAAAATTTTGAATTTCCAGTAGTGGTTGATAGCATTCCAAAAATTGAGAGTAAAATTAATGCATCTATTAATGTTTATTCATTTGAAGGAAAATATCAAATATATCCATTAAAACTTACAAAATGTATGAAAGAGGGACATGTAAATCTCCTTTATTTCAAGAAATAAAATAATTCACACTACTGTTATATAAAAAATTTATCTCAGCTGGATTTTTATCACATTAATAGACATGAAACTGTAACATTTGTATGTTATTTGTATTTACTCCATTTCAATAGTAAAGAAAAACCAGATAATCAGACATCAAATTGTTCAGTTAAAAAACCATTAAAAGCAAAAACTGCAGAAAAAGATCCATTTTAAAAATTATCAACATACACAGGAAGTTTCACTCGAGATTTATGCTGATTTTGAGAGTATATTATTGAAGATGGATAGCTGTCAACCAACTCCAGAAAATTCATACACAATGAAATATCAAAAACATGAACCAAGTACATTAATGTGAAGTACATTAATGTCACATACATTAATCAACAGTATAAAGACCCTGTTGTACCAAGCTGTCATAAAAATTTATTGAATGTATAAAACAGGAAATAAAATATATTGGAAAATTCATTCTGAAACTGAAGAAATGAGACCAATAACAAAAGAAGAACAATCATGATATGGAAGATAAAAAAAATTGTACACTGTGTAAGTGTCATTACTCACAGGAAAATAAAACTGTTTGTCATCATGATCATTTGACTGTGAAACTATATAAATCTGTTATGTAATAATGGTAATCTGAAACTGACACATCTGAGTTTTGTACCAATTTATTTATGATTCACATCTGTTTGTAAAAGAACTTGGTTATGATAAAAAAAGAGAGATTTAATACCTAATAATAAAGACAAATGTATCAGTTTTGGTAAGAAAACAGAAAATTTGAAGATGAGGTTTATTGACACATTTAAATTCATAGCTTCTGCACTTGACAAACTTTCATCAAATTTGAAGACAGATGAAATGAAAAGCAACTGAATATTTATCCCAGAAGATTTACTCAGTCTAGTGATCAGAAAAGGTGTTTATTCATATAATTACCTCAATTCTTGGAAGAAATTTGAAGAGACACAATTACCAGCAAAATAAGAATTTTACAGTATACTGAATGACTGTGAAATAAGTGTTGAAGATTCAGCAAGGAGGTCAAGAATACCATACGACCACAGCTGGCAGCTTACAGGCAAGCAAAGTCAGGTGTGGATGGTAGCAATGTCGTGGAGACTGCTCTGAAAAGAGAATCTTGATCAATGGATTCCTTGTGGAATCAGCGTTTGGCCCAGGAAATGCACTTGGAGTGACGAAGTCCCGAGTGCTGCCCTAAATACCACTCAGTTCTAGGATACAGAAGAGCCTATTTTCTTGTCGAAGAGAATAGGCCAATGCAGCTTGTTGCCTCCAGCTGTGCTTGGGTCGCTTCCTGATGGTCAGTCCGAGCATGGCTGCCATGTCTTCCAGAAAACTGTTCTCTATGTGTCAGGCATCTTCAAATCATTGACTTGACATCAGTTGCTGATGCCTCAGACATTAAGCCTTGGTACAGCAGCCACCATATGTTCCAATTGAGGAGTGGGAATATTACCTGTCCCGTGCATATATACATTAGAGAAACTTTCATTTGTACATAAGAACTTCTATCTACTTGAAACAAATAATGATGCAAATGATCACCACACCCATACTAGTGGTAACATTCATCTTACAAGCCAGAGAGAGACTGAGTAAATGCTCTGAAAATGTGAGGCACAGAGGCTGTATGCTATACAATGAATTAACTTGCTCAATCAAAAATAATAAAAACTAAATCATGGAGAATGTCATAACTGTAAGGCTCCAACTTTTTTTATTCTGGTGGTAAATTTATAGAGACCAGTTTATGCCAAGTGCAACTTTAACTTTGTTCACAATGCAATATTGAGGAATGTTGTGATAGTTTAGTGTCAATCAATTCTTTTGTTGATATGTATGCTCTGACCTCTACAGTAAACACATCTTCAAATGGTAAACGCTTCTTCAGCAATCACCATAACATGTGACATGCATCATGAATATGATTTTGTGGATACATAAATAAAACACATTACTGACACTTATGTATATCTAATTTATGACTAGTCTAACAGCACAGTGACATTGTTATACACCCAGAGGACAGTTTGCAAGCAAAATTCATTGTTTGACATAAATATTACTGCATAAATTATAAACCATAGTGAATAGTGTATTAAGCACAAAGGAGGCAACATTTAAAGCTACTAACACCATATTATTCTATTTGCAAAACATTTCCTACAAACATGAATTGTTATATTAATTTTTCAAGCTTATAAATTACAACCTGTTGATCCTTTTTAGCTTTCTTATACTACTCCTTTGCTTTCACTTTATCTCACTTGTGGCTCCTTTCTAAATATTTCACAGTGGAACACAACCCCAACCTATTACTTCACATACAGATTGAACATTACACCAAATTTTCATCATCTCACACCAACACTTTTTTTTTTTTTTTACATTTAATTTGTTTTCAGCTGTAGTTGAATAATGATAATCTCACTTCTACATTTCTATTAAAACAAAATACAGTATAGTTCATTCAAAATAACTGACACATCAACACTTTGTACATTACTTATTCTCAAATTGTTACATCATTTCCTACAGCCTTAAGCAACCCTTTCAGTCTCAATACATTTCACTCACAAAATGCTAAACTACCATCTTAAACCACAACATTTTGACTACATCTTACACACAATCAGACACAGCACAGACAATTCTTTCATTAACGCCAAAGTAACAAATCTCTCTCATACGATCATCTCTTTTTAATACGACTGATGATTACAACTGCTTTTATACATGAGATAGCAGTTACCTGTTTTAATATCCCTGGACTTACTATGAACATTGTATATCTTCTATTTAGCTGTTCATTGACAAATAAATTTAGGTGAGAGCAAAATTTTTGACAGGACATTACATTTTCTTGGCCCCTTCAAAATTCTTTTTCCTCTCAAATTTTTAATTCTACTATCTCTACTACAGATTCCAAAAACTGAGCATGTACTGCATACAAGACAGAAACAGTTCATGTGGTAACTGAACAAACTTACAATATCACAGGTAACAGACTAAGCCTTAATCTCACAAAGACTTATATTACACAATTTCAGATGACCATTTAGCACAAGAAGTAGACACTGACAGTCACAGACAGAATGAAACACAACAGCTCTTTGGCGTCCGGACAGATAACAAATTAAAATGTGTGTGTGTGTGTGTGTGTGTGTGTGTGTGTGTGTGTGTGTGTGTGTGTGTGCGCCACACACACTACTGTATGACTGAAAGTCATGAGTGAAGTGTGCGACCTTTTAATGATTTAGGTACACTGCCCCAGAAGATAATTCCATATGACAGCAGGGAGGGAAAAAATGTAACAGTAAACCAATGCTCTTGTCACCGGATCAACACAATGAGAGATTCTTCTAAGACTATAACATGCTGGACTGAGCTTCTCAGTTAGTATATATATTTTTAATTATGATTCTAGAAAAGTTAATAGGTCATGAAAAGTAGTCACTAGATGTTAATGTAACTCCTTTATTTTCAAAATGTGTTTCGGGTATGGCCTAACATCAGATGACCTGCTAAATTAATGACAAATTTTTACATTACTAGTGTGAACAAGTGCAGAATTGTATTTGTAAAGGCATGATGGCTTGTAAACAAAATTCAATTTTTTTTTTACAGAACTACGTACCACAATGCAACATGAGTACAATGCTGTGACAAAGAATTTTTTCAATTTATAGTACATGAAGTTAATATATTCTGTAAGAACAGTAATACTGATATGACAAGGGCTGCTAGCAGACGAATGCATGTAGCGGCTGTCAACACCGCATAAGTAAACTCCCTGACACTAGATGGCGTGTGAGTTGTGGTACTGCTGCCTGCTAGTATATTACTTTTACGTAAGATTCATTTTACAGTAGAAACAGACATTTGTTAAGTCTTAAAGTGGTGCGTATTTCATGCCAACATATAGGCACAGTAAAACATATTACGACAAGTGGTAAAAGATAAAAAACTGAAGTAAAAAGATTAAACCTATGCATAAAATGTAAGTTACAAAGGAACTTGTTTATTTGACACTATAGAAGATAGTACAATTGTACCAATGAAAAATGTAAAAGATAAATTAAGCCAGCATCTCATCTCATCAAAAATGCTGAAAAACCATTGTCTATCATTTCTTTATTGATTATATTATCTGGTTTAGTATGATGATGAGCGTAAATTTCAGGTCTTCTGCAGTGTTCAAAATGCCCAAATGCAGAGTGTTTAAATTATCACAATAGGACATAACAAATAGTCATTTTCCCTCAAATAGCAGCCCAAAGCACTGCCATTACTCACATAATTGTGTTCCCTGAACCTTGTTTTAAAATCCCTTCCCATTTGGACTATGAAAATACTGTCACAGGACCCACATCTAATCTTATAGAGGCCTGCATGACTGAGTTTATCTAATTTCTTGTCCAAACTGTATTGCAGAAAAATCCAACCTGCACTTTAGTCTTCATAGATACATTAGCAGTTTTTTTGCACCAGGGACCAAAATATGACATGGAAATGCAGGTGACCTTGTCTTTTAGTAAAACTGTGTGCTTCTCTACATTATTAAAAATCTTTTTACCCAATTCTTGAATTATTTTTTTCTGCAAACCCGTTAGGTGAACCAATCTGCACTATTGTGTTACTTTCTTTGTTAATTGTAACACTGTCCAGTCCTAACTTCACCACCCGATAGAACACTGAAGAAAAATACACAAGTTTATGTGTCAAAGCATAAACTTTGTCATAATTACCCAGATAAATAAGAAATATATCATCAACCCACATTTGGTAAAGGTACACTGCTCTTTGGAGATACCAAGAAATTTATTCTCTAAAATATTAATAAAAATAGCTGAGAGAAAGTCAGATGGAATAGAGCCCATAGCAAGCCAATCTTTCTGGTTATATGTTTTTTGATTGAAGGTAAAATAGTTGAAGGAAAGAAACAGCCTAGTAAGCTCAATCAATTCAATTGCTTGAGTGTACTCAATTTTTCCAAACTTCAAAAAAAGTACAATATCTAATGTTTCTTCAACAGGAATACTTGTATGGAGATTCTGGATATCAAACAAAGCAGGGACTGCACAACTTGGAAGTTCTAATCTTTTCAAAATGTGCACCATTCCATAACTATTTTTTATACTGCACAAATGATGAAATGTAAACAACTGTTTTATCCTGGTATTACAGAAGTTATTAACTAAGTCGTTAGGGATGTGACAACCACTGGCAATTGAACGGAATGGATGGCCTATTTCATGGAGCCAAACATGATCACAATTTTGACATTTAGCAAAGCTAAAGTGCAGGTTGGGTTCCATACAAAGAAAAATCTTGGATTTTTTGTGACAGTTTGTATGAAAAATCGTTTCTTTTTACATTTCGAATATAGCAGACAATTTGAGCTATTGATACGGGTTTTAAGATCATTATTGAAAGCTGACAATGGCTATTTTTACTTCTTTCATTTCACTGTCTATGTATTCACTGTCATTATCTAATATTACACAATTATTCTTGTCTGCTTTAGATACTAGCACATTATTATCATGTTGCTTAGCGTTAAAATTTTGACAAATTAAATTATTTGAAAATTCCATTTCATGTTCAGTAAAAAGTAAAGCACAACAAATGTCAGCTTGTGCAAAGTTTGTATCTAGAATGGTCAACTTAATCAACACTGAGTTTTTGAGTGATGAGTTAAATATTTTCAGTGAAGTCTTAAATGTCAATCTTCCTTCACAATTAAATGACAGTGTTATTAACCAGTGACCACAGAAGTTAAGAGTGGATGTGAGCAAACAAAAGTTCCAAGCTTTCCATCACATGCTTGAAAAAATCTAATTTACAGTAGATTTGAAACTAAGGATTTGTTAAACTTCCTAGACCTGTGAATTTCAAGGGTGGGCTCAAAACTGAACACAGACATTATCTGTAAGCAAACAACAACAGATTTAACAATTGCAGCAGATTACTGTCATCCAGTTGCACATTAACATGTGTTTTTCTCTTCAGTGTTCTTATCAGGTGGTGAAGTTAGGACTGGACAGAGCTACAGTTAACAAAGAAATTAATATGACAGTACAGGTTGGTTAAGCAAATGGGTTCACAGAAAAAACAATTTGAGAATTGGATAAAGATATTTTTGAATCAGACAGTTTTACTTAGACATGGTCCCCCACATTTCCATGTCATATTTTGGCAAGTGGTGTAACAACATTGCTAATACCTTTAGCAAAGCTGCAGCGCAGGTTGGCTTCCCGCCCCCCCCCCCCCCCAAAAAAAAAAAAAAAAAAAAAAAAAAAAAAAAAAAAAAAAAAAAAAAAAAAAAAAAAAAAAACCTTGATTTTTTTGTGACATAGTTTGGATGAAAAATAAAGTAAATTCGGTCATGCAAGTGTCTATAAGATTACCGTATTTACTCGAATCTAAGCCGCACCTGAAAAATGAGACTCGAAATCAAGGGAAAAAAAAAATCCCGAATCTAAGCCGCACCTGAAATTTGAGACTTGAAATTCAAGGGGAGAGAAAAATTATGGGACGCATCTCGAAATCGAAACAAAGTTGGTCCATTGTAATATGAAACACAATTTAGGTCGAATGAATGACGATACAGCTACAGTAGTTTGGTTCGAGTCGTAAGCTTAGCAGTAAAGTTTTACCAGGTAGCCATTGCTATGCGTCAGGCGTTCCGTCCGTATTTATACGGGTACCCTTCCTTTTCCACGCGCTTCGTCTGGTTTGAATTGATTGCTTATTTTTCTTTGATCTGATAAGCGCAGTTTTCTTTGTTATAGGTGTTTACGTCACTCTAAGCTGAAAATGCATTACTGTACTGTGCCATGCATTGTTTGTCACATTCTGATAGTGCGTGTTTACGGCCTGTCGCCGCTCGCGGCATGGCTTCCTTTTGTGCGCGCTACCGCTACTGCTACCGCTATAGTCTGTCTGTAAACTCAAGAGCGAGCAGCGCTTTTGGTGGGGGATGTGGCCTTTCCCGGAAGAAACCTGCCACTGGCCTACAGGGCAACCCAAAATCAGTTGCTCGTTACCTATCTAGCAGTCTACTTCGGCGTGCAGTCATATACGTCGTTTCTGTTCGTGGGATCTTAGTTGCCAATCTCAGTCAGTTGACTCTGTGTACTCACTGATATACTTCAGTATCCGGAAGTGACGGATAATCGCCCTGCATTTGCAAGAAAATGTGCAGAATACGAAGAAGATACTTGCGCAGAACGAGAGTTCGATCGTCTCTAACGTTATTACAGCTTGTGTTTAAAGGAGGCTACACAAAAAGAACGGTTGGCTAATATTACCAGTCCCAATCAAAGGGCTGCAGTTTATGCAAACGTCAGCCTCGCCAAAATAGGACGCATAAGGAAGGTACGCGAAAACAAGGTGCTTGGTTTACTGGAATCGCCGCGAAGGAAAACTAATAATTTAGGGAGGAAACCCATTGTTATAGACAGTTTCACAAAATCGGTCATTCAACAAACGATGGAGGACTTTTACATCAACCGAAAAATAATGCCCACATTACGGAAATTACTCACTGGCGTGAAACAAAAAATACATTTTCGTTGCAGAAAGATGTTTTACACAAGACATTGCGTGAAATCGGATTTACCTGGAAATACTTTTCAGACATGTTTACGAAGACAATGACAAAAAAAGCAGTGCGAATCGAACTAATACAACACACGTAATTATAAATTTCTGGTTACTTTTTAAGCACTCTTCGTGTTGCAAGAATTGTTAAGTTTTAAGGCAGCCCTTCAAAGAAAACTTCTACCTTTTAGTAGAAACACAAAGTAAGAACAAGCCTTAAATTCTACAGACTGATGCACTATATCTGGTTCGTCTTACGAATAGAGGAACATACATTCATATGAATAGGCATTCGGTTCTATGTTTGTAGTAGAATCCTGACTTCCGTTCTTACGTTAATATTATTTACTCTATAATGTTTTGTTTTCCTTGTAATCTTAACGCATTTGTCTAAAAATAAAAGCAGACGGGACGTATCTGTACACGGCATCATCACAGATTTAAAGCGTGCATCGCGGCAAAGACTGTACTACGTTGTGGAACAGCCTGTAGAAGCGCCGTGTGACGTAGCAGGGTAGGCAGAGTGGGGACTCGCGCGCTCACTCTTCAGTTTACCGACAGACTATATGAGAGAGGAATCGTCTCATTAGCGAAACAATGGCAAGAAACTGCTATTTATTGTTACTTACACTGCTGCTTTCTTTGATAATGATCAACAAGAACCAAATAATAGACTGCATATGATAGAAGATGTTCTGAACGAGAGCTTAACGAAAATTTTTCTCCGTTTGAAAATCTTTGCAGACGCCTCTTTTGTACATTACATTCTACACAGAAATTAGAGTCATCTTAGATTTAAAAATCTAGTCAATTGCCGTGCTTCATTTCGGACTGTATCACTATTAAGCATAAGAATAATACGAATATAAACATGACATGATATGTATATTCTTCCGCGTTTGCTGTTGTCTCACTCTAGTTTCGTAGTTTATTAGGCAGACAGATTTAAATGAGATAGCAGCAAACATGAAACAATACATGGCAAAATGTTTATATGCGTATTATTCTTATGGTGACGAGAATAATGCATGTGATTCACAATTTACAAAAGTTCCTATTAGCAACCATCTCTTCTCACAGATAGGAAAAAATTCAGAACGTAGAGTTGGCCATATTGACAAACATCCCAAACAGTCTTGCCAGTCGGATTTTCGTAGTACATTGAAATGCTGATACATTTGAAGATGAACAATATGGAATTTGTATTTACTTCGTTGGATAATGTATGAAAATGCAGTGGCGAAAGTCGGGGCGGAGAAAATAGCTCGTCTTCCACCTTTTTTTTTTTTAATTTATTTACTGACGCAGAGGTTTTGGCGCCAGTATTTATCTTTGTGCCTACAAAGCATGCTTGTGTAGCGCTACATATATTCGACGGCAGAAGTAAGTTGTGGTGGCACCCACCAACTTTTTTCAGAATTTCCGCTTGCTTTGCGCTCGATTCTAAGCCGCAGGCGGTTTTTTGGATTACAAAAACCGGAAAAAAAGTGCGGCTTAGATTCGAGTAAATACGGGATTCAGGTCCTGTGACAGTATTTACATACGTCATATGGGAAGGGATTTTAAAACAAGATTCGGCGAGCGTAATTATGTAAATAATGGCAGTGCTTTGGGCTGTTATTTGAGGGAAAATGGCTGTCTGTCACAGCCTATTGCGAGTAATTTAAACACTCTACATTTGGAACCCAAAGGCTCTAGAAGACCTTGAAATTTATGCTTATTGTCTTACTAATTCAGATAATGTAATCAAAGAACAAGTAAGAGAAAATGGTTTTTCTACATTTTGATGAGCTGCTGGTTTAGCTGCTCTTTTACATTTTTCATTAGTGCAGCTTCACTATCTTCTGTTTTATTTGTGATGTACACATAGTGTCAAATAAAACAAGTTACTCCACAACTTTGATTGTATGCATAGGTTTAATCTTTTTACTTCAGTTTTTTTATCTTTTACCATTTGTCTTAAAAACTGAATTTTTACACTGCCTACTTAGAAACGTCACCAATACCTGTTTCTATTGCAAAATAAATCTTATGAAAAATGGTGTACAGCCATGCTGCAGTGCCACCACTCACATGTCATCTGGTATATGTGAGTTAACTTATGTGCTGTTGAAAGCCATTACATTCATTTATCTGCCACTTGTCAATGTGATACCAATATTTCAGTTTTATTTGAATACAATAACTTCATTTATTATAAGTCGCAAGACTTCTTTGTCGCAGCATTGTACTCATACTGCATTGTGGAAGGTATTTCTGTTTTTTTTTTTTTTTTAATTCTGCTTAAAAACCATTGTGCTTGTATAAATCCAATACAGCATGTGTTCACATTTGTGATGTAAAAAGGTGTTATTAATTTAGCAGGTCATCTGATGTCGGGCCATGCCTGAAACGCATCATGAAAATAAAAGAGTTCCATTAACATCTAGTGACTACTTTTCATGACTTTTCAGCTTTCCTAGAATCATAATTAAAATATATATACTAACTGAGAAGCCCAATCCATCGTGTTATGATCTTAGAAACATTTCTCGTTGTGTTGATCAGAAGACAAAAGTGATGGTTTACTGTTGCATTTTTTCCCTCCCTGCTGTTTCACAGAATTATTTTCAGGGGCAGTGTACCTAAGTTAAACAAAGTGTTTATTCGGCAACTCGCCAGATCTGAACCCGATCAAACACATCTGAGATGTGATCAAACATGGCGTCAGAGTTCATTGCTCCCCCTCCCCGGAATTTATAGGAATTAAGTGACTTGTGTGTGTGTGTGTGTGTGTGTGTGTGTGTGTGCAGATGTAGTGCCACTGTGTGAGGTAGATAATCATACATGTTGCAGAAGCCCTTACGCTGATCAGCCAGAACATTATGACCACCGACCTCCTATTGATATAAACCTGTCCAGGCATCAGCATCACCTGGTGAGGAATGACTACTAGTCAGACACATGCATGGTGCATGTGGCATCGGTGGGATGCTGTATGTGTGTAGAATGAGGAAGGAGCACACACTATCTAAGTTTGACCGAGGATAGATTGTGATGGCCTGAAGGCTCGGCACAAGCATTTCGGAAATTACATGTCTTGTTGGGAGTGTGAGGAGTGTTGCGCTGAGTGTCTTCAACATATGGCAAAACCGTGGTCAAATCATATTCAGAGGGCACACGACCACCAGCACTAAACACAATGGCAGAGTGTTGCTTGGTCTGGTTAATCTCAATACCTTCTTCATCGTGGCGATGGGGGCGGGGTGGGGGGGGGGGGGGGGGGGGCAAAAATCTGTCATCTTCCAGGGAACAGCTCTTTGACAACTGTACTGTGGGACAGAGGCAAGCTGGCAGCAGCTCCATTATCCTCAAGGGAACATTCACATGGGCATCCATGGGTCCAGTGGAGCTTGTGCATAGCACCATGACAAGCAAGGAGTATAGTACACTGGTTGCAGATCACGTAGCACCCCTTCATGACAATCAAGTTTGCTGGTGGCAGTGGCATTTTTCAGCAAGATAATGCACCATGTCACAAAGCCAGGTAATTTGAGGGCGTGGTATGAGGAACACAGTGGTGAGTTCCACCTGATGTGCTGGCCCTCAACTCGCCAGATCCGAACCTGATCTAACACATCTGAGATGTGGGATCTAACACATCTGAGATGTGGTCAAACATGGCGTCAGAGCTCATTGCCGCCCCCCCCCCCCCCCCCCCGGAATTTATAGGAATTAAGTGACGTGTGTGTGTGTGTGTGTGTGTGTGTGTGTGTGTGTGTGTGTGTGCAAATGTAGTGCCAGCTCCCTCCAGTGATCTATAAGGGCCTCACTGCTCCAACGCCATGATGTATCACCACTGTTATCCGTACCAAAGGTGGACATACTGACTGTTAGGAAGATGGTCGTAATGTTCTGGCTGATCAGTGTTTAATTCTTACTCACATCCCAATACACTTAGTCTATAATGGGTTGTGTAGCTTACAATAAAAATCAGTTTAAGCTGAAATACAATTTACGCATTCACGGTATAATACAAACAATTTCCATTTAGACTTCAGCTCCTCGTCGAGGGTTCTTCCCATTGTCTGTAACTGTCAACAAGGAGCCTTTGGCCCTACCAAGCTTGGTTCCTGACTCCATTCACACACTGCTGCCACAGTGTCATTTCTGTCACAGCTGCTGTCTGGGTAGCATCATAAGAAACAATGGATATCAGACAGATATCTAGTGTTGATTGGGTTCACATGGTAGTTGTGTCTGCGCTTCACTGATGCTGTTGCCAGAATGGATTTGCAACTTTGTTCCTATCTATCATTCACTTATGCTTTTGCTGTGTTGTACATTTTGAAAGAGAGCTGTGATTTTATTTACATACTATAGCTATTCTTATTTGCGAGGTAAGGTAACTCTGTTTCTAATGAAACAGATTGCCATTTTCCTGTAGTAGTATATAGTTCATCTGCTTACTATACACTCAAAATACCATAACTTTTGTTATGTAGTTACATATTTATGATCACATCTTGGTTTGCAACTTATACTAATCATTGTTTAACAACACATGAAGCAATATATAACATACACAAGAACATTTTTTGTAGGGAACTAAAATACCCATTTTTCTTACATAAAATTACTAACAGGAAAGATCTGTACATCAGTACCGCAATGCAAAAGGTTATGAGGCAAACAATGGCATTTTATTTTCATTGTGTCTACAATTGGCAGAATTTTCCAAAGTCTGTCTTAGATTCTCCATTGATACTACAGTACTAACCAAGCATATATTATACCTTAGGTTCAGTAACTGATCTCTATTCATACAAGGGAGGATTGGAAAGTAACACATAATAATTTTTTGTGCCCTGGTATTGGAGCTAGAATGCTGAAATTTCAGCTGTAGCTCAAACTTCAAACTATATTGTCATGAAATTCTAATTTTCATGTGAAGTTCTAGTGAGAGAAGCTTGAATTATGAAAGAAACATTGCGCGCATTTACTGTTGTCATCTTGTGAAAAGTGTAGTTTGATATCTGTGGACCAAAGGGCATAAACCAACTGAAATTCACAGAGACATGTGCGATATGTAGGGGGATGACTGCATGGATTGTAGCAATGTCTCCAGATGGTGTGCACGCTTCCAAGAGGACCCTATGAATCTTAGCGATTCACCACATTCCAGCCATTCGGTAACAGCTGCAACCCCACAGAATGTTGAAGCCATTGAGGCAAAATTTTGAACAACTGATGTGTGCAATTGTGAATCTTATCACAGCAGTTGGGAAGGGAGTGAGACAGGATTGTAGCCTATCCCTGATGCTATTCAATCTGTATATTGAGCAAGCAGTAAAGGAAACAAAAGAAAAGTTTGGAGTAGGTATTAAAATCCATGGAGAAGAAATGAAAACTTTGAGGTTCACCAATGACATTGTAATTCTGTCAGAGACAGCAAAGGACTTGGAAGAGCAATTGAATGGAATGGACAGTGTCTTGAAAGGAGGGTATAAGATGAACATCAACAAAAGTAAAACGAGGATAATGGACTGTAGTTGAATTAAGTCGGGTGATGCTGAGGGAATTACATTAGGAAATGAGACACTTAAAGTAATAAAGGAGTTTTGCTATTTGGGGAGCAAAATAACTGATGATAGTCTAAGTAGAGAGGATATAAAATGTAGACTGGCAATGGCAAGGAAAGCATTTCTGAAGAAGAGAAATCTGTTAACATCGAGTATAGATTCAAGTGTCAGGAAGTCGTTTCTGAAAGTATTTGTATGGAGTGTAGCCATGTATGGAAATGAAACATGGACGATAAACAGTTTGGACAAGAAGAGAATAGAAGCTTTCGAAATGTGGTGCTACAGAAGAATGCTGAAGATTAGATGGGTAGATCACATAACTAATGAGGAGGTATTGAATAGAATTGGGGAGAAGAGGAGTTTGTGGCTCAACTTGACAAGAAAAAGGGACCGGTTGGTAGGACATATTCTGAGGCATCAGGGGATCACAAATTTAGCATTGGAGGGCAGTATGGAGGGTAAAAATCGCAGAGGGAGACCAAGAGATGAATACACTAAGCAGATTCAGAAGGACGTAGGTTGCAGTAAGTACTGGGAGATGAAGAAGCTTGCACAGGATAGGGTAGCATGGAGAGCTGCATCAAACCAGTCTCAGGACTGAAGACCACAACAACAACATAACAGCAGTTCAACGTTACCTGTGGTGCAGTGAACAATATTGTTCAGGACATGGTGAAATTTTGTGAAGTGCTCACTGGGTGCCTAAGAACCTGACAGACAACCACAAGGGCCACCAAATGATAACAATCTTGGGTCACCTAATGTACAACACCACAGAAGGGCTGACTGAAAGGAATCACCACTGGTGATGAGTCAGGGTACTACTACCCATTTCAAACTGAGCAGACCTCAATGGAGTGGAAACATGCTTAGCACCAGTATGAAAAAAATTCAAAGTGTCTCAATCTGTTATGAAAGTGCTTGTGGCAGTGTTTTGGAATATGCACAGAGTGTTATTAGTGGAGTTTGCTGAACATAGGACCACCACAAATGCTTCAGCCTACATTAAAACTTAACCATAGTTTCATTGTGCCCTTTGTGATAAATGCCAAAATATTAATTCTGAAGGTATCAGACTTCTTCATGACAATGCTTGCCCCCAGATTGCTGCTCCTGTTCTTGAGAAAATTGCCAAATTTGGGTGTGAGGTACTCCAGTATCCACCATACAGTCCAGACCTTGCACCATTGGACTTTGATCTGCTTGGTTCCATGAAGAAATTCTGGCTGGCCAATGCACTGCACGAGATGCATAAGTGAAATCAGCAGTCCGCAGATGGTTGTACTCCAACCAGACACATTTTTACTAACAGTGCATATTGAAACTAGTATCATGATGGTAGAAATATGTTGAAAACTTCGGTGACTATGTAGAAAAGTGAGTAAAAGATGTAAGTTCATTTGTTATCTTTTTTTGTTTTGTTACCTATTAAACTTTTCAGTAATAAAATTATTGGGTGTTACTTTCCAATCTTCCCTTGTAGTATCAATAAGAGCACACGATGGAACGGATCTCCGTCAGCACACGGGCAGCCTTGAATACCTCTTACACTCTATCAATAAATTAATCCCAGATGTTATTACTCAGGATTACCCTTTCTTTACAATACTGTGTGTGTTTGTGACCATTCCTGAACCCTCAAAAAAAATTTTTTTTAGGTAGTCAGAAAAACAGTCTGCAGGAAGCCCACTAGTGGAGGATTGCAGAATAAAAAACAGGAATAGGGAATGATTTAGATAATTCACATCACATCTCTTACCTGTCTCTGTAATTATATTTTGGTTCATGAAAGTTTTCAATGAAATCTCATCTCGGGAAAAGCAGTGGTCTGGCACTTTCTGAGATACTGTGAAGATTTGTATACTTCAAGAACTTCTTCAGCACAGATATCATCATTAAATGAGTCCTATACTTGGTAACTGTTTGAAGAAGAGGCCAAAAGTTTGTCATCTTTATCTGGCATAGTGTCATTAAAATCAGAATCCTCTAAGAGAGAACGAATCTTTCGAATCTGCATATAACAAAGCTAATGTGCATCAAAGCTTTCCCATTAAAAAAAACTGCATGAGAAGCAGTGATAGAGAGAGCACATAAACCTGCTTACTCAGGGATAATGTTATGTAGTAAAAACCTAACCCACACAGTCAAGCTAGTAAAAAAAAAAAAAATAAATAAACAAGAGAAATATGTAACCCAGAACATGCACAAACATTGCCAGGTCAGTTGGAGGCAAGGCGACTCAGTCGAGCCAGGGAAAGGTAGGGAGGGGGGCAAGGGGAATTGTCAAACTTGCACCATCTAATATATTATTTTTTTATTACAAGAGCATCATTACAAAATGAATGCCTCTCACTTTTTATACTGAGCCTCGGTCAAATTATGTCAGTTGGTGCTAATTTCTGAATCTTCCCACTATGAAAGACAGCTGCAGCAGAAGATCATCCCTAAATGGTGTCTGACATCAAGGTGAATTTGAAACAAATGTGTCATCAAATTACTCATTACTAAAAAAGGTTGTACCAGTTGAAATTCATCAATAGTATTAAAGATGTATGGATATGCTACAGTAGATGTGAGTAATGTGATACGCGAAATGTATTCACATTTGTGAATATGGACAATCATCAGCTGTACAACAGAATGATGACAATGAAAATTTGTGCCAGACTGGGTCTGAAACCTGGGTCTTCTGCTTATCCCACACAAGTGGACACCTTGCCATTACTGAGCCCACATATCCAAAGGAACTTTGCACCGCACTTCTGAACAAAGCAGGCACTGCAATATCACGAGTAATGTGAGTTGATGTATAACACTGGGTTCAGTTTTAGTGGAAAGGACGTGCACACTAAGCCAAGCCATGCCCAACACCACTCAAGTGCCATTCATCACGACAAACAGTGTCTTGATCAAATTATCCACAATGATTGGCAGAGTATGACTGAGAAATTGTGTGCACAGCCAAATATCAGCTGCAGTGTCTTAGAAAAGACGCTACACAACCTTGATTGTCTCAAAATCTGTGCGAGATGGGTTCCACAGTTGCTTACACGAGACCAAAAACATCATCTAATTGGAATCAGTTGTGAGCCACTAGACTGATGAAAGCTGAAGGTGAGAATTCTCTAATCACCACCACCAGAGATGACATGTGGGATCGCCATGATGGACCGCATTCCAATACAGTCAATGGAGTGGAAACGTGGGAAGCTTCAGGAAAGAAATAATCTGAGGCATAGCCAAAAGCAGGCAATGTGAAGCACACATTCTTCTAAGGCAGGCAGGGTGGGACTCTTTCGGATGTCAGAGACACTGTCTATTCCGAATACTGCAGGGTGATACTGACTACGCTGAAGGCCCAGGTTTCCAGAGGCGGGCCAGAGAAGAAAAAAAATTTCTGCCTGAAAAATGATAATGCCAGGCCCTACAACATTTCTGCAGCTGTGGAACTCACTGGCAAATTTGCCTGGAGTATCCTAACACATCCAGTCTATAGTTCTGAATTACCATCATCATATTTCCATCTCTTTGGGATATTGAAAGATAGATTGTGTGGCCAGGAATTTCCAGGCTCTGACAGTGCTGACAGAGCTGTACGGCAGGTTTTTATGAGAGCACTACATGCAGGCTCTTGTTCATAACTGACAAAAGTTAAAAACTAACAGTGGTGACTGTGTGGAAAAATAAAAGTATATATCTGCAACCCTGTTGTATTTAACTGTGTTGTTGTGCATACAGTGTCTGTTATGCGTTCCATGAAAATAAATGGGAAGCATTAGTTTCAGAACGACTCTAGTGTATTTCAGCTGAATGTCACGCAAATTGGTATCACTAGCAGCTTCGACTTCTTAGGACGTTATCACCAGATGATATGACTGTGTTAGACAGAACCTCACCAAGGTATTACTGAACAGTGTTTACACTGTGAAAGCAACATCTGACCTGTTCTGTTGAACTTTGATGAGGTATTATGCAACACAGTCAAAACATTTGATCATGACTTACTCAGAAAATGAAACTGGTAATGTTACCCATTAGTGTGACCTGAGATCAAAACATATAAAAAACAGTGTTAGAAGTGACTGGATGATGGAAACCAGTTGAGTAAAACAAATCAGAAGGGATATAAAAGGGCCCCTTTTAGGAATTGTACAAAGTGATTTTGCATAGATTTGTGTGTGAAAATAAGATGAATTTTGTTTTCGAATAGGAGTGAGTCAAAGTTTGGTAGGGATGTTAAAAGGGTTATTTCCATAGTTAATAATAAACAAGTTACAAAAAAGAATAACATGAGCTCAGTTCAGATCAACATTGCTCATATAACTGGGAGCAAAGGGGGAGGGGAGGGAGAGGAGAGGAGAGGGGGAGGGGAGGGGGGGGAGGGGGGAGGAGAGGGTTCAGGGTTTGTACTGATGTGTGGCACCTGCAGTCTGGTGGCATGTATATCTCATATCTTACTACTGAACAATGGTAGATGTGGAACTCTTTGTAGAGTTAGTAAAGTCAACTCACAATTATTTAGGAACTTGATTGTTGTTGTTTTTTTTTTATATAAAGGTTGTATTTTGTTATTTTGATATCTGTTCTGAGGGCATCCAAGGACATGTGTCTTATACATGAACAGACAGCGTGTCTACTGGGAGTGGGACAGTGAAATTCTAATTACTTGCTGTTGAAACTCTGTAGACCATGGAATTTTGGCATGAAGGAGTGTAGAATTTTATGAATCAGTGAAAGGCAGGGGGAGACAGAGCAAAATAATGTTGAGGAAGAGAAGGGTAGGGTTGGAGGACGAGGGAGGGAGGGAGGAAGGAAGGGAAGGAGGAAGGGAGGAAGACCAGGTCGTGTTGATAATGAGATCATTCGAGACAGAGTAGAGGAGGAGGAGGAGGAGGAGGAGGAGGAGGAGAGAAGGTGGTGGTGGTAGTGGTGGTGGGTGGTGGTTAATTACAGTCAGTATGAGTTTGATCTAGAAAGAACTTCATTGATTCTCGTACACACCTATAAAAAATACAATCAAAGAGATGTTCAACTGACTTGAAGGTGTTTTGTTTTAAATGAAAGTGGTTGTTTGGTGGAACAGAACACTGCCCAGGAGCGAAGTGTGAGAACATAGTCATAAGAGTATGGTGGATAATCATATTTCAATGGACTACCCACAATTACACACTATCTGATCGAAAGCATCTGTACATGCTGATGAAATACAGAACTGATCAACAGGTGTCAGAAGAGGCAGACCTGCCAATATAAAAGAAGGCAGGGTGTATTTTGCTGTCAGCAGGAGAGCTCAGTGACTTCAAAATTGGACTAGACATTCAACTGAGTAACAAACCCATTAAGAATGTTTCAACCCATATAAAACTTTCAAGTCGACTGTCGGTGATGTGATTGTGAAGCGGAAATGTGAAGATGTGACCACAGCTAAACTGAGACTGGCCATATCCCACATAGTGATGTACAGACTGTTGAGCACTGTGGAGGACAGCTGTAAAAAATCACATGAAATCAGTGGAGGGAAACACTCATGATTTCCAAAGTGCTACCAGCGGTCCAGCAAGCACAGTAGCTGTGTGTAGGGAGTTAAAAAGGAGAGGGTACAATGGTCTAGGACCTACTCATAAACCACACGTATCTTTAGTGATGCAGGAGGTGGTGTAAAGAGAAACACCATTGGACAGTGGATGACTGGAAATGACAGGCACAGAGTAATGACTCACGCTATACTAAGTGGCAATTTGATGGATATGGGTTTTGCGAATTCCTGAAGAACACTGCTTGCCATCATGTGTACTGCCAACAGTGAAGTATAGGGGAGGTGGCGTTATGGTATGGGGATGCTTTTCATGGTTAGGGTGTGGGTCCCCTTATTGTGCTTAAGAAAATGTTAAATGTGGAAGGGTATGAACACAGTTTACAGCACTTTGTACCGTATAGGAATAGTTCGGGAATGAAGAGTGCTCATATCGGCATGATAATGAAACCCGTCATGAAGGAGCGCCTGTGAGGCAATGCTTTGTGGACAGTGACATTCCTGAAATTGACTGGCCAGCCCTAAATCCTGACCTGAAACAAGTGGAATAAGACTCCTTAAATGTACTGGCATTCCCAGAATCCCGGTCCGAACCCAGTAGAATACCTTGGGGACAAGTTTGAACGTCGACTCCACTCCAAATGCCAATTATCTACACCACTTCCTCCTCTGGCTTTGGCTCCTGAGGAAGGACGGCTGCCATCCCTCTACAACTATTTGAAGACGTCACTGTTACTTTTCCCAGCACAGCTCGTGCTGTAATAAAGGTGAAGATTACACACACCTCATATTAATGCCCACTAACAGGTCCAGATACTTTTGATGAGAAAATGAATACAGAGAAATTGTAATCCCTCAGTTTATATTACTGTCTCCATATCCAGTAATAACCCAACTTGCATCAACTGCAGCTCTTCTCTAATGTTCCATTAATGTGTTAACCACTCATCTAAATATGTCCACTTCGACATTCTGCTGCCCCATAATGTCACGAATGCACAGCATGCAGTGAAACCAGTATACCCAAGACTCTGTATACTCACACTGAGTACTGACAGGCACACTAAGATGCCTCATCTGGGGTGCTTTGTGTGTCAAATGTTTCCATTTTCTCCCACAATCACTTTAGTCTGCACAGTGTCACCATCACACAATGCTGTTTTGTTGATCTCTAAGCTCCATCACTTTGCAGGCATATATGTACCTAAAGGATGAAAGTGAAAAACTACAAATCAAAATGCAGAAAATAAATTACCAGTGTTTTTCTATTATAAATGCATGTTTCTAAGCATTAAAAACTCATACCAGTACAGTAAATTCTAATGCTGCTGCTGCCGAAGTTTTTGTTTACTTAATATGAGAAAATTTTAATTCAGTGCTTATGTGTCTAATGTTATATGTGATACTAAAAAATGTCATATGTTGCTATTTTTCCCACAACACTTAAGTGTAATCTAATGTAATCAAATCTGCTAACAAACTACATAAAATCTAGGCTCTACTTGCATTTTACTAGCTGACAAAACATGTACATAATACAGGTATGTTATACATACTGGAAGATATCCCCATACGAGTATCTTGGTCTGAATTGTCATCTATGTTTGAAGGATCAGTTCAGTAATTTTCATCCCACTTCCTCTTCTTGTTCTTCTTTCTGTAATAAATGTAAAAACAGGCAATAAAAGCTACAATTCATTACAACAGTTTCAGTATGTTTCACAAAATATCAGTATCTTTTCCTTATTTATTAAGAAACCTATTTGCTTAGCTTCTATTCAACCTAATCACTTGTAAGACACACATCGTTTAACAGTTCCCCACATAAATTTGCACGAAATAAAACACTATTGAAATAATTAGAGAAGGGAATGGACAACTTTGTAATCTAAAATTATTAATTTGTTACGTGAAACTATACACACTAATTATTAGTGTATTTTTGTTACCAGGAAACTAATCTTGCAAAGTATTCAGAATTTTTGTGAAGTTTAAGAAGTAAAAGAGAGGTAGTGCTAAAACTTAAGTAGTGGCTGCATGACTCTCCCTTTCGTGTGTGTGTGTGTGTGTGTGTGTGTGTGTGTGTGTGTGTGTAAGCGCGCGCGTGTGTGTGCGCGTGCATGTAGGGGGAAGAGGGAGGCTGTAAGGCCTTGTACAAACTTTTGAAATGTTGAAGTTTATTTAAAAAATAGTGGACATTGCTTAGCAATTGGTATTATGTTACAGGAACATTTTATAATATGGCAGTTGCATAAAAAAATCTACTTGATTTCACACGCATATAGAAAAAAAGATACTACTGTAGCTGAAGATAGAAATTGTCTTTGAAATTTAGTATTACATGTTAGATGGTGCACAACAAACTACGTTTGGAATTAATTATAACCTTGTGCCAATTCCCTTCGGCGATGCAGAAGATGAAACAGGTTGATAAAATTAAATATTTAATCACATTTTGGAGACCATTGTGATGGGACACTATAATTAAATTATGTTATCTTATACTGTCCACAAAATGTAAACTGAAGATTTCACTTATATCTATTGCTTTTGTGTTTTACACAGGGTTGGATAAACCCTTCTGGGAGTTCATGCTGCTCTCAACAGGGAAATGGTTCCCTAACAGCTGTTTCATCAACTGCATATTGCTATGAATGTTGCTCAGATGTAATGACATTCACATGGATCAGATTTATTGTAAATCCATTAAAAACTTGGCCACTCTTGTCCCCTCCTCCCTCCCCCACTTTAAAAGGCAAGCTTTCTGGTTTGAATCCCAAACCAACACACAGTTTTAATATACCATAAAGTTCAAAAATTGTGCACATTCCACTGCAGAGTAAAATACTCATTGTAGAAGGCTGTTATTTTCAGCATCTTACACTCTGATTCAAGATTCAGAATGAACATTTGCGGGACATAGCACACACACATCATGTGAAATGTTTGTACCATGAAATGTTTGAGAACTTCAGGTATTCTCAGTTCTTGAAGATGCAGTCAGAATATCAGTTTTTTGATGTTCATCAGGAGTTTTAGCACTGAATGGACATAACCTTTTTTGTGTTTGAGCCATAAAAAGACTTTTTTTTTGTCCAGTGTGATCTTACAAACACAATTATTATTGTTATTATTATTATTATTATTATTATTATTATTATTATTATTATATGTCTCCCAGTTTAGGATTCCCTCATGAAGTCCATGTGAGTACATAAAACACAAAGCAATGTTCATGTAGAAGTTTGAAAGCATTTTTAAGACTTGGTTGATGATAACTGTAAGACATCTCTCCGACAACGTGTCACCCCAAGAGCAGTGACACCTAACAAAAGGAAGTCACTTCAAAACATTGACTTCAACAGATCTTGAATGGCTAATGCACAGACAAAATATTTGTAGCACTGTAGCATCTGTAAACATGACCACCTTATTTCGACTGGGTGACATTATACATGCTTACAGTGCATATTCAAGTATAGAATGAAAAAATATTTTGTATGTTAACAATAACACTGGTTGGGTCCGCTATGTTTCAAAACTCATACTAGATTTAGTCTATTACCTGATCTCATTTACTCTGTTGAATATCTCTGGCTTCTTAAAAGTTCTTATAAGAGAATTCCAAGATGTTTCAATGATTTCTTGTCCCTAGAATCAAATTTTTAATTTGTGTGGCTTCTGTGCTTGTAAAATGGTGAGGTGTTGGTACAACATCAGCAGGTGTTTTGTGGTATTACATCTCGAGGACAGGGAATAGTATAGGTTGAGGCCAGGGAGTTATGGGAATGAAGGATATGTTGTAGAGAGAGTTCCCACCTGTGAAATTCTGAAAAGTTGGTGTTGGTGGAGAGCATCTAGGTGGCACAGATCTGGAGAGAGACTGTGTCCAATAGCTTAAGCTCTCAACATAAAATCCCAGTTATAACATTTTTATTATTTTGACAGGAATTTAAAGTCCCGAGTATCCTCTGGCAATTTAAGAACAGACTTTTTAAAAAAATAAACCCACATTTATATCCATTCCAGCACTGATAGTTAAGTGTTTAGCTGCGAGAAAGCATCTAGTCCTACATTAGTAGCCTGGTTGTCGTGTTTTGGATGAGGTGGTTGCCACTACATATCGTTTTTACTGTGCACAGCTTTGGATACTTGACAACAAAATGCTTGCATTCAGCCTCTCTCTTGCATTATGGTTTAGACTGTAGTGATCCTGAGTTTGACACTGAATTTAGTGGCTCAGGAAGAAGAGAAGAATGCGACGTTACTTCACTGGAGACTGAAAGTGATGATATTTCATCAATTGAGTGACAAGTGCTCGGCAGTGGTACGAGATGAATGCATCAACTGTGCTCCAGCCAGCTCCTCAAAGATTTATGTTCACAGGAAACCACTGTTAAATACACTATGAGACCTCAAGCAACACAGAAACTAAAATATGACATCAAGTTTCAGGATATTTTAATCAGAGTCCAGTGCACAAGTATACCTCGGAATTCTGTTACTGGTAACCTTCAAAATTTTGTAACTCATTATTTCAAGCTTTAAAACTATCTTTATATGTTTATATGTAATGCCATTCATATACGGTGTTTTACATTAATAAAAAATAGTATTTGGGACAATTTGAAAAAAAAAAAATCAAAATGTTAATGTACTTTTAAATGTGAGTGTCTGCCACTCAATGCCTCCTCTATGTGGTAAGTAACATTCTATCCTAATGCAGATTATTGTGATTCCCTGTAGGATTTTCCACAAACCTACAGACCTTACTTTTATTCAATACTGCAGCAGAGCTTTAAATTTCAGACCTTAAAGGTGTAATTAAAAAGCAACAGTTCAAGCCATTGTTCTGTAAGTTGGTCAAGCCATTGTTCTGTAAGTTGACAGTACTGTTACCAACGATATAAGGAATGCCCTACCAATGGTCGTATACCACAGGCAAGCAAAACATGGTGACATCCAAGCCTAGGTTGAGCAAGTGGGTATGCACCCCGTAAAGTAGGGATGGCTGAGTTGTTGGCAGTGGCGATGAGGAGGAGGAGAGCAGAGGATCAGGATTTAAGAGTAGTTTGTAGATGAATACGAATAAGTCAGAATCGGTGTAAATGAGGTAGTGGGCAGGGGGACTAGTGGCATTTAAATTCTCTTTGAATAGGCACTGTGAAGTGGTACAGTGACCGGGCGTATCTACTGCCAGTGGCTGCCGGGGTTTGGGGCTCGGAAGCATGAAAGTTTGCAGTTGGTTGCATTCTCACTGGACCTCTGTTGGTACAAGCAAGCTGTGCCTAGTTCGCAGTGGTTGTCATTGTCAGGATGGCAGTTAGAACTGTGCCTGCAGGAGCTGCTGTTTTCTCCTGGGCCGGCATCACATATGTGAGAGTGGTCAGCACCTGGCAGTGGGTGCATGAGGTGTACATGGGCGACACTGGTGGAGAGTGGTGGTGTGAGTGATGTCTTGCATGCAGTGGGGTGGGGGAATAGCTGGTTGGAGCCGTGGGGAGGTAGCCAGCAATCTGTGTCACAGCTACAGTGGGGAAGGAGTTCAGGGTTTCGAACAATTTACAGGCCAAGACCGTTGCGTTACCTAACGATAAATGGGTGTGTGAGGCCACGGCAGCCAGTATGGGGGCAGCAAGGTGCACAAGCCAGCAGTTTAGGAGCAGGCCCTTGGGGGAGGATGCACAGTTCGACGAGTGCTCGGATGTGATCAAGCAGCAAGGATGGGTGCCTGTCGTTGCACTGGTTGGACTGTAACAAATTATGTGCACGTTGCAGCTCTGAGGGTGCAAAGCTGGATATGATGCATTCTTTTAGTTTAGTGTAGCTGCCAGAGGGGGTTGCTATGAGATAACATCCCAGACTTGAGTGGCAAGGGTCGTGTTGAGCTGGCAAACAACCATTCTGAATTTCGAAGCATCATTTGTGATAGAGCAATCTCCAAAAACTGCCTCGATGGAAGCAAACCATAGGCATGAATCTTGTGGGTTGAAAGGAGCCAAGTGAGCAGCAGTGCGATCGAGGGGAGGGTATAATGATACAGCCTTCCCCAAAATTCATATGAAATGTCTGATACCACATTTTTTATATGCATTCAGATAGTTATCGGACAATTCAGTGCTTCCTAAGGCCTTGTATGTTTGTCTTTATATATATCATTCTGTCCTATTTGATAAAAAAATTGATATTCATTGCGAAGGCATGTGGAATATTCAGGAAGGACGGGCATTGTCGTAATTATTGGTGGATTTTTGTCATTGATAAAATTATGAACATATACTAAATTAAGTAACTAGTCAAGAAACAGAAGTAATAAGTCCTTAGCAATAAATACCTAGAGGGTGCAGATATGTTAGCATGAAAAATCAATACTTCTAATTAACAAAATAGTAATCTAAAAAATCCAATAACAGAAGACCTCACTGTCTTGAGAAACAGCTTAAAAGTTATTACCAAGCAATGTATTTTCATTTGTTATTTATTTTTATGTCTTCCTCTGGAATTAATATTCTTTGCAATTATGTTTCTAATTAACTCTCCAACTGTTTACATCTCACAGTTTTCCAGTTTCCAGAATTTGAGGCCTTATTTGTGCATTTTATGTAGGTAATCGGATAAAGCAAGAGCTTGGTACTACCATTGAATATTAGTAACCAAATACAAACTGTAATTAATTACATAACTAAAATAATACAAGAGACATTATTTTAATTAAAGTTCAGAATGATTTTCTTATGGAAAACTAAAGATATTACTATAAAAGGTTGCCACTGAATATTGTATTTTATACCTTATTCGGCTGTAACATCAGTTGCTTTACATTTTGTAAATTTTAATTGTAACATCAAAATAGTACAAGATTAATAATGCTTTACTTTGGAAGTTTTGTTAAAATTCAGTATGAAGTGATGCAGCATTGCTGCGAGGATTCAGTTTTGAAATTACTTTTGGAAGTCGAAGAGATCAGTGAAGTCTGTCCGTGTTTTGGTTACACGACGAGTGTGACGTTCGGATGTCAATTAATGTGAATAAATTTTGTGAAGCATGAAAATTTTGCATTCATTCAACAATGGACTTAAGTAACATTCAACACGAATCGTTACAAGGGTCTGCAGTCAGCTCATGCTGGGCACGCAGCCCTATTAGGCAGTGCTGTCAGTTGCATGTGGAGTTCTGACACCTCCAAAGTGCTCGTAGGTGCTGAAGTGGCTAACAGGGGGCTGCTGGCTAGAGAGCCCATCAAGCGTGACCACCATAGGGCTGGAAATATGTGGCAGCAACATTGAGACAGAACAGTGCAGGCAGTGTGCCACAGTATGCAGGATGGTGCCGGCAAGCAATATTGCAGAGCAGAAAGTAGGTAGGACACGCACGGCGTGGATCACACAATACAATCTTTGCCTCGTGTTGTTGTGGCAAGGGGTGTTCAGTAGGCTGCACGATAACACTGTGACCTGTCCGGGCACACCGCTCTCAGCTCAAGGAGGGGCGCAGAGGGGTACTGTGGTGTGCACGGTGGGACCGTGTACATGGAGGGGCACGGGGAGGGGTACGACAGGGTGCAAAGGGAGGGCATGTGTGAAGGGGTGCGGGAGAGGTACAGTGACGCATTCGGAGAGGTGGCGTGTGTGGAGGGGTAAGGGAAGCTTGGAGAAGGCAAGGGGGTGAGGGGTGGGAGAGGGATGCATCCAGCCAATCTTATGGGAGCTGATTTTGTGACCGTATGTTTTGTATCCCACCTGGAAGGCAGTGCGTGGGTCTGTTCCTGTAAACTGAAAGGTAGGCTGAATGTAGGAAGTGAGTTGTTGTTGTGGTCTTCAGTCCAGAGACTGGTTTGATGCAACTCTCCATGCTACTCCATCCTGAGCAAGCTTCTTCATCTCCCAGCACTTACTGTAACATACATCCTTCTGAATCTGCTTAGTGTATTCATCTCTTGGTCTCCATCTACGATTTTTACCCTTCACGCTGCCCTCCAATGCTAAATTTGTGATCCCCTGATGCCTCAGAATATGTTCTACCAACAGGTACCTTCTTCTTGTCAAGTTGTGCCACAAACTCCTCCCCAATTCTATTCAATACCTCCTCATTAGTTATGTGATCTACCCATCTAATCTTCAGCATTCTTCTGTAGCACCACATTTTGAAAGCTTCTACTCTCTTCTCGTCCAAACTATTTATCATCCATGTTTGACTTCCATACATGGCTACACGCCATACAAATACTTTCAGAAACGACTTCCTGACACTTAAATCTTTACTCGATGCTAAGAAATTTCGCTTCTTCAGAAACACTTTCCTTGCCATTGCCAGTCTACATTTTATATCCTCTCTACTTCGACCATCGTCAGTTATTTTGCTCCCCAAATAGCAAAACTCCTTTACTACTTTAAGTGTCTCATTTTCTAATCTAATTCCCACAGCATCACCCAACTTTTTTTCGACTACATTCCATTAACCTTGTTTTGCTTTTGTTGATGTTCATCTTATATCCGCCTTTCAAGACACTGTCCATTCCGTTCAACTGCTCTTCCAAGTACTTTGCTGCCTCTGACAGAATTACAATGTCATCGGCAAACCTCAAAGTTTTTGTTTCTTCCCCATGGATTTTAATACCTACTCCGAATTTTTCTTTTGTTTCCTTTACTGCTTGCTCAATATACAGATTGAATAACATCGGGGAGAGGCTACAACCCTGTCTAACTCCCTTCCCCACCACTGCTTCCCTTTCATGTCCCTCGACTCTTATAACTGCCATCCAGTTTCTGTACAAATTGTAAATAGCCTATTGTTCCCTGTATTCGACCCCTGCCACCTTTACAATTTGAAAGAGAGTATTCCTGTCAACATTGTCAAAAGCTTTCTCTAAGTCTACAAATGCTAGAAACGTAGGTTTACCTTTCCTTAATCTTTCTTCTAAAATAAGTCGTAAGATCAGTATTGCCTCACCATTTCTATGGAATCCAAACTGATCTTCCCCGAGGTCGGCTTCTACCAGTTTTTCCATTTGTCTGTAAAGAATTTGCGTTAGTATTTTGCAGCTGTGACTTATTAAACTGACAGTTCGGTAATTTTCACATCTGTCAACACCTGCTTTCTTTGGGATTGGGATTATTATATTTTTCTTGAAGTCTGAGGGTATTTCGCCTGTCTCATACATCTTGTTTACCAGATGGTAGAGTTTTGTCAGGACTGGCTCTCCCAAGTCCGTCAGTAGTTCCAATGGAATGTTGTCTACTCCCAGGGCCTTGTTTCAACTCAGGTCTTTCAGTGCTCTGTCAAACTCTTCACGCAGTATCGTATCTCCCATTTCATCTTCATCTACATCCTCTTCAATTTCCATAATATTGTCCTCAAGTACATCGCCCTTGTATAGACCCTCTATATACTCCTTCCACCTTTCTGCTTTGCCTTCTTTGCTTAGAACTGGGTTGCCATCTGAGCTCTTGATATTCATACAAGTGGTTCTCTTTTCTCCAAAGGTCTCTTTAATTTTCCTGTAGGCAGTATCTATCTTACCCCTAGTGAGATAAGCCTCTACATCCTTACATTTGTCCTCTAGCCATCCCTGCTTAGCCATTATGCACTTCCTGTCGATCTCATTTTTGAGACGTTTGTATTCCTTTTTGCCTTCTTCATTTACTGTGTTTTATATTTTCTCCTTTCATCAATTAAATTCAATATTTCTTCTGTTACCCAAGGATTTCTTCTAGCCCTCGTCTTTTTACCTACTTGATCCTCTGCTGCCTTCACTGCTTCATCCCTCAGAGCTACCCATTCTTCTTCTACTGCATTTTTTTCCCCCATTCCTGTCAATAGTTCCCTTATGCTCTCCCTGAAACTCCATACAACCTCTGGTTTAGTCAGTTTATCCAGGTCCCATCTCCTTAAATTCCGACCTTTTTGCAGTTTCTTCAGTTTTAATCCGTAGTTCATAACCAATAGATTGTGGTCAAAGTCCACATCTGCCCCTGGAAATGTCTTACAATTTAAAACCTGGTTCCTAAATCTCTGTCTTACCATTATGTAATCTATCTGATACCTTCTAGTATCTCCAGGATTCTTCCATGTATACAACCTTCTTTCATGATTCTTGAACCAAATGTTAGCTATGATTAAGTTATACTCTGTGCAACATTCTACCAGATGGCTTCCTCTTTCATTTCTTAGCCCCAGGCAATATTCGCCTACTACGTTTCCTTCTCTCCCTTTCCTTACTCTTGAATTCCAGTCACCCATCACTATTAAATTTTTGTCTCCCTTCACTACCTGAATAATTTCTTTTATCTTATCATACATTTCATCAATTTCTTCATCATCTGCAGAGCTAGTTGGCATATAAACTTGTTCTACAGTAGTAGGCATGGGCTTCGTGTCTATCTTGGCCATAATAATGTGTTGACTATGCTGTTTGTAGTAGCTTACCTGCACTCCTATCTTTTTATCCATTATTAAACCTACTCCTGCATTACCCCTACTTGATTTTGTATTTATAACCCTGTATTCACCTGACCAAAAGTTTTGTTCCTCCTGCCACCGAACTTTACTAATTCCCACTATATCTAAGTTTAACCTATCCATTTCCCTTTTTAAATTTTCTAACCTACCTGCCCGATTAAGGGATCTGAAATTCCATGCTCCGATCTGTAGAACGCCAGTTTTCTTTCTCCTGATAATGACGTCCTCTTGAGTAGTCCCCGCCTGGAGATCCGAATGGGGGACTATTTTACCTCTGGAATATTTTACCCAAGAGGACGCCATCATCATTTAACCGTACAGTAAAGCTGCATGTCCTCAGGAAAAATTACGGCTGTAGTTTCCCATTGCTTTCAGCCGTTCGTAGTACCAGCACAGCAAGGCCGTTTTGGTTAGTGTTACAAGGCCAGGTCAGTCAATCATCCAGACTGTTGCCCCTGAAACTACTGAAAAGGCTGCTGCCCTCTTCAGGAACCACACATTTGTCTGGCATCTCAACAGATATCCCTCCATTGTGGTTGCACCTACAGTACGGCCATCTGTATCGTTGAGGCACGCAAGCCTCCCCACCAATGGCAAGGTCCATGGTTCATGTGGTGGGGGTGGGGGGGCGGCTGGGGGGGGGGCAGTGAGGGGGGGGGGGGGGGCGGGCAGGGGGAGGAAGTGAGTAGGAGCAGGAAAAGATGAAATGCTTTGGTACTGCATTTAAATTGAAATCACCTTTACTATAGAAAGAATTAATTACATTAGGCTTATGTAACTTTGGATGAGATGAGCATGTAGGTGCGAAGCCATACATCAAGTTACAATGGCAAAATATGTAATGGCTTGCCCACTATGAAATAGTAATAATGTTGCTTGGTCGGCTACTCGGAATCGAATGGGCTGAATCTGGAGCAGCGCTCCTAGAGCTGCACAGTGCCAGCTAGAAGGCGCTGTCGTCAGTATCATAGTGCCAATCTAGCAGAGCGCACTGATGTTTTTGTATCGTAGCTATCGATACCACAATGTGGGTTGTGCTAATCAGAATAATAAAAACGAAAAGCAGAGAATTTTGGTGATGAGGCTTGGTGGATTGGGTTAGAGTGGGTCACCAGTGAAGGGACAGTTTATGTTCCCTTCTATATGCTAAGGGGCATACATGACTAAGCAGTGTGCAAGTTAAAGAAGATGACAATATATGACGGGACATGCTGGAAGAGCCGTGCGGGTACTTGTTTGGGATGGAGACTCTGGACAGGGCACACCACAAATGGCCTTTGTTCGATGTCCTCTGGCGGCATGGGAAAACCTATTTCTATAGTGTGCTTGGTGGCAAAGGGGTGCCAAAGTGGTCAGGGATAGAATTATAATAAACCCGCCTGATACGCCTGGTGTGCACTGGACTTCACTACACTATTTCCACTACGCTGCATACAGTATTCCAATTGCTGATACCGGAAGGACAAACAAGACATTTGGCAAGCACCTCAAGGAAACGCATATGAGGAATGTGGTGCAGAAAAACACAGTAGCACTCCTCTTGTTAAATGAACTATGATAGGTCACTGAAACTGAACGTAGGATGAGAATTCTGCGGTTTACACATACAACAGCAAAATGTGGCAGGTGACGATGCAAGCCATGTGGTGTTGTGCGGGTGAGCTGCCAAGAGCACGGCTGGGGGTGTTTCCTCATTGGAGTAGAACAATAGATACTTGAGCGACAGTTCGGTGTGCCTCACATCTGGAAAGCACGGGTGTCTAAGTTCTCCCTCTGGCAAAAGTGACCAGTGGAGATGTTGGGGGCCTGGTTTACGATCTGCACAGCCCATCATTTGCTGCTACAGATGGAGTTGCAGTGTTACATGGCTTTATACTTAATTACAGACTTACTATTTTATCAGTTGATATGTTTTCACCACATAACGTCCGCTGTTTACTCCCTTCTTCATTGCTGAGCGATGTATCACTTTTCGTTCTGACGCCGCAACTCTTCCTTTTCTATATCTTTACTACTTTTTATCTATATAAATGATGAACTATTGGTTTTGCCATTTAACAACTCTTTAATAACTGTGGAAGTATTACAGGCATCGGGTCCCACCTAATGTGTCACCCGCCTATACGTTTTACATGAACCTTTCAAGACTCGATCGATCTGTTTACAAAGAGGAAGCAGAATCTCTCTGCCTTTGATGCTGTCCAACAACGACCTAGGAAGCTTGACGCCCTCACGGCCCAGGCTCTTCCGTGGCTCGCGGTAGTTTGCAGCATTCGTTTTATTCCTTGCCCACCTGCCGCTACGTCGAACTTTCGTGGTGATCGTTGGGCAACGTCTTCCACGTTATCTGCAACATAAATAAACTTTCTTCCCACAGTATTTCTGTAAACCCAAAAACAAACTTATAGAACATAATAATAATAACTGTTCTTACAATTATTCGTATAAGTCTTGGTCGATTTAATGAGGGGGTGGGACAGGCCTAAGCCTTGTGACACCACAGAGTCGATCGAAGGAGTCGCGAAAGACTCTACTTGAAAATGGAAATGCTAACTGATGTAATGAGGAAAAGAAGACTAGAATTTTATGGACACATACACCGAATAGATACTAACAGATTAACCAAGAAGATCTTCAACTTAATAAACCTTAATAAACAGCTACAAATACAAACACACATGGTTCACTGAAATTGACAAAGGTATGAAAAACACAGGAATTAGAATGGACATAGTAGGTAACAAAACACTTTTTAAAAAAGCAACACAAAAGACAGGATTTCAGGAAAGAAAGTGGTCTGCAAAAGAAAGAAAGTGGACACTGGAGGAAAAGGAGCAACACTCTCAAAGAAACCAAAGTTGATTTATTGTACTCTCCAAAAGGGTTATTATAATAAATAAATAAGATGAAAGAGAGTTTAGTGAATGTGGACTCTAAACTGCATGCCTTAAGAGCTATGAGGACTTCACCTTTGCTACTATGAAGCAAATTGCTTTTACTGCAAGTTCCTCGCTTTCCTGAAGAGCTATGACCTATTGTTCACCTTCAGTAGAACAGATTCATTTCACAGTATCAAAGATGAAGGGGTGCTCGTGGCTCATAATGTATGCATTTTTGGAGCACATGTTTACTAGACTTTTTTTCTCCTTGTTATATGAGGAATCCATCCAAAGATTTTCCATCAAGTTTTGCAACACCATGTATATTGTGGTTGTTTGAAAATACAATAAATCTAATTTCTTCCAGAATGCCCTTTAATCTGCTTTCCTCTTCCTTGCAGAGATTCATTGATGCTGCTAATATTATGATCATCATTCTGCAGGTGTGCAGTAAATGAAGATTTCTAGTGCTTGCTTATGTTTGTGTGCTCTCTGAATGTGGTGGAGAAACATCTACTTTTTTGCCCCACACAGAAATTTTCACATTCACCACATTTGATTTTATAGGTTACATATTATGTAAATGGTTTTGTTTTGTGGGTGGTGTGTCTCATTATCATCCCTACTTTATTTTGCACAAACAACAAAGTAGGGAACACACAAACATAAGTGAGAACTGTAAATCTTCATTTAGTGCACAACTACAACACTACAATCATAATACCAGCAGCACGAAGGAACCTTTAAAGGTACTACATACTGTAGAGAAAGGCAGGCAGATTAATGGGCACTCTAGAAACAACTGAGATTTATAGCTCCTTCCAAGAACGACCATGATACAGGGTGAACATTAACAAAACTGCAGGGATGGATTCCTCACTGGAAATGGAGGAAAAGAGCCCTGTGAACATGTGTCCACAAATGCATTGTTGCCACAGTAGATGGCACAGACGAATGACAGTTCTTCTGATTACATGCCGTGTGTTCCTTGTGTGTTGTAGGTGACAAGGATAGTAGCGGCTGTCATGCGGGATACAAGTAATCGTACTTTGGCTGTTGGTAGACTGCTTGCCTGGAGCTTGTACTTGGGTTTGTCTCAATATCCTGTAGAACCCGGTCCTCCAGATCTGGTGTACGCACAGTCTGCTACCTCCCTGCACGTTCATCTGTCTGAAAGGACCATCGATCACACAAATACCCAAAATGGGCTTGAAATGTTCTGAGATGTGGTTGGTGTTTGTGAGGGTAGTCATTTTCATACAGCCGTACTGCCTCTCGACCATTTCCGCCTTCTTAGCCATATACGAACACCATCTCGGCTTGTTCCCAACATGAATACCGGACCATTTGGCTGCTTACAGTACACTGAATCTATCACATAGTCTGCGACATGCGAGGAACATATGGCATGTGGTCAGAGGAACTGTCATCTGTCAGTGCCATCTACCATGGTAGTGATGCACTTCCGGACACATGTTCATAGGACCTTTCCTTTTTTCCTCCATTCTCAGTCAGGAATCCATCCCTGCTGTTTGACAGTTTAACTAATGTTGAGCCTTTATATTCTTAATGAACAAGTAGACCTCAGAAATAAAACTTTTCGCAACTGCTTTAGACATTTACTCTAATGCATTATAAGTGTACACTTTTGGACATATCAACCATTCAAGATATACACTATTCACTCAAAATTACACTACATAAAATGTATTGTCATAATTGCTAATTGACTAGTACCATTGACTGGTTGCTTTTTGATGCATATGCATTGTAATCTCTGTCCAACATCAACCTGCATGTCAAAAATCTCATAAGTACGTGAATGTCAACAAACTACAAAATTAGTTCTAACCCCATTTTATATTGTTGTCAGTACATTGTATTATGTTTTGCAGATGCTTAAAAATGGTGTAAATTCCATTATAACATTTAAAAGCAATACAACACCATTTTTAAAGTAGTTGTTTTGTCTGTAATCCACTCTAGTCACCAAACTGACAATTCCTTGATGCCTAAGAATGTATCCTATCTAAATATCCCTTCGCTTTCTGCTGGTAAACCTTTTAGGGTATAAGGTTGTGGTCTGTTCCTAACATTTTGTCCAGAACTGCACTGGGCATCTTCGGTGGTGTTGCTCCTCCATTGAGTCTTGCTGACTGGTGGGTTGGATGTCTGAGAATGACATATATATTATAGAAATGGAGCATGGCCAGAGTCACACATGAGAGATGATCTTTGACAAAGATAAAACTTAACTATCAATTGTCATCTTGTCAAAGATAAAAAAAAAAAAAAACAGTTTAGTGATTCAGCAGAGTTACTGTCCATATCTCACTAAGTTTCATGGTCTTTTCTTACCTATTAACATAGTTCACCATCTTAGACAAAATTTTAGTTTCAGAAAAGTTGACTGAAGCACAGCATGAAGTTTCCAGAAACAAAAATTTTATCTATGACAATGTAGTAGTAGTAGTAGTAGTAGTAGTAGTAGTATATTTGCATCTACATCTACATCCATACTCCGCAAGCCACCTGACGGTGTGTGGCGGAGGGTACCTTGAGTACCTCTATCGGTTCTCCCTTCTATTCCAGTCTTGTATTGTTCGTGGAAACAAGGATTGTTGGTATGCCTCTGTGTGGGCTCCAATCTCTTTGATTTTATCCTCATGGTCTCTTCGCGAGATATATGTAGGAGGGAGCAATATACTGCTTGACTCCTCGGTGAAGGTATGTTCTCGAAACTTCAACAAAAGCCTGTACCGAGCGTCTCTCCTGCAGAGTCTTCCACTGGAGTATATCTATAATCTCCGTAACGCTTTCGCGATTACTAAATGATTCTGTAACAAAGCGCATTGCTCTCTGTTGGATCTTCTCTATCTCTTCTATCAACCCTATCTGGCACGGATCCCACACCACTGAGCAGTATTCAAGCAGTGGGCGAACAAGTGTACTGTAACCTACCTCCTTTGTTTTCAGATTGCATTTACTAGTAGCAGCTTTATTCATCCGTAGGTCTCTTTTTACAAGGATATACGACATGTCAAAATATTTACAAATTTAGACCAATTTAAAATAAGCTAATTCGTATACACATACACTCCTGGAAATTGAAATAAGAACACCATGAATTCATTGTCCCAGGAAGGGGAAACTTTATTGACACATTCCTGGGGTCAGATACATCACATGATCACACTGACAGAACCACAGGCACATAGACACAGGCAACAGAGCATGCACAATGTCGGCACTAGTACAGTGTATATCCACCTTTCGCGGCAATGCAGGCTGCTATTCTCCCATGGAGACGATCGTAGAGATGCTGGATGTAGTCCTGTGGAACGGCTTGCCATGCCATTTCCACCTGGCGCCTCAGTTGGACCAGCGTTCGTGCTGGACGTGCAGACCGCGTGAGACGACGCTTCATCCAGTCCCAAACATGCTCAATGGGGGACAGATCCGGAGATCTTGCTGGCCAGGGTAGTTGACTTACACCTTCTAGAGCACGTTGGGTGGCACGGGATACATGCGGACGTGCATTGTCCTGTTGGAACAGCAAGTTCCCTTGCCGGTCTAGGAATGGTAGAACGATGGGTTCGATGACGGTTTGGATGTACCGTGCACTATTCAGTGTCCCCTCGACGATCACCAGTGGTGTACGGCCAGTGTAGGAGATCGCTCCCCACACCATGATGCCGGGTGTTGGCCCTGTGTGCCTTGGTCGTATGCAGTCCTGATTGTGGCACTCACCTGCACGGCGCCAAACACGCATACGACCATCATTGGCACCAAGGCAGAAGCGACTCTCATCGCTGAAGACGACACGTCTCCATTCGTCCCTCCATTCACGCCTGTCGCGACACCACTGGAGGCGGGCTGCACGATGTTGGGGCGTGAGCGGAAGACGGCCTAACGGTGTGCGGGACCGTAGCCCAGCTTCATGGAGACGGTTGCGAATGGTCCTCGCCGATACCCCAGGAGCAACAGTGTCCCTAATTTGCTGGGAAGTGGCGGTGCGGTCCCCTAGAGCACTGCGTAGGATCCTACGGTCTTGGCGTGCATCCGTGCATCGCTGCGGTCCGGTCCCAGGTCGACGGGCACGTGCACCTTCCGCCGACCACTGGCGACAACATCGATGTACTGTGGAGACCTCACGCCCCACGTGTTGAGCAATTCGGCGGTACGTCCACCCGGCCTCCCGCATGCCCACTATACGCCCTCGCTCAAAGTCCGTCAACTGCACATACGGTTCACGTCCATGCTGTCACGGCATGCTACCAGTGTTAAAGACTGCGATGGAGCTCCGTATGCCACGGCAAACTGGCTGACACTGACGGCGGCGGTACACAAATGCTGCGCAGCTAGCGCCATTCGACGGCCAACACCGCGGTTCCTGGTGTGTCCGCTGTGCCGTGCGTGTGATCATTGCTTGTACAGCCCTCTCGCAGTGTCCGGAGCAAGTATGGTGGGTCTGACACACCGGTGTCAATGTGTTCTTTTTTCCATTTCCAGGAGTGTATATTTACACACTTATAGTTAGAGACAATCATTAGATTTACTCCTGGTATACAATACTATTTTTACAAATAACTTATTAAATAATGTAATGCCAGTGTTCACTCATACCTCATTATCAGTCACTGCACACACTATATGTTCATTGTTTCATAACATGAACTATAAAACATAGGGATAATTTCCATAGGAATGAAGAAACAATGAAACTTAGCAACATTTGGACAGTGGCTCTCCTGAATCATTAAACAGTTTGTTATCTTTGACAAGACAACAATCAATAGTTAAGTTTTATCTCTGACAGGATCATCTCTGCTTATCACATGTAACTCTGGCCATGTACCCTTTTCTACAGCGCATATGTTGCTCTTAGATGTCTGATCCATGAGTCGGTAAGACTCAATGGAGGAGCAATGCTGTGGAAGATGTCCAATGCAGTTCTGGGCGAAATGTTAGGAACAGAAGAGTTTCATGGAAGGTTTACCAGCAGCAATGTCATTCAGTCATGAAAGCCTTCATTCTATTACCCCTTCATTTACTCAAGTTGTGCCACAAAGCTCTTTTCTACTAAATTGAAATCAGTTCCTTTCAATTAGTTATTCCATCTACCCACGTAATATTCAAAAATTTTCAGGGACACTACATACCAAAGCTTCTAGTCTCTTCTTGCCTGTTTCATCTAAAGTTTATGTTTCACTTCTGAATAATACTCCACTCCAGACAAATAAAATAAAAAAGACTTTCTAATGGTAAAATTTACATTCAATGTTAATATTTTCTTATTTTCAGGAAGGCTATTATCTATTCTACATTTTACATTCTCTTCAGTTCTACAGTCATCAGTTATTTAACTGCTCAAATAGCAGAACTCTGTTTACTACCTCTAGTGCCCCATTTTCTAATCTAATTCCCCATCCTCACCCCACCAGCACCTGGCTACACTTCATTACTCACATTTTACTTTTATTAACATTTGTCTGACAACCTGTTCTCAACATACCATCTGTTTTGTTTAACTGATCTTCAAGTACTTTGCCAAAACTTAAAATGATAATATTATCTGACGATTATACACTTGCCTCAGTTGCCAAAATTTTGTTCTTTATTTTGAGCTTCTAATGATGCATTTTGAGTTACCCCCTCATCAGAGCATTTCATTGTAATGAATATTTCTCTATTTTGTCTCACACTGAACTCTTATGCCACAGTTATGATGAAGGGGAAGCCCAAACATGTCATGAGAAGTTGAAAATACAGAATAATTTTTGGCGACCAATACAAGTGCATAATCATTAGTGTCAACACAGTCACAGATCTCTGAAAGACTTCTTGTCTAAGGTGATGAAATATTTGCCTCACTGGATATATGCAGATGTAAAACTGTGGTACATTTCTATACGTAACATTATGCTTAGTGTGATGAAAATTAGGTTCAATAAAATATGTTTATCTAATGGCGTTACAGCTTCGAAATTTACCCTAAAGGTGTCTCTAGTACATGTTACACTGTATTCTTATGCCACAGATCTCGTGGTGGGGTAATCTAAAACTCATCATCAGAAATTAAAAATAATGAAAAAATTTTGGTGGCCACGACATGAGTGTCATTAGTGCCATCATGGTTGTAGATTTCCTCAAAGACTTCTTATCTAAGGTGATGAAACATTATCTGAACAATATGAATATAAGTGTTTCATTATCGCAGTGATAGAACACATTGTTGTGCAAGGAAGAGTTGCTATTCACTGACATTATTTGAAACTGTCTTAAATACTGCTTTGAATGGAAGCAGGTGTATGAGAAACACACACACATGGTAACACAAGAGATGTTACAGTGGAGGCCTCTCCCATTATTAGGTATGGGGAATAAGAGTCACTTATTGGTTTAAATGGCTCTGAGCACTATGGGACTTAACTTCTGAGGTCATCAGTCCCCTAGAACTTAGAACTACTTAAACCTAACTAACCTAAGGACATCACACACATCCATGCCCGAGGTAGGATTCGAACCTGCGACCGTAGTGGTCGCGCGGTTCCAGACTGTGGCACCTAGAACCACTCGGCCACCCTGGCCAGCAGTCACTTATTGAAAATTAAATAAAATATAATACTGATTCTACTTTTTGGAACAGCAGCCATTTAACTGTGCTAATGATGTTACTGTGTTACTAAAAGGAGGTCCCATCATCTTCAGTATGTCAATACAATTGTGTTGGGAATTCTTACGGCACAAGCTAGTAATGGACATAGGAGTATTTACCTAATCAGCAAATCACTGAAGGATTGACAAAATGTAATTAAACCGTATGGACCCAATACCAGAAGTAACACAAACCAAGTTTTATTCTGGAATGAAATTTTCACTCTGCAGCAGAGTGGGTGCTGATATGAAACTTCTAGACAGATTAACAACACTTGAATTCAGGACCTTTGCCTTACCAGTTTTGCACGAGAACTTCTGTGAGGTTTGAAAGGCAAGATACGACATACCGGTGGTGGCAGTAAAGCTGTGATGATGGGTTGTTACTCGTGCTTTGGTAGCTCAATCACTTCCCCGCAAAAGACAAAGGTCCCAAATTCGAATCTCGCGAGCTTGTGCTCCATCTCTAATGACCTCGTTGTCGACGGGACGTTAAACAGTAATCTTCTTCTCCTTGAATCTCGCTCCAGCACATAGTTTTATTCTGCCTGGAAGTCTCAAATTTTATTCTGCTTCCACATGAAGAGATTCACAACAACAGTGAATGTAGTATGTTGTTGTTGTGGTCTTCAGTCCTGAGACTGGTTTGATGCAGCTCTCCATGCTACTCTATCCTGTGCAAGCCTCTTCATTACCCAGTACCTACTGCAGCCTACATCCTTCTGAATCTGCTTAGTGTATTCATCTCTTGGTCTCCCTCTACGATTTTTACCCTCCACGCTGCCCTCCAGTACTAAATTGGTGATCCCTTATTGCCTCAGAACATGTCCTACCAACCGATCCCTTCTTCTAGTCAAGTTGTGCCACAAACTCCTCCCCAATTCTATTCAATACCTCCTCATTAGTTATGTGATCTACCCATCTAATCTTCAGCATTCTTCTGTAGCACCACTTTTCAAAAGTTTCTATTCTCTTCTTGTCTAAACTATTTATCGTCCATGTTTCACTTCCATACATGGCTACACTCCATACAAATACTTTCAGAAACAACTTCCTGACACTTAAATCAATACTCGATGTTAACAAATTTCTCTTCTTCAGAAACGCTTTCCTTGCCATTGCCAGTCTACATTTTATATCCTCTCTACTTCAACCATCATCAGTTATTTTGCTCCCCAAATAGCAAAACTCCTTTACTACTTTAAGTGTCTCATTTTCTAATCTAATTCCCGCAGCATCACCCAACTTTTTTTCGACTACATTCCATTATCCTCGTTTCGCTTTTGTTGATGTTCATCTTATACCCTCCTTTCAAGACACTGTCCATTCCGTTCAACTGCTCTTCCAAGTCCTTTGCTGTCTCTGACAGAATTACAATGTCATCAGCAAACCTCAAAGTTTTTATTTCTTCTCCATGGATTTTAATACATACTCTGAACTGTTCTTTCGTTTCCTTTACTGCTTGCTCAATATACAGATTGAACAGCATCGGGGAGAGGCTACAATCCTGTCTCACTCCCTTCCCAACCACTGCTTCCCTTTCATGTCCCTCGACTCTTATAACTGCCATCTGCTTTCTGTACAAATTGTAAATAGCCTTTTGCTCCCTGTATTTTACCCCTGCCACCTTCAGAATTTGAAAGAGAGTATTCCAGTCAAAATTGTCAAAAGCTTTCTCTAAGTCTACAAATGCTAGAAACGTAGGTTTGCCTTTCCTTAATCTTTCTTCTAAGATAAGTCGTAGGGTCAGTATTGCATCACGTGTTCCAACATTTCTACGGAATCCAAACTTATCTTCCCCGAGGTCAGCTTCTACCAGTTTTCCATTTGTCTGTAAAGAATTCGCGTTAGTATTTTGCAGCTGTGACTTATTAAACTGATAAGTTCGGTAATTGTAACATCTGTCAACACTTGCTTTCTTTGGGATTGGAATTATTATATTCTTCTTGGAGTCTGAGGGAATTTCGCCTGTCTCATACATCTTGCTCACAAGATGGTAGAGTTTTGTCAGGACTGGCTCTCCCAAGGCCGTCAGTAGTTCTAATGGAATGTTGTCTACTCCTGGGGCCGCGTTTCGACTTAGGTCTTTCAGTGCTCTGTCAAGCTATTCACGCAGTATTATATCTTCTATTTCATGTTCATCTACCTCCTCTTCCTTTTCCATAATACTGTCCTCAAGAACATCACCCCTGTATAGACCCTCTATATAATCCTTCCACCTTTCGGCTTTCCCTTCTTTGCTTAGAACTGGGTTTCCATCTGAGCTCTTGATATTCATGCAAGTGGTTCTCTTTTCTCCAAAGGTCTCTTTAATTTTCCTGTAGGCAGTATCTATCTTACCCCTCATGAGATAAGCCTCTACATCCTTACATTTGTCCCACAGCCATGCCTGCTTAGCCATTTTGCACTTCCTGTCGATCTCATTTTTGAGACGTTTGTATTCCTTTTTGCCTGATTCACTTGCTGCGTTTTTGTATTTTCTCCTTTCATCAATTAAAGTCAATATCTCTTCTGTTACCCAAGGATTTCTACTAGCCCTTGTCTTTTTACCTACTTGATCCACTGCTGCCTTCGTTACTTCATCCCTCAGAGCTACCCATTCTTCTTCTACTGTATTTCTTTCCCCCATTCCTGTCAATTGTTCCCTTATGCTCTCCCTGAAACTCTGTACAACCTCTGATTCTTTCAGTTTATCCAGGTCCCATCTCCTTAAATTCCCACCTTTTCGCAGTTTCTTCAGTTTTAATCTATAGTTCATAACCAATAGATTGTGGTCAGAGTCCACATCTGCCCCTGGAAATGTCTTACAATTTAAAATCTGGTTCCTAAATCTCTGTCTTACCATTATATAATCTATCTGAAACCTTTTAGTATCTCCAGGGTTCTTCCATGTATACAACCTTCTTTCATGATTCTTGAACCAAGTGTTAGCTATGATTAGGTTAAGATCTGTGCAACATTCTACCAGATGGCTTATGGCTTCCTCTTTCATTTCTTAGCCCCAATCCATATTCACCTATTACGTTTCCTTCTCTTCCTTTTCCTACTGTCGAATTCCAGTCACCCATGACTATTAAATTTTCATCTCCCTTCACTACCTGAATAATTTCTTTTATCTCATCATCCATTTCATCAACTTCTTCATCATCTGCAGAGCTAGTTGGCATATAAACTTGTACTACTGTAGTAGGTGTGGGCTTCGTGTCTATCTTGGCCATAATAATGCGTTCACTATGCTGTTTGTAGTAGCTTACCTGCACTCCTATTTTTTTTATTCATTATTAAACCTACTCCTGCATTACCCCTATTTGATTTTGTATTTGTAACCCTGTATTCACCTGACCAAAAGTCTTGTTCCTCCTGCCACCGAACTTCACTAATTCCCACTATATCTAACTTTAATCTAACCATTTCCCTTTTTAAATTTTCTAACCTACCTGCCCGATTATGGGATCTGACATTTCATGCTCCGATATGTAGAATGCCAGTTTTCTTTCCCCTGATAACGATGTCCTCTTGAGTAGTCCCCGCCCGGAGATCGGAATGGTGGACTATTTTACCTCCGGAGTGTAGTATAGAAAGCAATAAAGTCTCATAACTGTAGAATACATCAATATACAGTCTCGTAGGTGAGCATACAATAAGTAAGTAAACATAAATAAGGCCGAAGGTCTGCCAAACTGGGCTTATATTGGGCTGTTGCGCTTGCTACGTCATCTGTCAAGGTTGTGGTATGACCTCTCTAGGCCGACTGTGTAGTGCGCTGTTTGATTATGCGTGCTCATACTGCAAGCTTACAACACTCCTTCCCCTTGGGGAAAAGTGTTCTCTATGCAGATGTCCCTGTCTTCACCAATATGTGATAACTGCTGATGATGTGCTGTCACAGACGAATACAGTCTGAAATGGAGCAGATGCAGACACAGGTGCAGCACCCACCGTAAGGGAGTATCAGTGATGGAGGTGCTGTGTCCGTGTCCACATTCAAGCAGGCCCTCAGCAATGGAGGCAGCAGAGAAGACTGCGGCAGCGACAGGGGCTGTATAGATGGAGGTGGCCCAGTCCCGACTCCTCCACCCAACAATGGCAGCACATAGAGTGAAGGGGGCACAGGAGTTGGAGGAGGCGTGGACCACAATGCGTGTGACAGTGAAGTTGGTGGAGGCAGTTGCAGGGGCAGAGGGCTCTCCAGTGCACGGTCAGTCATGTACGGACGGAACCGGTCGTAGTGTCGTGTCACCGAGCCATCGAAGGTCCACACGGCACAGAGTCAGCAGCCTCAGCAGTGGTGGATGCCTGCTGGTATCCACTTAGGGTGCCAGCCAAACCCATGGATCCAGACAGTGGAGCCCGGGCGACACTGTGGCAAAGCAGGCTCCGGTGGCTGGCCACACATCGGCCACAGCAGATGGAGCAGTGTACGGGGCTGGGGTTTGTGAAGCAGCTCCGCTGGGCTACAGTCAGCGATTAGAGTGAACCTGTATGAACTCGAGAACCTATCGAAGGCTTCCTTGGGAGAAGATTGAGTGATATGTTTTTTCATCTCGGTTGCGAATGGACAGAACAGCCACTCTGCCTCTTCATTGGACTTTGTACAAAAATATTCATAATATTGAGACACCAACTGTGAGCTGTTGTACATAGCAAGTGTATATGGCAGTTTTTCTAAGGAAAAAATCTTGGAGAGGGCTGTGACCACAGCAACCGTGGATGGGGATGGGCAATGGACCAGATGAGGAAACTTTTAGAGAGTGTCAACAACTACTAACCAAAAGGAGTTAAGGAACAGACACGCAAAACCAGTATGAATATGCTCACAGGGGTGCTGTGGGGGGGATGGGCCATGGGGGAAGAGGGGCCTGTGGTGCTGCTTGATGGGTGGCAAACTGTGGACAGACTATCACAATACACACGATTTCATTGTAAATACCTGGAAGGGTAGCAATTTTGTACAAGAAATTGTACAGATGATCAAATGATTTAGATAAGATATCTGTACAGTGTGAAAAGTGGCAATTGACCCTGAATAAAGAAAAGTGCAAAGTTATTCACATGAGTGCTAAAAGAAATCAGCTAAATCTAAATTTTGATTACACGTTAAGTCACACAAATCTGAGGGCTGTAAATTCAACTAAATACTTAGGGATTACAATTACAAATAACCTAAATTGGAACGATCACATAGGTAATATTGTGGATAGAGCAAACCAAAGACTGCGATTCATTGGTAGAACACTTAGAATGTGCAACAGGTCTACCAAAGAGACTGCTTACACTACGCTTGTCTGCCCTATTCTGGAGTACTGGTGTGTGGTGTGGGATCCGCATCAGGTGGGACTGATGGATGACGTTGAAAAAGTACAAAAAAATGGCAGCTTGTTTTGTATTATCGCAAAATAGGGAAGACAGTGTTACAGACATGATACGTGAATTGGAGTGGCAATCATTAAAACAAAGGCGTTTTTCATTGCGACAGGATCTTCTCATGAAGTTTCAATCACTTTTCTCCTCCGATTGCGAAAACATTCTGTTGGCATCCACCTACATAGGGAGAAATGATCATCACAATAAAATAAGAGAAATCAGAGCTTGCACGGAAAAATTTAAGTGCTCGTTTTTCCCACGTGCCGTTCGAGAGTGGAACGTAGAGAGACAGCATTAAGGTGGTTCACTGAACACTCTCTGCCAGGCACTTTATTGTGAATAACAGAGTTATCACGTAGATGTAGATGTAGAAACACTGCAGTGGTCCAGGTGGAGAAGGTGCATGATGTCCTGCTGCAATACCGAGATGATCACAACCCTGGGCACCAACTCTTCAGTAGGCAACAGTAACAAACCACTGAGGCCTGAGAAGTGGCGGCAGACAGCACAATAATTATGCAAAGGATTCAATACTCAGCCCAGTGATTCATCCGACCAATTGTGGTGGTCAAACTGAACAACCTGATGTAAGACAGGATCAGCCGTGATATCCACCAAAATCAAACAACTGGTAATGGGAAGACCATCCACAATGTTTTGGGCTTCTATGTCTACATGCAAACACAACAATTCAGCCCGATCAAATGTTGGATAGTGGCCAGCTGGCAATGGAGAAAGGGCATCCACATGAATGTGTTGTGCTGTGGGTCAGAAATGAATCTCACAGTTATAGCGTGACAAAACAGAGCTCAGCACTGCATGTGATGGGCCATTTTGTCCGGCAAAGAGGCCAAAAGACTGAAAAGAGACACTAGAAATTTATGATCAATAATCAAATACAACTTAGAACCATACAGGAAAACACAAAATTTTTTGAGCATGTCACAACAGCAATAGTTTCTTTTTCTATCTGTGAGTAGTGCTGTTACACCTGATTCAGAGATTTGGAAGCATATGTAACAGGGAGTTTGGAATCATCCACATATTTGCAAACCAGAACAGTCCCAAGGCCACACTGGGAGGTAACTGTGGCCAGTACAAGATATTAGACTGGTTGGAATGTAACTAAGCAAGGTGCAGAATGTAATTTTGACCTTAGAAGGGTAAAGGCAAGCTCACAGGCAGGCACCCAGTGAAAAGGAACTTCTTTAAGTGGCTGGGTGAACCAGGAAAAAAATTTATGGTAGTGGTACACAATCTTTCCGAGAAAGGCTTGCAATTCTTTACCATTAGCAGAACATGCATCAACATACCGTCATAAATGCTGGACACCAGCATGCGAGACTTCAAAACTGAGATAGATGTTACAATACGAGAGAAGGAAAGTTGCTACTCACCTTAAGTGGAGTCACGATAGGCACAATAAAAAGACTCACAGGGTCATAGCTTTCAGCCATTAAGGTCTTTGTCAGCAGTAGACACACACACACACACACACACACACACACACACACACACACACAAGCACAACTTGCACAGACGTCTGCAGTCTCAGAGAGCTGAAACTACACTGCGAGCAGCAGCACCAATGCATGATGGGAGTGGCGACTGGGTGGTGGTGAGGAGGAGGCTGGTGTGGGGAGGGGGAGGGATAGTATGATAGGAGTGGCGGACAATGAAGTGTTGCAGTTTAGACGGAGGGTAGGAGAGAAGGTGCGGAGGGGGGAGGGGCTAAGTAGCAGAAAGGAGAGAAATAAAAATAAATTAAAAGACTGGGTGTGGCGGTGAAATGACGACTGTGTAGTGCTGGAATGGGAACAGGGAGGGGGCTGGATGAGTGAGGACAGTGACTAGCAGAGGTGGAGGCCAGGAGGGTTACAGGAACATAGAATGTATTGCAGGAAAGTTCCCACCTGCCCAATTCAGAAAAGCTGGTGTTGGTGGGAAGGATCCATGTGGCACAGGCTGTGAAGCAGTCACTGAGATGAGGGATATCATGTTTGGCAGCGTGTTCAGCTACAGCCCCATTGTGGCCGGTTACTGTGCCCCCACTGAGAGAATCTCTGCTCTCATAGACCAACACCTTCAATCTATTACCCAGAACTTATCCTCCTATATAAAAGATACCAACAATTTCCTCAACCGACTCTCCACAGTTCCTTTCCCTTTACCACACGGTGCCCTGCTTGTCACTATTGATGCCACCTCCCTGTACACTAACATTCCTAATGCCCATGCCGTTACTCCTATTGAACACTACCTTTCCAGATGCCCTATGGATTCCAAACCAACAACCTTCTTCCTAGCCTCCATGACCAACTATATCCTCACCCACAATTACTTCTCCTTTGAAGGCATTACCTACAAACAAATCCGTGGTACGGCTATGGGCACCCGCATGGCACCTTCCTATGCTAACCTATTCATGGGTCATCTAGAGGAATCCTTCCTAAAAACCCAGAATCCTAAACCCTTCACCTGGTTCAGATTCATTGATGACATCTTTGCTATCTGGACTGAAGGTGAGGACACCTTATTCACATTCCTCCAGAACCTCAACAACTTCTCCCCCATTTGCTTCACTTGGTCCTACCCAGCCCAAAAAGCCACCTTCCTAGATGTTGACCTCCAACTCAGAGATGGCTACATCAGTACCTCCATCCATATCAAACCTACTAACTGCCTGCAATACCTCCACTTCGACAGCTGCCACTCGTTTCATACCAAGAAGTCTCTTCCACACAACCTAGCCACCCGTGGTCGTCACATCTGCAGTGACAAGCAGTCCCTCTCTAAATATACTGAGGGTCTCACTGAAGCCTTCACTGACCGTAATTATCCTCCTATCCTTGTACAAAAACAAATCTCCCATGCCTTAACTTTCCAGTCTCCCACCACCTCCCAAAGTCCCACATTCCGGCCACAGAGAAGTATTCCCCTCGTAACTCAGTACCATCCAGGACTGGAGCAACTGAATTACATTCTCTGCCAGGGTTTTGACTACCCCTTGTTGTGCACTGAAATGAGAAATGTCCTACCCACTATCCTTCCCACCCCTCCTACCGTGGTATTCCGCCGTCCACCGAACCTACACAATATACTCATCCATCCTTACACAACCCCTGCTCTCAATCCCTTACCTCATGGCTCATACCCCTGTAATAGACATAGATGCAAGCCCTGTTCCATACATCCTCCTACCACCACCTACTCCTGTCCAGTCACTAACATCACCTATCCCATCAAAGGCTGGGCTACCTGTGAAATCAGTCATGTGATTTACAATCTAAGCTGCATCCACTGTGCTGCATTCTATGTAGCAACAAGCTGTCTGTCCACTTGAATGGCCACTGACAAACTGTGGCCAAAAAACAAGTAGACCACCCTGTAGCTGAACACGTTGCCAAACATGATATCCCTCATCTCAATGACCGCTTCACAGCCTGTGCCATATGGATCCTTCCCACCAACACCAGCTTTTCTGAATTGTGCAGGTGGGAACTTTCCCTGCAAAACATCCTACATTCCTGTAACCCTCCTGGCCTCAACCTCTGTTAGTCACTGTCCTCACCCATCCAGCCCCCTCCCTGTTCCCGTTCCAGCACTATACAGCCGTCATTTCCCGCCACACCCAGTCTTTTAATTTATTCTTATTTTTATTTCTCTCCTTTCTGCTACTTACCCCCGCCCCCCTCCGCACCTTCTCTCCTACCCTCCATCTAAACTGCAACACTTCACTGTTTGCCACTCCCACCATACTATCCCTCCCCCTCCCCGCCCCAGTCTCCTCCTTACCCTCACCCAGTTGTCACTCCCATCATGCACTGGTGCTGCTGCTCACAGTGTAGTTTCAGCTCTCTGAGACTACAGACGTGTGTGCAAGTTGTGCTTGCGTGAGTGTGTGTGTGCGTGGATGTATGTGTGTCTACTGCTGACAAAGGCCTTAATGGCCAAAAACTATGACTGTGTGAGTCTTTTTATTGTACCTGTCGCAACTCAGCATCTCCGCTGTATGGTGAGTAGCAACTTTCCTTCTCTCGTATTTTTACATTCCATCCTGGATTTTCCATTGTTTGAGATAGATGTTAGACAGCAGAAAAAGTTGTGATTTATCCATGTCACATTTCAAGGTGGCCTGCAGTGCCATGAACAAGGCATGCTGGTTTTACAAATGTTCATCTGTTGGGGAATCTGAGACCCCAATATTATCAAGGTAGTAAATGCAATCTGACAAGAAGGCCGTGAGTTCATCCAAAACTTGCTGGAAAATGGCAGGGGCACTAGCCACATTGGATGGCAGGCACTGGTATTGATATAACTTGAAGGGGGTAGTCACTATAAGGACATATTTGGAATCATCATCCAGAAGCAGTTGTAAGTAGGCTTCTGATGAATTTAGTTTGAAAAAATACTGGTCTCCAGAAAGCTGTGAGATTTCACATGGACAGGGTAAGGGATAGATATCAATAACAGACTGTGGATTTACAGATACTTTAAAATCACCATGGAGCTAAAGGTTCTCCCAGGTTGTTTGATAATTACCAATGGAGTAGACCATTCACTAAAGGAAAGAAGCATGATAACACCCAAAGCCATAAGTCAATCTAGTTCCAATGTAACATGCTCCCGTAAAGCTATTGGGACTGGGCGAGCACAGAAAAAAAAGGAGGTACACCATCAGTTTCACTGTGATGTGAGCCTTGAAAAATGGTAGCACACCATAAACCTTCCAAAAACATGGAGGATTATTCCGAGCAGAGTGCATTCAGTTGTGTGTATAGAACCTGATCTGATACCAGATGTACTTCATCAGAAATAGAGTACTCAAAAATTCTGAATGCATCTAACCCAAATAAATTTTCAGTGTTGGCATCATCAACTACTAGAAAGGTCAAAGGCCGAGCAACCACTTTTCAGTATGGAAGTAGAAAACTGTACCAGTATGGGTATCTGTAGTAATTCACCCACTGATGAGAGACAGAACAATGCCGGTGATCTCAAGAGGTTTGAGAATTAAACAAAGTCACTGCTGCAGCCATGTCCACTTGCGTTTTTAACAAGTACACACATGTACACCAAAGTAGTTTGTTTGGGCCTACTGTGACTTTGGAAATACTGCTCACATTCATGTTCATGTCTGGTGAACAAGGTAGACAGTTGAACACAGACACAATATTCCCATATTTTTATGATGGTTGCACGTCATCCTGTGCTTTAGGCACAGAGCCTGCTCATACTGAACAGAACAACATAGGCACGACAGAAGAGGAGCAGACAGCTGCTGTTGTGACTCTTAACTGCAGCTTAGCACAGCACTGTCCCATGCAGCATAGAGGTTGCAGTTACACGGCCACGTCTTCCCCCTGTAAGCTAACTGACAGTGGCCGAGATGGAGAGAAAGCAACGGTGGCTACTTCCCACTGTGATTCTATCTGATTTTCTTATGTCCTACATACTTCAAAAGACAGAGCAATGTTCAGAACATCTGTGAGAGGGGGATTTTCACATTGTAAAGCATGTTCATGAACTTCCCTGTCAGAGGTCAGGCATATTGTAGCATCACAAACCATTGAATCAGCATACGACTCCTTGTAGACCTCAGTACAAACTGGCAATGATTGCTAAGCCCACAAAGTTCCACTGCTTGAGCTCTGTACGGCTGTTGCGACAGCTTTTGACAGTGGTACAACTCAATGTGAGCAACAATAATGTGAGTATGTTTCCAATGATAATTAGAGAGTAACTGACATTTCATCGAAAGAGAAACTGGCAGATTCCTGAAGAGGAGCTAGCTGACACAAAAGGTGATAAACAAAAGGAGATATCCATGACAAAAATAAAGACTTACACAAGTTGGGGTCAGCAAGTCTGAAAGCTTGAATATGTTGCTGTAGGCATTTTTCAAACACGTCCCCATCTTCATCATACAGAGGAAACGGTAGAGGTTGCACCAACGGCAATGGAACCTGGTGCATCAACCAGGCTGCCAAATTGTTTATTGCCACAGAAAGAGCCTGCTGTTTGTCAGTGGAGCTCACTGTTGTTGAACAAGAGATTGGAGCAATTCTTCAACTGACATATTGGCTGTATATCAAACCAAGAAACAAAACGTGCAGAGTAGAATAGCGCACGCATTGCCAAGTATCTTGTAACATTGTACAGACACAATATCAAAAGTAACACCAACCAAGTTTTATTCTGCTTCCACATGAAGAGATTTGCAGTAACACTGAATGGAGTATAGAGTGGGTCAAAGTCTCATAACTAAAGAACAGATAAATACAAAGTTTTGTAGGTGAGCATACAATAAGTAAGTTAGAAACTTCCTGGCAGATTAAAACTTTGTGCCAGACTGGGACTCAAACTTAGGACCTTTGCCTTTCGCAGGCAAGTGCTCTACCATCTGAGCTACCCAAGCACTACTCACACCGTCCTCACAGCCTTACTTCTGCCAGTATCTCGTCTCCTACCTTCCAAACTTCACAGAAGCTCTCCTGTGAACTTTGCAGAACTAGCACTCCTGGAAGAAATGCTATTGCGGAGACATGGCTTAGACATAGCGTGGGGGATGTTTCCAGAATGAGTGTGTGCTGATATGAAACTTCCTGGCAGATTAAAACTGTGTGCCGGATCGAGACTCGAACTCGGAACCTTTGCCTTTCCCGGGCAAGTGCTCTACCATCTGAGCTACCCAAGCATGACTCACGCCCGGTACTCACAGTTTTACTTCTGCCAGTACCTCGCCTCCTACCTTCCAAACTTCACAGCTCTCCTGCGAATCTTTGCAGGAGACCTAGGTTCGCAGGAGAGCTTCCGCTGCAGAGTGAAAATCTCATTCTGGAATAAGTAAGTAAACATAGGTGAGACCAAGGGCCCAGAATGCTGGGCCTATACTGGGCCGTCACACACATGGCACAGCACTTGCTGTGCTATCTGTGCAGGTTGCGAAGTAACCTCTTAGGCCAGTTGTGGAAGCACTCATACAGCATGCTATTTGATTATGCATGCTCACACTATAGACTTACAACAATATATTATGTGAGATAGTTATAAAGGTTTGACAGATGTGGTGAGAAAAATAGAGATCTGTAGCTGATCACTCCAAGAAAAAAAATTATTCCAAATATGTGTTCATAATCTTAAAGCTTACAGGTAATGCCAAATGTATATGAGCAGTTCATGCTACTCACTAAGACATCCAGAGACAAATTTTTTTTCTTTTTTTTTTTAAATCTGATTTTAAGGAACTTTTGACCCATTACTTGATAATGTGTTCAGAAATCATAACGTGAATGTGTGTACGTTGTGGTATTGCTTTTGTAAGTATAACTGATGTGTGATGCCTGTCATTATTGGACATAATTTTTCCATGTTGAATTAAGTGTGCCTCCTATATGTGTTAATCAGCTGGTACCTCAAGATGATCTGAAAGCATCTGTTGGTGTGTGTACATACATTGCAAGTTTCATACTGTAGAGCTGTGGAACACTCCTTAGCAAAAATACCTTTGTCGTTCTTCTACCAGTTGGCAGATTCTCTCCACGGCTTCCCGGTGCCTCTCAGTTGCCTCACTCCACTCGCGGGTGCCCTTCACTACTTCTAAATTTGATTCGATGAAGTCCACAGTCCACTCCAGCAAAAAATCCCGCTCGTTCTCCAATGCAAACACAGCTGCAGTTGCAGTGACAGCGACAGCAACAGAACGGTCCCGACTGAGTTTCCAGATCACCCAATACTCACACTCGGTACACAGGAAGAACAGTTCAAATCTGTGAAACGCCACCAGAAGTTCCACTGAGGCATCCCAATAAAGATTATTTGCTTCGGCCGAGTACATGTAATACAGAACCTTTTCTAAAATTTGAGGTTTCATATCCGGAAACTCCAGTCGTCCCTTCTTCGACACCTCCGAGCCCGGCTGCAGCATACGGGCGAAGACGGGGCTTCGAGCAGCCAGTATTGCTCTGTGCGCTCCCATCTCAACAGTTCCTGCACACAATATGAAGTCTACGAAATTTCCCGACAGTCGCAATGACTGTAGATCCTGTTCGAAACTCGACTGCCGCACTGGCTTAATTGCTCCTACCCAGTGCTGTACAAGGCACACCGTACTGATTTCACATTCGAGCCTCACCCCTTCTGTATTCTGAAGGAAAAATTTGCACGGGAAACAATGCTGTGACTCTGACCCTTCGTCAATCACACAATCTGTTTTTTGAGTGCAATTCATTCGTACTTTTTCCTTAACACTCAGATCTACTTTTATGCTACGACCTCCTTCACTCTTCAACAGGTGGAAGCGTACTTCGTATGCCCATTCACGAAGTTTGTAGAGTCTTAGCTCCCAGCGAACTGACTCAGGATGGCAGAAATGAGGTGATGCCACAAACTCCCTGCCCTCGGGCCAGTAATTCAACCCTGAAACTGTCCATCCGTAGATCACTTTCTTTCTTTCACAGCACGTGTGGCCCGAATCACACACAGTGTCCGAAATGCCCTCACAAGTCATGGAAATGCTGTGCTCTGGCACACATTCTGAGGCTGAAGAATTTCCTGGTGTAGCATCCGAGTATGAACCAGATGTAGGAGGTGGAGAGTGATACCTACGGAGAAGAATAAAGCAGCAATATTACTCAGTGATATAGGTGCATGCAACAGGGAAATTATCACACACACACACACACACACACACACACACACACACACACACACACACACACACACACACATTGGGGTGGCTCTTATTTATTTATTATTATTATTACTTTTTTTTTTTCCAAGTTTGATTTATTCATCATGTTATTCTCGAGTTGTTTCGACCATGCTTGTGGTCATCTTCAGACCTACAAGTCAAATACAAAGTCTGATCAGAGGGCTACATACATTAAAGAAAATTTTATAAAATTACAAAGTGCTGAAACCATTGTAGAGCCATACACCACACCTGGATTGCTTTTTTCAAGTTTGATTTATTCATCATGTTATTCTCGAGTTGTTTCGACCATGCTTGTGGTCATCTTCAGACCTACAAATCAAATACAAAGTCTGATCAGAGGGCTACATACATTAAAGAAAATTTTATAAAATTACAAAGTGCTGAAACCATTGTAGAGCCATACACCACACCTGGATTGCTGAGTGGCATGCATCAGTCCACCAACAAAGATGACTCTGGAATGAACAAGTCGGCAGCATGGTGGATTACATGTGTGATGTGATCCACCCATTCCTAGAAGCTGCCTCGATGTTCAAACACAGCCACCAGCTGGCTTAGCATACAGTTAGATCCATTGATCATCGATTTCAGCATCTTCCTTTCAAGTGTTGCTCCATCTGGTAGGTGAATCCAGAGTGTAAGTGGTCACTCAAATGTAGGTCATCTGTTACTTCCCACTGGGCAGTGTCTGAGAGGGGTGGAGAGCAGAAAGAGAGGCCAATGGCTGAGAATGACCCAGTGCAGTATATCATGTAATTTTGAAATATATTTGGCAAAACCTTTGCTTTGAGCGACTGCGTTCCAGAGAATCTACATTACTTACCAATGTGTGGATTCTTTACTGCTTACGGCATCCAGTCACTGGTTCAGTGCATATTATACAACTAATTGTAAAATGGCTTAAGACCCTACTTTAGTCCAATGTCTTTCATGTACAGTTGTTCTCTATTTTCTGACAATTGGTAATTGTTCATTTTGTTCATGGTACAATAAAAAGTGTTATCTTATGTACATGTTTCTTTAAGTAAACAGAACCGAACTTCAACCTATAATTAAAGGATGAACTTCAGAACACCTTATGAGATTTATCAAATTTATTAATGAGCCTTCGGCTCTGCTGCAATTACATTTAAGCTCTTAGCTGGTGTACTCAATTGATAATGAAATCCAATCATACAATTGCTTTCCATAAGACATGCAGGAAAGGCAACACGAGGCACACTATACCAGCAGTGGCACAGAAAAGAGTGGGATAGTGTATGTTGTTGATGTACAGCTCCTGAGATATCATGAGGGTCTCCTAAACTCAACCCCTAGGACAAGTTTGGTCCAAGCCCCATAATACATTATGGGCAATTAAATTTCCCAATAGGAGAAATGATTGGGAGAGGTTCTGTGGGAGCCACAGAGTCTATTGCACCTTGTAGAGGTAAATACAGTGAGCAGACTGTGATCCTCTGATCCACACGAACTTCAGCTGCTACTGTTTGTAGGCCAGTAACCAAGAAGAGTACAGAGGAATGATGACAAACACAGCTACACCTCACTTGGCCCTGCCCCAGTTAGGTCCTCCTTGCTGTGGAGGGCACAGCCTCATAGCACAGTGACTTCAGTAAGCTTAAAATTATGTTTCCTTTAAGCACAAGTATACAAGATGCTCCTGGGCTACAATTTTCAGTTCCTCCATGTGTGTCCTGAACCCACTGATACTCTACTCTAGTATGAGAGCCACTTTATCAGTGAGGTTTTTCTTTCACCCAGTGTGCGCTTACTGTAACAGATGGAGGCTTTGTCTGAGGGCTGGAGAGTGTCCCAGGAGGACTTCATATCCCCTTCGCTCCTAAGCAGAATTGTGAGAACTGTCAGACAGAAAGAGCTCAACATGGTCAGACGGTTTACTTCCTGCCTTCATCTGTGGTTCATACTTACCATTAGGGTCTTTTTTTGCCTGAGATAGCTTTGGAGGAACAGCTGTGGCACTAGTAGTTGGATTGCTGGTCTGTTAACCACATTCTGCCTTTGGAGGTGCTGGGAGCTCCAGAATGTTGGTGACTGCGAGTTTTTCTGACATTCTGAGGGCGGGAAGAGCTATGGGCATCAAAATAACAGCAGATTTACAAGTGCACTGAAAAATGCAGGTAGCAATGCTGACATAGCAACCTCAATTTGTGTAGAGGCCTTGGCTGCCATAATAGGCTTTTGAAGAGGTGCATCCAAAGAAGCAGTGAATGGAGTAGGCCACGTGGCCTTATAGATCCTTTTGGCCACACCATACAGGATGTGCTTCAATGTTTTGAGTTCCTGTATCTTCCTTTCTTCAACATAGATGCTGCAGTCTCTAATCCAGACAGCATAATCCTCCGAGCAATTTATAAACTTGGAGGAAAGGAACAAACGATGCCGTCATGGGTCTCTTTATCACATATGCCACAAGTGGCTTGACTGCACATTTCAGTGAAGGAAACCTACCTTGACATGCACTGGAAGTTTCGTGCTATCAGATGCAAGGATAAAGGAGTCTGATTTGACCAGATTGCCTTCTGCCATTTTTATTGTATTTTGCACATCAATTATACCTTCTGGAGCCCACTAATCTCTAGGTTTCTCTTTTGGAATATCTACACAATCTGTGCAAGACACAACACCTTTGCTGTACTTTAAGGTGTTGTATAGCTCCATTTCAACTGCATATTCCCTAAGGTGTTCAGCTTTCTGCAGGTCCACTGCCTATTGGGAACTAGAAGTTGAACCAGCAATGTCCAATTTCGTAGTTGCTTTCACATTCTAGATTCCCAGCAGTGCCCTCAAAAGACTTTCAAATGTAGAAAGGTGAAATCTTCGCAAAGCTACCCTCTTTCCTTGAAACTATTAAAAACACATTCTGACTAGCAGCATATATTCTGTTACTAAAATCAAAAGTACTGGCATTACTTCCCGTATCAGTACAACTGGTGACATGAGCCCTCTTGTTAGGCTGGGTGTTGATATATATCAACAGTATGTCCATTCCACTGGGAGCTGAAATGGCAGGCTCAAGTGTTCCATCTCAAGCCCCCAAGCAACTAGGAAAACTAAAGCTCCACACAGACGTAGCCCCTCTTGCCTGCGTAAGCCTTATATAACCAAGATTCGGCAGGTTCAACAGAGGTTCAACTTTTCCATCTCAACAGCCAGACATGTGATTGGTGCACAGTTCACTTTGAGACTGAGGTCTTTTTTTTATAGAGAAGTTTATACTAGTCTCGCAAAATGGGTAGCAAAGCCGAGATCCCCGTTTCCTGTGACACACAACACACCATCGTCCCACTGCACAGTGCTCACTGAAACAGAGCTTATGGTTATAGAGGACTAGTGAAACTTACGAATCTCTATTTCAGGACACCTGGGTTCACCTAGCTCATACCCAGGAAATGAACACTGTGTTCCCTGAGGTGCTCAACATTTGGCAAAATCTGGGGGCACTTGAGACTTATTCGATGCCACATGTGTGCCAAGCATTACTCCCCAAAAGGAACTTGCAAAACTGTGTACAGAATGTCTACAAGAGAAGACAATTCCCCAAAACTGGAACAATGCTGCAATTATTTTACTTCACAAGGCAGGTGAGAGAAAAAGAAACAACTACAGATTCATCAACCCACTCTCTCTACAAGATACTGACTAAAATTATCACCAGTGGCATATAAATAGTTTCATATTTAATCAAGCAGCGGAGTAAGCTGACTGCAGAAGTGTGTGTGGTAGACAGACCATTTGAAAGTTGTGAAGAAACTACAGAATGGAGCAGTGAATATGAACTATCACCCTGTCTAGGATTCAAAAGTCTTAGAAAGTTTTTTATTCAGTTTCAATAAAGTCTGTCCTGACAGTGCTTGAGAGGCTGTGCATTCATACAACCTACCCCAATACACTGAAGAACATACGAGACATAGCCACAAAGTCTTATTAACTTGAAAAATCAAAGAGTCAAAAAATTTTGTGCAGAACATTAAAAAAATTGAGTAACAGTGAGTACAGTACACCAACAAACAAAGATGTGCCTATCTGTTATAAGCTTCACTTATTGGTGACTGAAATATCTCATGATTGTATACATAATAAATAGATGGGCAAGAGCCACCTGGACAGCCGTGTGCTGGCTGCAGATCGAATCCGCACTATGGGTTAACAATGAGGCAAGGTGCGCTGGCCAGCCTGGATGTGATTTTTAGGGAGTTGTTCATATCCCACTAAGTGAATACCATGTTGGTACCCAAGACCTGTGTCAGTTACATGATTCACAAGCTTTAGAAAACTTTCACTTACTTTCACTCACTTTCACATGAATAACACTCCACCCAGACTACTGGGGTACACATATTCTGTCCCAGGAAGTAGTGGGTTGGCAATAGGAAGGTCATGCAGCTAATCCTTGAATTAAGCATTTCAAATTTGTTAGTAGTCATGCTGACCCTGCCACAAGGCAGAACAAAGGCACGATAAAAGAAGAATAATCTGGTGAGCAAGATGTTTTCCTGTATAAAAAGATTTATGTTAATTGCCTGTTAATCATTCAAAAGTTACACTGAAAATTTAAATACCTTCTTTTTTCCATCTTATCAGATAGAGATCATGCCTTTCAGTGAGTTTCAAACATATTGTTTATTACTGCAATTTACATTAAGAACTGAATAACTATTAGGTCTACAATTTTGCTTCCGCTGTTTTGCAATAGACGGCAGTAGCGGCAACTGGGTTTCAGGTGATTGGTCATAGGTGTAATTCAATAAGCCTAGGCATCTGTAAACATAATGCCATAAAAATATTAGTAAATTTGCGATTGCATCATAAGGTTATTCTCGATTAAGTACGTCAACTTATGTACCCATTTCTTGCCATTTGCGGAAAGTTTTAATTTTCTGCTTTAACATGAAGAAATCTGTGGCTGTGGCTCTTAAAATGCTGGTAAGACCAATGGAGAGGGAACTACGAGGGCCGTTCAGAAAGTAACCTCTGGTTGATTTAAAAAAATACACCAAGTTAAATAAAAATATTTTAATATATACATCTTACAACTACATCTTTGCACTATTTTTCTACATAGTCTCCATAGCGATTGAGGCACTTATCGTATCTCTTCACAAGCTTTGAAATTCCTTCTGCATAAAAATCACCCGCTTGTGCCTGGATCCAGCCTGTGACCGCATCTTTGAGCTCTTCGTCGTCATCAAACCGCTGTGACCCGAGCCATTTCTTCAAATGCATGAAGAGGTGATAATCACTTGGCGCCAGGTCTGGGCTGTAAGGTGGATGGTTGATAACGTCCCACTTGAAGGACTCAAGAAGGGCTGTTGTTCTGTGAGCAGAGTGAGGACGGGCGTTATCGTGCAAAAAAACGATACCGGAAGTCAGCATACCACGGCGTTTGTTCTGTATAGCCCGTCGTAACTTTTTTATTGTTTCACAGTACACGTCTTGATTAATGGTCGTACCACGTTCCATGAATTCAACCAACAACACCCCTTTGGCATCCCAAAACACCGTTGCCATCAGTTTTCTGGCAGAAAAATCTTGCGAGGCTTTTCTTGGTTTGGTAGGCGAATTTGAATGTGCCCACATCTTTGATTGTTCTTTTGTCTCAGGGTTCACGTACTTAATCCAGGTTTCGTCACCGGTCACGATTCTGTTTAACAATGGTTCTCCTTCGTCCTCATAACGTGACAGAAAGTCTAATGCAGAGGCCATTCTTTGAGTTTTGTGGTGGTCGGTAAGAATTTTGGGCACCCATCGTGCACAGAACTTACGGTAACCCAATCTTGCTGTCACTATCTCGTACAAGAGAGTCTTAGAAATCTGTGGAAAACCAGTAGACAACTCCGACATTGAGAAACGTCGATTTTCACGAACTTTTGCATCAACTGTCTGAACGAGTTCGTCAGTCACCAATGATGGTCTACCACTCCTCTCTTCATTATGAACGTTTTCTCGTCCACTTTTAAATAAACGTACCCATTCACGGACAACTCCTTCACTCATAACTCTTGGTCCATACACGGCACAAAGCTCACGATGAATAGCTGTTGCAGAATATCCTTTGGCTGTAAAAAACATTATGACAGCACGCACTTCACATTTGGCGGGGTTTTCTATTGCAGCACACATTTCAAACTGCCACAAAAACTAAACTAGCGCAGGTACGACGTTCACTCGACCACGGCTTGATGCCGACTGACCTGTTGAGTGCGTGAACGCACAGATGGTGTCGCTACTCCCCCCACAACCCGCACTGTGACCAATCGGAGGTTACTTTCTGAACCGCCCTCGTATTAGTGGAAGAACATGCAGAGAATGTTTTCAATGCCTTAAGAACGGTGATTTTGATGTCAAAGACTGGCATGGCAGTGGAAGACAGAATGATTTTGTAGCTACTGAAACAGATGAAGACAGTCACAGGACATCATTATCTAAAGCAACTAATACGTTCAAGTCCAGCACTGAAACACAAATGGCCACAATACAGCGATAGACACATAAAGGTAATTTTGCAGCAAGTCAGTGCTTGACACCATGTCGCAAACCCCGTCAAAATATACATGAAAACATTGAAATGAGAAGTCCTATCCCTCCTGCCGTATTCTCCATATGTTGCTCTCTCTGACTACCACCTTTTTCGGTCAGTGGCACACAGTCTGGCTGACGAGCACTTCCGATCATATGAACAAGTGCAAAATTGAATCGATTCATGGATCCCCACAAAAGATGACCAGTTATTCCACCACAGGATTTGTATGCTATCCAAAAGTTGGGAGAATGTAGTGGCTAGTGATGGGCAATACTATCAATCAAATTTTTTTGCAAGTTTTTCACAATAAAGCTCCGAACTTCGAGAAAAAATGGTGGAAGCAAAGTTGTAGACCTAGTATTTTTGTGAGATAATTGTGGTGTCACCGCCAGACACCACACTTGCTAGGTGGTAGCTTTAAATCGGCCGCGGTCCATTAGTACATGTCGGACCCGCATGTCGCCACTGTGTGATCGCAGACCAAGCGCCACCACAAGGCAGGTCTCGAGATACGGACAAAGACTCACCCAGTTGTACGGACAACTTTGCTAGCGACTACACTGACGAAGCCTCGCTCCTTTGCCGAGCAGATAGTTAGAATAGCCTTCAGCTAAGTCAATGGCTACGACCTAGCAAGGCGCCATTAGTAACATTGCATGTATCTAAAGAGTCTCACTTGTATCGCCACAATCTCCAGATGTACCACAAGGATGGATTAAAGTTAAGTATTCCAGCAGCTACGTACTTTTCTTTATAGCAGTCATTACATATCCTGTTTCAGACCTCACGCACCCTGCTTTGGCTTAGCGCGCGCCTTTCGGCTACTTCCGTGGCGTGGCTGTCTTGCTACGCCACAACAGTTGGCGACGAGTCAACGGAAAGGGTCTTGTTCTTTCTAATTGCTTACATTTACTTGTGTCATGGCTTCGCCAGATGTACTGTCCAACTTTTATCGCTTGCAGAATCAGCAGACGCAGGTGTTATTGGATGCCCTTGGACAGCTCGTCCAGGGTCAACGTGCACTGCAAACCGATGCGGCCACCGCCGCTTCACCGCTACCGCAGCCACAACATGCAGTTGCACCCCCATTTCGTCCCTACGAACCAACTAAGGAAACATGGACGGAGTGGTCACGCCAGTTTGGATTTCATCTCGCCGCCTACAGAATTCAAGGTAACGAGTGGCAGCCTCATTTATTGGCGTGTGTAGGGGTGCAAACGTACCGTGTGATAGTGAAATTATTTCCCCGACACGACGTAGCAACTCTGTCCTATGGTGAAATTTTGTCTGCTTTAGATGCCTATTTCAAGGAAACAGTTAATGTGGTTGCAAAAAGGTATACTTTCTTTCGTACAAAACGTACGGCCGGTCAAACTAATAGGGAGTGGGTTGCAACATTGCAAGGCCTTACAAGGGATTGTGCTTTTGAGTGTGAATGTGGACTCCCTTATTCAGATACTATGGTACGTGATGCAATAGCACAGAACGTTTCTGATGTTCGCATACGGGAACAGATTTTGAAACTAGTTAATCCCTCCCTTCAGCAAGTGATAGACATCTTGGATAGACAAGACACACTTGACTTTGCTCAGGAATCATTTGCAATTTCGCCAACCGTGTGTAACATTAACCGGCCCGCCGGGCGCGCTGCACGGCCCGGTAAACTGCCCTCGCACACGTCCGCGCAGCTGCCGCCACGCTCTAAACCAGGTGTGCCGCGCCAGCATACAAATGCAGTGAAATCATGCCTGCGGTGTGCTACTAGACATTCGCGTGAAAATTGCCCGTCACGCCAAGCTATTTGCTTTTTCTGTCATAAGAAAGGACATGTTCAAAGTGTTTGCCAGAAAAAGCTCAGATCAGACAATCACAACCATTCCAGGCCCTTTGCTTCGTGCCGGAATCGAACCAAGATTCCTCAGGCTCGTGAACCTTCGCCCATGGACATTCATGTAGTTAATTCCACTTCGTCCAGTGCCACTGTCTCTAACAGTGACTGTGTTCATCCCACAAAAAGTGTGCGTCGACGTCACCGGAAATCACGTCAATTAGCAAGTGATGCTGTACCTGTATCAGTTCAAATTGCACGAGACAGTCGCTCTTGTCATCAGCAGGACAATAAACTTTTTGTAGATTTGGACTTTAATGGCAAGGTCATACCATTCCAGCTCGATACCGGAGCTGCAGTTTCATTGCTCAATCACGACACGTACAAACAACTGGGCAAACCTCCGTTGCGTGCCGCAAATGTCAAGTTAAATAGTTATTCAGGTCAGAATATCCCTGTGTTAGGACAGTGCACTCTTCTTGCAACATATAAGGGACAAACAAAACTTGTGTCATTTTACGTTCTTCGTTCTTCTACTGCAGTGAACTTGTTTGGTTTAGATTTATTTCAGTTGTTTAACATGTCTATAGTAAATCAGGTCCTATCAGTGAATCAGACTGTGCCTTCCGCCAGTGTTTCTCGGCTATGAGAAGAATTTGCAGACATTTTTGCACCGGGCCTTGGTTGCGCTAAGAACTATGAAGCACATTTGGAACTGAAAGTAAACGCGCAACCGAAATTTTTCAGAGCGCGCAATGTTCCCCACGCATTGCGTGATGAGGTCGCAAGAACATTACACGATTTAGAATCCCAAGGTGTAATTGAACGTGTGCAAGCTTCTCTCTGGGCCTCACCCTTAGTAATTTTGCCAAAACCTTCCGGAAAACTGAGACTTTGTGTGCACTTCAAGGCAACAGTGAATCCGCAACTCGTGATTGCAACTTTTCCCTTACCCCGCCCGGAAGATCTTTTTGATACACTGTGCCCGGGTAAATACTTTTCGAAGTTGGACCTAGCAGATGCGTACTTGCAAATCCCAGTGGACGCCGAATCCCAGCGCGTCTTTGTGGTTAACACGCATCTTGGTTTGTACCGATTCAAAAGACTGCCATTCGGGTGTGCATCCGCCCCTGCATTGTTTCAGCAATATTTACAAACTGTTTGTGCGTCGGTCCCTACTGCTGCGAACTATCTGGACGATATTGTGATCTCCGGAAAGACAGCAGACGAGCATTTAGCACACCTACGAACATTATTTCAGGTATTGCGACAAAATGGTCTTCGCTTGCGGAAGGACAAATGTGTGTTTTTTGCTCGTGACTTACCATACCTGGGACATGTAATCAATGCCCAAGGCATACATCTGAGTCCAGAGCACCTCCGTGCCATACAAGACTTGCCTTCGCCACAGAATTTGAAGCAGCTACAGAGTGTGTTGGGTAAAATTAACTATTATCATCGCTTTCTGCGCAATGCCTCTTCCATTTCAGCTCTGCTTCATAGCTTACGCCGTAAGGGTGTTCCGTTCGTCTGGACGACGGAATGTGAATGCGCCTTTCACCAGTTGAAATCGGCGTTGCTTTCAAATACTTGCCATACGCCATTCGATCCCCAGAAACCCCTTTTGTTGATGATAGATGCATCAGATTTCGGGATCGGTGCTGTGCTTGCGCACAAAGATGGATCGCATGATCGCCCTATTGCCTTTGCGTCAAAATTGCTCTCGTCTGCGCAAAGAAATTATTCCCAGATAGAGAATGAAGCTTTGGCTCTCGTGTTTGGTGTTACTAAGTTCCATGATTTCTTGTATGGTCGTCACTTTACCATCATCACAGACCACAAACCTTTGACGTCGCTTTTTCATCCGAACAAGCCTGTACCTCCACGTACAGCACAGAAATTCATTCGCTGGTCTATTTTCCTCTCGCAGTACCGCTACGATATCTTGTATCGGTCCACTGCTAAGCACGGAAACGCCGATGCGTTGTCCCGTTTGCCTGTTGCTGAGGATAGAGTATTCGATTCTTCCGAACTTGCTTGCACGTTCATTGATTCAGAAACCGGTGCAGTGGTCGAATCGTTTCCGATTGATTTTCGTCGTGTAGCTACAGCCACAGCTGCTGACCCTGTCATTGCTACCGTTTTGCATTTTGTTGCTACGCAATGGCCCTTGTCAAAGTCATGGATCGAGGATCCGTTGGTTCGCCGATTTTTTGCTCATAAGGAGAGACTTTTTGTTCGACGTGGTGTTTTGTTGTTGCGTTCTGATAATGATCAGTCCAGAGTCGTGGTCCCACGTTCGTTACAGTCCTCTGTTTTACGGCTTCTTCACCAAGGACATTGGGGTATAGTGCGAACGAAACAACTTGCTCGTCAGCACTGTACTTGGTTCGGAATCGATGCTGCGATTACGAATATGTGTTCTTCTTGCATGGCGTGTGCCGAACAACAATCCGCACCGCCGCGGAAAGTCTTTGCACGGCCAAAAGCCACTTCCCCTTGGCAACGCTTGCACATCGATTTTGCTGGTCCATTCTGGAATGCTTGATGGTTGGTTCTGGTAGATGCCTTCAGTAATTTTCCTTTTGTTGTCCGGATGTCTTCCACGACGTCCTCTGCCACCATCCAAGCGTTGTCTGCTATCTTTTGCATTGAAGGTCTTCCGCAGACTATTGTTTCCGACAATGGCACACAATTCATGTCTGCAGAATTTCAGTCATTCTGTCAGGCCAATGGTATTCAACATCTGACATCCGCGCCGTTTTCGCCTCAGTCAAATGGTGCCGCTGAACAATTGGTCCGGACTTTCAAGTCACAGATGTTGAAGTTGAAAGAGTCGCATTCTCGGGAGGACGCGTTGTTGCTCTTTTTGTCATCGTATCGCTCTCAGCCCCGAGATGGTCGCTCGCCGGCTGAGTTGCTCCACGGTCGTCCTCATCGAACCTTGATGTCTTTGCTGCACCCGCCGCATCAGGTTCCTGTGCAGCGGCAGACTTCTGCTTTTGCTCCAGGCAACGTTGTATTCTATCGCAACTATCGAGGTTCACGGCGTTGGCTCGCAGGGCGCATTCTTCGCTGCCTCGGCCGCGCGATGTATTTGGTTTTGGGGGCCTCTGGTGAGGTGCGTCGGCATCTCAATCAGCTGCGCCTCTGTCGTCGCACGGGTTCTGCCGCTCCCCGTCTGCTTTCAGCGACGGTGCCGTCCGGTCAGTGCCCTGGGGACCCATCTACTGGCTCGTCTCATCCCCAGGTGTTACCGATGATGCCTTCCATTTTGCCCCATGGCGACGTGCCGCTGCCGCCTCCGCCGCCGCCGTCTGTCCTCCAGCCGGCGCCGCCTGCAGTGGACACTTCGCTGCAGCCGCCAAACGCCTCCCTGGGTCACGCGCCGCTGATCGCTTCCCGTGACCAGCTGTCCTCCGCCATGGAACTCTTGCCCGCTCCGGACCACATGACGTCATCGCGCGTCGGGTACCCCGACGCAATGGAGGTCGACCCTTCGGCCCCTCCTGTCTCTTTACGGGCGCATACACCGCCTGTTGACGTGCACCCTGGACTAGGTTTTCAGGCGTTTCCTAGCTCCCCTCGGACCGAATGGCCGGGTGCAGGTGGCACAGCCTCGCCTGTTGTTAGGCTCCCCACCTCATCGCATACGTCAACATGGGGTCCTCCCCACGGTGGGCGGAAGCCTTATAACACGACCGTTCGCCGATTTGCGGGGGAGGAATGTGTAGTCACCGCCAGACACCACACTTGCTAGGTGGTAGCTTTAAATCGGCCGCGGTCCATTAGTACATGTCGGACCCGCGTGTCGCCACTGTGTGATCGCAGACCAAGCGCCACCACAAGGCAGGTCTCGAGATACGGACAAAGACTCACCCAGTTGTACGGACGACTTTGCTAGCGACTACACTGACGAAGCCTCGCTCCTTTGCCGAGCAGATAGTTAGAATAGCCTTCAGCTAAGTCAATGGCTACGACCTAGCAAGGTGCCATTAGTAACATTGCATGTATTTAAAGAGTCTCACTTGTATCGCCACAATCTCCAGATGTACCACAAGGATGGATTAAAGTTAAGTATTCCAGCAGCTACGTACTTTTCTTTATAGCAGTCATTACGTATCCTGTTTCAGACCTCACGCACCCTGCTTTGGCTTAGCGCGTGCCTTTCGGCTACTTCCGTGGCGTGGCTGTCTTGCTACGCCACAACAATAATGCCTTCACTCCCTCCCCACCATCTTCAGACGAAGCTCACAGCTGTAGCAATATGGTACTTACCTATGCCTGTGTACAATATACCATTAACTGTCATGTGATATTACAATGAACACTGGCACTTACAGCCACCAGCAATGACAGTCATTGGATATGAATACTTAGATAATTTGTACAATGAATGGCAAGGTATGTTTTTCATTTTCTTTTGGATTAACAAAAATTCCCAATGTCTTGCTTTATGTCCATTGAATCCTGTCGAATATCTTTGCACCCACCCTCTGAATTTTACACAAAGAGGCAAAGCATTATTTTTGTTTAGTATTTTAACTGTTCACAAGAGATTTCCACTGAAACTGATTTCTACGCCAGTAACAAATGTCATTGAAAATAAAATGTACGAGAAAGTAAGAGTAAGACTTCCATGACTATTACATAGACTGCATCTGCTGTTATCTACTTCAAATAATATTCTTCCTCAAGTGTGGCTGATAGTTAAAGTTTCTGAGTTGGAGAAGGCCCAAACTGTGTATCAAAATACATTTCTCAATAATGAATTACAGAATTATCAGGATGCATTTCAAACATTTCCCACACAAATGTACATAACACAGACCACAGTTTCAGACATGTTGATGACATCAAGTGAGGTTTTTTGAACAGATAGTAGCCAGTCTGAATGCTGTGCTTTGAAATGCCAGTTACCTATATGTAGAGTGTGGCCTCTGCACGGTACAGCTCTAGTGGGCCTCCCAAAGGCTCAGTCCCTTCAGACGAGCTGTCCTATATCACAAACAGAATTTGGGAGATGACATATAGGATTTCATCCTAATCAGCTAAAGCTCATATTTGGTAAGTTTTACATTATAACTTATGTTCTATTAACATATGCTGCTCCAAATCACCAGCGCATTGAGGAGCTCTTGAAAATGCCTTGTTTTGGTACAGTTTGTTGTAAGAAAATGATGGGAAACATCATATGGGTCATTAAGTAAATTTCAGATTTCTTTGTTTTTGTATTATAACTAGCATCTTATAAAACTAAGCTGCTTCAAAACAACAGTTTACTGAAGGTACATCAAAACTGTCTCATCCTTCTTACTATTTTTCACAATTAAATGTCAGTTAATGACATACCAGAGATTAATGTCATCCTTCAGGGGGATCACAGAACAAAAGAAGTTCACAGTTGCACAGTGGTTAGAGGTACAGACTTACTTTATCAAATGTGGTTGGTTCTTGTCCTGCTCTCTCAATTTTTTTATTCACCTTTGAATTTTCTAAAGGATTCTAGGACTTTTTTTTATCAATTTCAAGAAGTATGGTCTGTAACATTAGACATTATCTCTCTCTCTCTCTCTCTCTCTCTCTCTCTCTCTCTCTCTCTCATGAGTGAGTTTGCTCCACTGTGTGAGCATTCAAGGGAATATAGACCAATGAATTGCAACATTGTTTTCTATGTCACTGCCTAATTCAGCTGCAATTCAGTATTTAATTATTCATCCAAAAATCACATTCACAGAACAAGAGCCATGATGTCAATGACTCATTGCCATTTTATTGCTCAAACTCAATCACTGAGGACTGAACACATGCAGCTTAGAATTAAAGCGCTAAAATACTAAGCATGCACTGAAGCTAACATACACAGCATTATAGATCTCTTGAAAATGCACTTTTCAGTAAAATTTGCTATCCCTCGGAAATCTTGGCTTGCTGTGATGGACAGATCAGTAGCGTAGTCAAATGTCTGGGTTAGATCTGATCAATAAATGTTGTAGGCTTGAACAGTATGAAAACCACAAGCTGTGTCTGTTCTTATACTCACTTCTACTTAATAAACATTTACTTCACATGCTTTGCCTCAGTGGTTCAGTGGTTAAGTGCCACACAGCAGATCTAAAGGTTTTGCATTTGATCACTGGTCAGTCCAAGGTCTCTGATCTTGCTACGTTGCCGTATAAATGCTGATTTGCACCACAGTTCACATTAAAACATATGTTCATCTACAAAAATGTATGAACAGTATTGGCTACATCAGTTCAGAGGCTGGAGGAACTCAAGGACATGGCCTAATAAAACACTTTGGTGCTCAAACAATGACTGTCTTACCTTTTATGCATTAGCTCAGAAGAAATTCCACGAAATGACAGGGAGTGAAAAGCATGAAAACTAAGCCAAGACCAATCTCTTAAGGTAACACAATTGAGAGAGTCTGGTAAATGCATATAATAGGTGTAAAATATAACAGGACATTTTTATTTATCTATATCAATTTTAATCTCTTCAAAATAGTTACCATTAGATATTATAAAACTCAGGCCAGTGATTTTCAGAGAGCTTTCAGCTCTCTCACTGATGTGTTTTTTAATCTCATTTATGCTTGTCTTTATTTTTTAAAACAGAAAAAAGTTACATAGGGCCATGTCTCGTGAACATAGGGCCATGTCTCGTTAACAGCGGGGTGAGGGCAGTGTTACAGCATTGTCTTCGGTGAAAAATTCACGAACAAGCAAGTCCTTGACAATGAGTGTTCATCAGAGATGAGGGTATCATCAGGAGTGTCCTAGGGAAGTGTGACAAGACTACTTTTGTACTATATATACACTACCTTATTGCCCACTACTTTGGTTGTGTAAACTGTATGGTCTACACAGATTTTTTGTTTTTCTTTAATGGAATTTTATGCTGTTCACAAATTGCAACATCATCTAAACTTTTTGCATTAATTAAGGTCATAGAAGCAAGGTCTTTTCTGAATGTACTTCTGACCAAAAAGCAATTCAGGTAGCTGGAGACCAAGGTAATCATATCTTTTGTGTTCCTGCAGTGATATTTCCCCAGAAACTTTCATTCCCTAACACAAATTTCATTCTATCTAACCAAGCGGTGAAATACCAATTTCCATAGATTTAGCTTCAATTTTTTTTTTTAATATAACAAAATATTTTCTTAAAAATTTTCATCATTCCTTATTTCACCTGCTTAGGGGTTGAACTTCCAAAAACAGTGAAACATGTATTTTTTATTTCTAACAGAGAAGCTAAATACAAATATTTATAGATTTAGCTTTGAAAATGCTTTTGTAACAAAATAATTTCATAAAATTTTTCATCCCCTGTTTCACTCCCTTAGAGGGTTGAATTTGAAAAAGGCTGAAGCACATTTTTTTTTTCTTTCCAAGCCAGAAGTCAAATACAAATTTTCATAGATGTAGCTTTCAAAATGCTTCAGTAGGTCTTTAATAATGATTCACTGGTTTTTTTAAGAAAAAAAAGATCATCCACTATTTTACCCACCAGTATTTGAATTTCCAAAACTTCTGACTGAGATATCAAACACCAATTTTCATAGTCCTAGGTTCAAAAGTGTCTTAATAATGACATATTTTCAAAAAGCCTTTCATCCCCTATTTCACACCCTTAGGAGTGGAATTTTGAACAATCACTTCTTAAATGATGCCTACAGTATAAGATCAACACCCTCTCCAAAATTCAAGTTTCTGTCCTTAGCACTTTGGGCTGGGGAATGATGAGTCAGTGGACCAGTCTTGTCCTGTTTCATTCCTTAGCAGTTGACTTTCCAAAAACAGTGAAACACACATTTTTTTTTTTTATTATTTCTTACTGAGGAGCCAAATACCAATATTCAAAGATTTAGTTTTAAAAATACTTTCACAATGAAATATTGTCATACAACATCTCACTCCAAATTTCAGCCCCTTAGTGGTTGAATTTCCAAAAACAGTGAAACACTATTTTTTTCCTTATTTTTACTGAGAACCCAAATTCAAATTTTTATAATGAAGCTTTAAAAATGTTGCCATAATGAAATAGTTTAATAAAACATTTCATCCTGCAAAAACAATGAAACACACAATTCTTTATTTGTAACTGAGGAATCAAAAACCAATTTTCATAGCTGTAGCTTTAAAATACTTTACTACTTCTTTAATAATGTTTTATTTTTTAAAAAATATTTTAATCCCTGTTTCATCCCCACAGGGGTAAAATTTCCAATAATGCAGAAACACATGTTCTTTATTTCTGACTGAGGAACAAAATACCAGTTTTTGTAGGTCTAGCTTAAAAACTGCCTTAATAGTGACATATTTTCAAAAAAACCTTTCATCCCATATTTCACATCCTTTGGGGTGAAATTTCAAGAAACCCCTTCTTAAATTACCTCAACAGTATAAGATCCACACCCTCTGCAAATTTCAAGTTTCTATCCTTGGGCTGGGTGATGACGAGTGAGTCAGCGAGCGAGTGAGTGAGTGAGTGAGTGAGTCAGTCAGTCAGTCAGTCAGAACGTTGCCTTTAAGAGATACATGATCTGTCAGATATGGTGAGCAGCAATCCGCAACTTTTTGCTGATTATTCTGTAGTATATGAGAAAGAAGCATCATTGAGTGACTGTAGAAGCATACAAGATGACTTTTATGGAATTTGGTGTGCTAGATGGCAGCTTGTTCTAAATGTAGTGAAATGTAAGTTTATGCAGAGGAATAGGAAAACCAGTCCTGTAATGTTCAAATTGGTCTGCTGCCTGACACAGTCACATCAGTTAAATATCTTGGTATACTACTACAAAGTAATATGAAACAGAACATGCACATAAGGGCTGTAGTAGGGGAGAGTTGTAAGAAAGTGTAGCTCATCTACAAAGGAGACCATGCATAGGACACTTGACATCATATTCATAAACCCACTTCTCATCACTAACTACTCCTGAGAAACTTGAATTTGCTGCTGTTTTCATCTGAAATTCAGAAATTTTGCTGTCACATGTTTCATACGTAAAATAACTGAAAAATGTCATGAGATGAGCAAATGATATGCAAACATCAGCAGCAGCTCCTCTGATAGTGATTCAGAGATTTCTCATTATCATTTCTTTCACTGCTTTATCGCTTGATGACATGCTATGATGTCTTGGACACCTGTCATCGTCAATGACTTCACAGCCTTCTTTGAAACACTTATACCATTTGAAAACCCTTGTTTTTACCCAAAGCAGACTTACCAAAGCAATATTCAATATTTTGAAAACTTCCTTGCACATTATTCTATTTTGATAGCAAAATTTAATAGTTCTTTGATCAATTTTTATACACAGTAAATAACTGAAGAAACTAACAAAACACCCGTGGCCTGAAACTTTCTGGAAGATTAAAATTGTCTGCTGGGGCAGGACTGCCATTTGGGACCTTCGCTTTTCGCAAGCAACTGCTCTACTCACTGATCTACCCAAGCACGACTCACAACTTGTCCTCATAGATTTACTTGTGCCAGTACCTCGTCTCCTACCTTCACAGGAGCTCTCCCATGAAACTTGCAAGACTAGCACTACTGGAATGTCCCAAGTTTGAGTCTCAGTCCAACACACAGTTCTAATCCCCCAGGAAGTTTTGTGTCACAACAATTCTGCTACAGAGGGAAAATTTCATTCTGGAAATATCCCCCAGGCTTTGGCTAACCCATGTCTCCCTAATATCCAATCTTCCAGAAGTGCTAGTCTTGCAAGTTTCACAGGAGAATTTCTGTGAAGTTTGGAAGGTATGAGATGAGGTTATGGTGGGAGTAAAGCTGTGAGGATGAGTTGTGAGTCATACTTGGGTAGCTCAGTCAATAGAGCACTTGCCCACAAAAGGCAAAGGTCTCAAATTCAAGTCTCAGTCTGGCACACAGTTTTAATCTGCCAGGACGTTTCATCTCAGTGTACACTCTGCTTCAGAACGAAAATTTCATTCTGGACACATGTAGCCTTTTTGACAATTCACAACAGACCAAATATCCAATATGGCTAACAGTGTGCAGACCCTTTTCAGGAATTTTTTTACATCATAACACTGAAAAAATTATGCAAACTGGAGTAATAGAAAATACAAAATAACAAAATTGGTGTTATTTTTTGAAAACACCTCACATTTGAGACACAAGGTGCATTCTTGTATATATACTGTTAATGTTAATAGCCTGTTAACCATTCCACTTTATTATACTGTGTCATACGGAATAGTTATAGAAAATGAAAGTACTAGAAGCTAATGAAAATTACGAGGTTTGCCTGGAAAGAAATATCACTGGTTCCATCCTAATGCTCCTATTGAATGGAGGATGATCTACTTGTCCAAGCTACTTGGTGGGGCTGTTAGCTTCACAACACGAGCAGTCTCAGTTTCCTCCAACTGCTTGGAGAGTCAGGATGTGTCCCTACCTGAACCTCCACCTGGTTGTCCAATTCCACCTGCGACAAAGTGTTCACTGGAACAACTGCATGCAATCAAATTCTGCAAGAAACTCGGGAAGTTCACTGCCAAAATGTATCAAACAACTGAGCGGGAATTTGGGAATGAACATTTGTCAAAACAGCAGGTGTTTCAGAAGCACAAGGCGTGTCTGGTAGGCTAGGATGAAACAGACAACAAAACTTGCTTCGGAAGCCACGCAATATCAAAAGACAAAGACAGTGCGACTCGTATCCTTCAACTTTTGAACGCAGACCATACAATGAGTGTTTCTCTCATAGCTCCAACTCTGGATGTGCCAAAACGATTGTCCACACAATTCTAATGAATCAATTTCAGAAAGAAGGAAGTGTGGGCAAAACTGGTTCCGAAAATTTTGACTGACTGCCACAAGTGCAATTGAGAGCTCATTTGTGAAGAACTACTGGAATTGTGTAGAAATGTTGGACAATGTTATAAATGATGATGAGTCATGGATTTTTGAATATGACGCTGAGACAGAGACAGATGTGGAGCTCTGTATGGCACATCTCACAGCTCTTATCCGGTCAACTCATGCCCCGAGAAAGCACAGATGAGCAGGTCCAAAGTAAAGGCAATGCCTGTTGTCTTTTATGAACTAATGTTATTGTCCACTGCAAGTTTGCACATCTGACAGATAGTCAATTTTTACATGGAAGTGCTCAAAAAGACTGGGGGGGGGGGGGGGGGAGAAGGCACGGTTGTGCACATCAGGCTGCACATTGGCAGTTCCTGGAAGCTCCACAGAGACAATCTGTGCAGCTACAGTGTCTTCACAGTGAGAGGTTATCTGCTCAAAAACAATGTGGCAGTGCTGCCCAGACCCTCTACAATTCTAAGCTCATTCTGCAACACCCTTTTATTCCTCAGCTTGAGACACCCTTGAGAGGACACAGTTTAGAGACTGTTGACAGTGTGAAAACTGCTCTTACGTGTGCCCTAAGGACATTCCAACCCGGATGTTCCAGGTTGCCTACAACTGGGAATCTCACTGGCAAAAATGTATTGAGGCAGAAGGACCCTACTGTTAAGAATTTTTACGTACTGTACATTTCGGTTAAAATGCAGTTACTGTGTTGTGGCTCTTCCTTTACGTGCCGCTGTTAAAATTCATTTCCATTTGAAAGTTGGTTACTCGACTTTGTACGTACCTGGCGAATGCCACATTTTCATTTTCAGTTATGTTTCTGTCAACCAGATTTGTTAGTGTTGGCGCGGTAGCAATCGTCTGTGCTCGTGGAATTGTTCCTGAGGCTACCGCCTTGAGTTCGTATAGATTAACATGGAAAAACAAGAATGGTTGCAGGCTTTGTTAAAACAGACATAGCATACAGATGTGATAATGATTATGGCCTGAGTATGTCATCTAGTCAGTTTTAATTAACTGTGTGTATATGACTAAAAAGGAATAAATGTCTCACTTAATATACATGGTGAAACTTAAAATAAAGTTGAATTATGTGTGTTTTAATTTACAGCTGAGAATAACCTGTATTTCCACTCTCTGTATCAGGTATTCGCATAGCATATTAGCAGGTTATGTGAGGCTACAGAATCTGATGTCAGTGATGATTTCTCATGCTACTAGTTATGACAAACTATGCCAATTTTAAACTACCTAAGTGATGTGGCTCACATTTGGCATGGCTATTTACCAGCCATCAACTTTGACTTTAAAGCACTATTCTGGAAGAATTACTTGAAGTGAAATATAACAACTAAACTAATCAGAATCCAACAAAAATATAATAATGAAAAGATATATGTCTTGTATTGTATGTTACATGGAACATGACAGAATTTCTTGGGATATTGTCATATTTCCTCATTATAGTCAGGTTTTGAGTTGGCGGAGCCAACAAATGTGACTGGAGGAAGACTGGCTGTGGTGACATACGGACCTGTAGCGTACCCCAGTGATCGTTTTTAAAAATTTGTGGGGTATTTTCAAAATGTCCCAATTTCCAAGATTGTGGTTATTCAGAAACCAAAGACTACAGTTTAAATATTACAGAGTACACTGTTTTATATGACAACATTCTGCACAATATATTCCATTATGCTGCCATGTAATTTCATATTTTCTACATCATGACAATATGTAGTGAACACTATTTTCTCGCTCATTCTGCCACCGCCTCCAATCGTGTGACTTATCATTTGTCACATCCACTTCCCAACATTCACCACGCAAACAGTTATTCACTGCAACACAAGACGGAAAAAGGCACCAACATTGTAAGTGCACTTTTACCTACCTTTCTGATCGATGAATTAGCTTTCATTTACTTTAGTGACATTACTTTCCAGACAAACCTCACACTTTGTCAAATTCAGTGGTGCATTACCTCTCTGATCCTCCGGAGATCAATTTGCTGATCATCTTTGCGGCCACAGGGCACTGGTCAATGATGTCTGCCCAGCCTACGGTCCCCACCACCTTTTCAAGATGGGTCTTAATGAAAGCCAGGCACACCTCCTGTAGGTAGAAAGACGAGGTGAGAATTGCACACGCAGCAGTTACGGCAGCACTATCTATTGTCAGCTTCCTCGCCAGCTCCGATTCACACTCCGACTTTGCGTACGGGAGCCCGTACTTGTCAAATGCCACCAAGAGCTTCTCCGTTATATCACTCGGTAACAGCACACTGTCAGTGTAGACGTAGCGCAAGATCTCCGACACGACTTCCGGGTCCACGTCCGTGATCTCCACACGGCCTTCTCGAGCCTCCTTCGTATCGTGACGGAGCATGGCTGCAAAGACTGGACTGCGCGCACTCAGAATTGCCCTGTGTGCTTCCAGCTGGACACCTCCAGCACACAGTGTGAAATCTGTGTACTTTTTTGAGTCCCACAACCGCTTCAGATCCAGTTTCAGACCACCTGCAACTTCCCAGGTCGGAGGACTGGTGTTCTCTGATACGACTTCCACGATCTCCACTTCAAATTCAAAAAGCCAGTCCTCCCCATTGAACACGTCCACAATGCACTGCAGAGGAGATCTCTCGCCTATTTGAAGAGTGCAGAACTGCAGCCGATATGCCTCGCATTCCGTACCATCCCGACTTGAAACGGAAGCACCGAGGGTCACCCCCACAGGCTGCGAACCGGCGCTAGCCATGAGACGGAAGCACATCCTTGGCGTGCCAACATCATTTTCCAGTTCTGCACACCATTTACTTGAATTTGGATGAGAAAAAATGGGCGATCTAAGATCTTCTGTGGCCTCGGAACAGGCACTCAAGCCACAAACACTCCAGTAGTAGTTGGTTTTCTCCGGTGCCTGTAATGTTGTTGTTCCTAACAGACTTACAGTATCAAGCCTACCGACATCATCTTGAGGTGGGCTATGCCTTGCAGCTTTTACAAGATCCATCAATTGAGAATGTTTGCAATGTCTGTCCTCTAATGCTTGATGCCCTGTTAAAAAAGAATAGGATATTATTACTGTTATACATATGTACAAATTGAACAAATTAATAGAAATTTTCTCCAACTAAAGCAGTATTAATTCATGTGTGGTACTTCACACTGTGAAGGAGACATTCCATGGATGAGGAATAAATTATGGTATTTTGACAGTATTTCAGTTAGCATTAACCACAATGTTTATTAACATTTCTGGAATGAATCTGTTTTGAAACTGACAGATTAAAACTGACAATCACTGGGCCTAGGACCTGTTTTACTCAAGTAATTCACATTATGAGAAGAACAATGTGTTTCAGGAGAAGATTTCCATTCTCTAGGAAAACTTATAAAACTAGCATTATAAACAAAACTGGATAAAAACCATTCTGCTCATTTTATAAAATACCAGACAAAGAGAATTAGTCTGGTATTTCAGAGGATAAATGGTCAGATTTTCATTCACTTCTGTGCAAATATGCTAGGATTCTTGTACGCGTTTTCACTGAAGATGTGGGCATTATCTCCAGAAATGTTGTTTACTTTGCTACCTTAAAAGCATTAATAAGCAATGTGTTTGGAATAGCGTGAAATGACTTTCAAAACTGGATATCATAATCTCTTAGAACTAAAAACTAAGTTTTAAATTACAAGAAGTGTGTCAGAAATAATTATGTAGGCTGCATTGACAAAAGGGTTTTGAAGAGGACTCTGCAAGATGCACAGTTACCAACATTGTACAACATACATTTTGAAGCTCTGAAATCTGGCTGTAGAGAAGAACAGAGAAAATTAAATGTTTGGACAGAGTAGGGAATGATGACATACTTGAAGAGCAAAGGAAATAAGAACTCTACTGCACTATGGCAAAAAGATGAAAGTGAACTAGGTTGGATGCATTCTAAGGAAAACATACACATAAAAATTTTCATTTTAAGGAAAACTAGATGGAAAGAGAAGCAGACATTGAAGATATGATTTGCGGAGAGTTTTTGCAAAAGGCAGTTTTAGCAAGAAACACAAAACTAAGTACAGCTAAAATGTATCTTGTCAGATTTATATGAAAGGGGGAGGCAAGAATGAAAACCTTAAATATATTTTTAATTGAACAAAAATGGAGCACAAGTGTATCATTTTCCAACATAGTCTCCCTGTAATTCGGCATACTTCCTCCAGCATGTATGAAGTGCACAGATTCCTCTTGTCATATTGCAAAATAACACCTGTAGTCAGAAGTCCACATTGCTTTGATCTTATTGCAGGCCAGATCTGATTTTTTAATGTATTGGCATATGACAGACTAGTCGTGTCATGTTCCAAGACATCACCTCGCTCATCCCCAAAGAGTCGGGAAATACTTCCCTGAAGACGTTTGCATCCAGAACTTCTTGGGTTTCGGTGGTAAGGAATGGCATCATTCCTAACTTGCTCTCTTTGTTTCATGCTCGTGGAAGTATATACAGGTTTCATCTCCTGTAACGATTCTCACAAAGAAGCCATCACCTTCTGCTTTAAAGCACCACAAAAGTTCTTCACAATGTCAATGCATCACTCTTTTAAGTTGTGGAGTGAGCTGCCATGGCAGCCATCTTCCATACACTCAGTGAAACTTAAGCACTTCGTGAGTGATGTGATGGGATGGGCTGAGCCATGACTAAGGTTCTGCATACACCATCACACAGCAATTGTGCATCACAATGGCTTCAATTGCTGCAGCAGACTCTGGTGTCACAACAAGGCATTCTTGACCCAGGGGCAGAGCATCTGTATTTCCAAACTTACTACTCTGTTCATGCATTCGCTGCAAAGGTAGACATGCATCATCATACTGGACTTTCATTCACCAATGGATTTCAATAGGTTTCATACCTTCACTGCGCAGAAAACATATGACAGAAGAATGTTGTTCTTCCTCAGAGTATGTCGCAAGCATGACACTCATTTTCAACAGGTACTGTGGTCGCATTTCACTTGAACATAATATGCTGTCACCTCTATGGCATTCCTTACACCACTGGTAACAGTACTGCCAACTTACAGAACAATGGCACGAAATGTTAATTTTTTAATTACACTTGTAAATGATAATGAGTAAATTCACGCCACTTACTCTTGTGTTGCTACCTTTTGGACAAATCATTTTCTGGAATACAGAATTCATCTGGAAGTTTGCATAGTTCTCAGTTTAGTTTACATGCCTTTCAACAACCAATTTCCTTTGCTATTTGGTGTGTTGTTATCTCTACTTCTTAAATTATTTACACTCCACTATTACTTTCCATTACTATACTTCTACTGAACAATTTTTTTATTTATTTTAAAGTTCATTCCACAAAACTAAAGAGAGAACACATACACAAATTATACTATCACTCTTGTACTCAAATTAATGCAATCAGACACTTGCTGCAAAGCATGGTGTACTAAACTTCATTATTTTCATCTACATGCTGGCTATTTTAACTTGTTAGCTCATTATCATCATAAGGTGGTGTGTCTATTGTCAGCTTCCTGAAGCAATTGTTGTCTCCATGTGATCCTGTTCCAGGTCGACTTCTTCATCATCCAGTATTTCCTCTTTCCACTTCATTCAGTATTTTTATTCCTTTTGTTCCTACTTTCTTCTGTCCTTCCACTGTACCTCTGATCCTCTAACTGCTATCATCAGAACACCTTTTCCTCTTAGTATGTGTCCCACCCAGTCTGCTTTCCTTTGCTCAATCACATTTACAAGAGATTTTTGATCCTTTACCATTTACAGTACTTCACAGTTTTATGGTTCTTGTATGCTTCTTGTATGAATTTTAGACATTCTTTCATTTAGTCATTTATATTGATACTGGTAGATTGCTTAAATTTGTATAAAACTTCACATTAGCAAGAATGATAGCTAAATTTTGTAACATATTTTCATGTGTCCAGCTAGGGGGACAATTCCATGTTTTAGGAAAGATGACTGACGAGCAACATAGGTGTGTCCACTTCCAGTCAGCAAAATCATAAGAAAAATCAATAGCAGCTTTCTGTGGTCGGATAACTAGAGTTCTCACAAACATGTATATTTAATGAGTATAGATACCGTTGATACTACATGTCATGTATTTAGGGTAATGTCTTCTGCAAAACAGTCATCCAGACTGCTTCTAAAGACATGTCTGAGACAGTTTGTGTTGGAGAAGCATGAATTTCACTTGTATGGTTGTTGTTCAACATTGTGTTTTCTATGCATGTATCACAATAAATAATACATTTTTTTATAGGAATTTCAAATTTTATGTGGCATATTTGTCAGAAAATTACTTTACTGTAAGTCATATTTGTATCTCATGAATGTAATGAAATTTCCATCTGAAACTGTTGCTTTTGCATATGTATAATTAAAAAAGGTGAGCTAGATTTTGTCTTTGTGGCAGGGCAGTTCCTATCTTCACTCTCAGTAAAGTACAACCATATTTTCTTGGCTACTCTTCTCTCTGGTACAGAGTCGGTAGATGTTGCCGAAATTCGAGCCATTAATATTTTTATTCTTCTCACTGCCAACGTAGACCTGACACTATAGTTGTCATTGTATAATGCTGAACTTCATTTTGATGCGAGTCATTTGTAGCAGTGAGTATCATTTGTATGTGACCTCTCTTACATCATCATATACTTGGGAAGAAGAAAAAAACAAGAAACTGAGCACACACAAACCACTTATTACAGAATCTGTAATAAAGTAGTGTTGCTAAAGATCTCAGCAACACGTCAGGTGGTGTCATTATGTCTGCAATATTTTGATTTCGCGTTCAGCCGTCACATTTAGAGAGCGGTGTCAAGTGTTGATGAAAACCCCAGCAGGGCATTCTTGTGGCAAAATGTGGATACACATATGCACAGCATCAAGTTCTTGACAACAAAGAAAATGTTCTCTGCACGTTATGACTTTAAGAGCATATCGGCAGAGCAACAGCCATTGCATTGTGGTGACGCACTAATCCTTTATAAACACAGTTCTTGGCTCTGGAATTCTTTTCTGTGGATAACATAAACAAAATACAGAAAATTTTTTACACTGCAGTAAATGGTCACTGTTGTCATGCTCTTCAGTCTGGAGACTGCTTTGATGCGGCTCTCCACGCTAGTCTATCCTACCGAAGCCTTTTCATATACATAACTACCACAATGTACATCCATTTCAACCTGTGTACTCTACTGAAGCACTGGCCGCTCTCTACAATTCTTACCCACCGTACATTCCTTGACACTTTCAGCTATGTCCTATCAAACGACCTCTTGATTTAGTCAAGCTGTGCCACAAATCTCTTTTTCCCCCATCCAATTACATACCTCCTCGCTACTTACACAGAATGCATATCTGATCTTCAGCATTCTTCTGCAGCACCACACTTCACAAGCTTCTATTCTTGTCTTGTCTGAACTGTTTCTTGCTCACATTTCACTTCCATTCTAGGCTACACTCCTAATAACACCTTCAGTAAAGACTCACTCACACTTATATCGATATTCGACACTGACAAATTTCTCTTTCCCAGAAAGGCTTTTCTCGGTATTCCCAGTTTGCATTTTATATCTCCTGAACTTCAGCCATCACTTATTTTGCTGTCCAAATAACAGAAGTCATCTACTACTCTATGTGTCACATTTCCCAATTTAACTTCCTCAGCATCATCCAATTTGATTTGCCTACATTCCAACACCAGTGTTTCACTTTTGTCAATGTTCATCTTATAACCTGTTTTCAAGACATTAGCTATTCCCTCCAACTGCTCTTCCAAGTTCTTTGCTTTCTGACAGAATTACAATGTCACTGGCAAACCTCTAAGTTTTTATTTCTTCTCCCTGACCTTCAATTCCCTTTTCAAAATTCTACCTGATTTCCTTTAATGCTTGTTCAATGAACAAACTGAATAACATTGGAGAGAGCTACACCATTATCTTACTCCCTTCCGTCATACCCTTCAACTCTTATAACTGCTGTCTGGTTTCTGTACAAGTTGTAAATAACTTTTCATTCCCTATATTTCAACCATCCTATCTTCACAATTTCAAAGATTGTACTGCAGTCAACATTGTCCAAAGTTTTCTCTAACTCTACAAAAGCTATAAATGTAGATTTTCCCTTCTCAGTCTATAGTCTGGGATAAGTCATAGAGTCAGTATGGCCTTACACACTCCTACATTTTTCTGGAACCCAAATTTATTTCCCTGAGGCCAATTTCTACCAATTTTTTCCATTCTTCTGTAAATAATACATGTGAACATTTTGCAATCATGAATTATTAAACTGATGGTTTGGTAATATTCAAATGTGTCAACTTCTGTCTTCATTGGAATAGGAGTTATTACAGTCTTCTGAAAGTCTGACTGTATTTCACGTCTCACACCCTGTGTATGAGGTGAAACAGTTTTGTCATGCCTGGCTCCCCCAAGAATCTCATTAATACTGAAGGAATGTTGTCTACTCCAGAAGCCTTGTTTTGGCTTAGATATTCCATTACTCATTCAAATTCTTCTGACAAAATCATATCTCCCATTTGTGATATCCAAGGATTTCTACTCGGACTTATTTACTACTTCTTCTCTTTCTATAACATAGCCTTCGAGGTCACTCTATGTGTATTTCTTCCACCTTTCAGGTTACCCTCCTCTGCTTAATACTGGCTTGCAATATAAGATTTTGGCACTAATACAATTGCTTTCCTTTTCTCCAGAGGCACCTAATTTTCCTATAAGTGGCATCATTTTGGCTATCTGTATTCCCTTTTGCCTGCATGTTAAATGCCAATCTTCCTTCTTTCCTTGCTTTTGCCTGCTTCATTTTTATATTTTCTCCTTTCTTCAGTTAGATTCAATATCCCCTGTGATATCCAAGGATTTCTACTCGGCCTTATCTTTTTGAATATGTGATCCCCTGCTGCCTTCACTATTTCATCTCTCACGGTTACTCATTTCACTTCTATTGCGATTCTTACTCCTCTTTCAGTCAATTGTTGCCAAATACTCCCTTTGCAACTCTTAATACCTCTCACTCTTGTCAACTTATTTAGCTCCCACCTCCTTAAATTCCCACCTTTCCGCAGTTCATAATCAATGAATTATGGTCCAATTCCACATTTGTCCTGGAAATGTCTTGCACTTTAAAATCTGGTTTCAGAATCTCTGTCTTAGCATTAATACATTATTTGAAACCTTTTAGTATTTCCAGGTAACTACCACCCAACCTTCTTTCATGGTTATTAAAACAAGAGACAGGGGCTATAGCAATAATAATAATAATAATAATAATAATAATAATAATTAGTTGAGCTTCTTGTATAGAACTATTTTTAAAAACTTCAAGTCTCCTTACTGTACCAAGTGAGTGCACCTGCCATTCTGTTGTGTCCATCAGGAAAACTCTAAGTGTCTCACTAACAGTTCTCCACATGACTGTGTAATAGGAGTCAATCTGGAATACCACTTATCAAGAAAAACTAACTAGCACTGTCTATCTGGGATTAAAATTTAATAATAAACTGCGCCCCAAATCTAAGGACCATGCTTTTCTAATTCACTATCTCAGTTGGTTATTCCTAATGTAACAAAAAAATTATACATTGTTCATTTACCCTCTTAACAATTTTCACTGCACATGAACACACACACTTGCAGATGACTTTAGGACCACAAACTGAAGTTAACTGAATTACTTAGTAATAATTGAATATATTTATAGTCATCTGATTTTTTAATGTATCAATGTCTGTAAATCCAAACTGAAATAACTTTTACTGTTACTATTAGTATATAGATAATGTTTAAATATCTTTAATATGTATTTTTTTAGGCAGGTGAGCATCTGGTTTTTTTTTATTATTGCTGTTGAAGCTGTAAAGTATGCATGGAGCAGTGTAGGACTAGACAGGAGATATGTGGGCTCAGAAAGTTTATGAGACAGTGTTGCAGCAACCATTGTGGCATTTTCCTGAACGTACAGCATCTTGAACCACAGGCTAATATTTTAATAAACACGCTTCCAAAAGCATTTACACCTTGTGTATATAGATCTTACAAGTTAGCTCAAAGACTTGAAAAATGGTTGTACTCTATTCATTGGTCTCTCAACACTCCTCACTAGACAAAATTGCAGAAAAACTCAGGACCATATCCCCACATCCACACTGCCACACTTCTCTAAAATCTCCATGCCTTCCATTCTGCCTGTCTGGAAAAAAAAAAGTTATTCTTCATTCAAACGTTTGATCTATCCCCAACAGAGAATAGCAGCAAACAATTAAAATAAATTTTACAATCTGAAAAGCCCCCCCATGAACCATGGACCTTGCAGTTGGTGGGGAGGCTTGCATGTCTCAACAATACAGATAGCCGTACCGTAGGTGCAACCACAATGAAGGGGTATCTGTTGAGAGGCCACACAAATGTGTGTTTCCTGAAGAGGGCCAGCAGCCTTTTCAGTAGTTGCAGGGGCTACAGTCTGGATGATTGACTGACCTGGCCCTGTAACACTAACCAAAACGGCCTTGCTGTTGTCGTACTGTGAACGGATGAAAGCAAGGGGAAACTACAGCCGTAATTTTTCCCAAAGGCATGCAGCTTTACTGTATGGTTAAATGATGATGGCGTCCTCTTGGGTAAAATATTCCGGAGGTGAAATAGTCCCCCATTCGGATCTCCGTGCGGGAACTACTCAAGAGGACATCGTTATCAGGAGAAAGAAAACTGGAGTTCTAAGGATCGGAGCATGGAATGTCGGATCCCTTAATCTGGCAGGTAGGTAAGAAAATTTAAAAAGGGAAATGGATAGGTTGAAGTTAGATATAGTGGGAATTAATGAAGTTCGGTAGCAGGAAGAACAAGACTTCTGCTCAGGTGAATACAGGGTTATAAATACAAAATCAAATAGGGGTAATGCAGGAGTACGTTTCATAATGAATAAAAAAATAGGAGTGCAGGTAAGCTACTACCAACAGCATAGTGAACACATTATTGTGGCCAAGATAGACATGAAGCCCATGTCTACTACAGTAGTACAAGTTTATATGCCAACTAGCTCTGCAGATGATGAGAAATTTATGAAATGTATGATGAGATAAAAGAAATTATTCAGGTAGTGAAGGGAGACGAAAATTTAATGGTCATGGCTGACTGGAATTCAAGAGTAGGAAAAGAGAGAGAAGGAAACGTAATAGGTGAATATGGATTGGGGCTAAGAAATGAAAGAGGAAGCCATAAGCCATCTGGTAGAATGTTGCACAGATCTTAACTTAATCATAGCTAACACTTGGTTCAAGAATCATGAAAGAAGGTTGTATACATGGAAGAACCCTGGAGATACTAAAAGGTTACAGATAGATTATATAATGGTAAGACAGAGATTTAGGAACCAGGTTCTAGATTGTAAGACGTTTCCAGGGGCAGATGTGGACTCTGACCACAATCTATTGGTTATGAACTGTAGGTTAAAACTGAAGAAACTGCAAAAAGGAGGGAATTTAAGGAGATGGGATATGGATACACTGAAAGAATCAGAGGTTGTACAGAGTTTCAGGGAGAGCATAAGGGAACAATTGACAGGAATGGGGAAAAGAAATACAGTAGAAGAAGAATGGGTAGCTTTGAGGAATGAAATAGTGAAGGCAGCAGAGGATCAAGTAGGTAAAAAGACAAGGGCTAGTAGTAATCCTTGGGTAACAGAAGAGATACTGAATTTAATTGATCAAAGGAGAAAATACAAAAATGCAACAAGTGAACCAGGCAAAAACGAATACAAACGTCTCAAAAATGAGATCAACAGGAAGTGCAAAATGGCTAAGCAGGGATGTCTAGAGGACAAATGTAAGGATGTAGTGGCTTATCTCACGAGGGGTAAGATAGATACTGCCTACAGGAAAATTAAAGATACCTTTGGAGAAAAGAGAACCAACTGCACGAATATCAAGAGCTCAGATGGAAACCCAGTTCTAAGCAAAGAAGTGAAAGCAGAAAGGTGGAGGAGTACGTAGAAGGTCTATACAGGTGGGATGTTGTTGAGGACAATATTATGGAAATGGAAGAAGATGTAAATGAAGATGAAATGGGAGATATGGTACTGCGTAAAGAGTTTGACAGAGCACTGAAAGACCTAAGTCGAAATGAGGCCCCGGGAGTAGACAACATTCCATTAGAACTACTGACAGCCTTGGGAGTGCCAGTCCTGACAAAACTCTACCATCTGGTGAGCAAGATGTATGAGACAGGTGAAATTCCCTCAGACTTCAAGAAAAATATAATAATTCCAATCCCAAAGAAAGCAGGTGTTGACAAATGTGAAAATTACCAAACTATCAGTTTAATAAGCCACAACTGCAAAATACTAATGTGAATTCTTTACAGGCGAATGGAAAAACTGGTAGAAGCCGCCGACCTCAGGGAAGATCAGTTTGGATTCAGTAGAAATGTTGGAACACGTGAGGCAATACTGACCCTGCGACTAATCTTAGAAGAATGATTAAGGAAAGGTAAACCTACGTTTCTAGCGTTTGTAGACTTAGAGAAAGCTTTTGACAATGTTGATTGGAATACTCACTTTCAAATTCTGAAGGTGGCAGGGGTAAAATACAGGGAGCAAAAGGCTATTTACAATTTGTACAGAAACCAGATGGCAGTTATAAGAGTCGAGGGACATGAAAGGGAAGCAGTGGTTGGGAAGGGAGTGAGACAGGATTGTAGCCTCTCCCCGATGCTATTCAATCAGTATACTGAGCAAGCAGTAAAGGAAACAAAAGAAAAGTTTGGAGTAGGTATTAAAATCCATGGAGAAGTAATAAAAACTTTGAGGTTCGCCGATGACATTGTAATTCTGTCAGAGACAGCAAAGGACTTGGAAGAGCAGTTGAAAGGAATGGACAGTGCCTTGAAAGGAGGGTATAAGATGAACATCAACAAAAGCAAAACGAGGATAATGGAATGTAGTCGAATTAAGTCAGGTGATGCTGAGGCAATTAGATTAGGAAATGAGACACTTAAAGTAGTAAAGGAGTTTTGCTATTTGGGGAGCAAAATAACTGATGATGGTCGAAGTAGAGAGGATATAAAATGTAGACTGGCAATGGCAAGGAAAGCGTTTCTGAAGAAGAAAAATTTGTTAACATCGAGTATAGATTTAAATGTGAAGAAGTCGTTTCTGGAAGTATTTGTATGGAGTGTAGCCATGTATGGAAGTGAAACATGGACGATAAATACTTTAGACAAGAAGAGAATAGAAGCTTTCGAAATGTGGTGCTACAGAAGAATGCTGAAGATTAGATGGGTATATCATATGACTAATGAGGAGGTATTAAATAGGATTGGGGAGAAGAGAAGTTTGTGGCACAACTTGACTAGAAGAAGGGATCGGTTCGTAGGACATGTTCTGAGGCATCAAGGGATCACCAATTTAGTGCTGGAGGGCAGCGTGGAGGGTAAAAATCGTAGAGGGAGACCAAGAGATGAATACACTATGCAGATTCAGAAGGATGTAGGCTGCAGTAGGTACTGGGAGATGAAGAAGCTTGCACAGGATCGAGTAGCATGGAGAGCTGCATCAAACCAGTCTCAGGACTGAAGATCACAACAACAACAACAACAATCTGAAAAGTTGTGTTGGAAGCTAGAACTCTGACGATGTATATAACTTATCAATGACCTGTGTCACACAATTTTGTTTTCAGGTTTTCCATGATCTGCCACTAGTTGAGACTTCACTCTGTGTGGTAAAATATTTAGGAACATTAAGTTCATTTGTATACGCTTCACGTTTGATTTACAGGAACCAATGTTGGAAACAGCTGAAACATGTGATATGGAATAATATTTATGCGCTTTATTAACGAGTGAAATGGTCACAGAATCCTGTCCTGAACTGATTCCCCACATTAATAATGTTCTGTAGGGTACAGCATGAGTGAGCTCAGGCCAGTTAAGATGTGGTAAAAATCTGTTGTGTTTACGATTGGGAATGTAGCCTTTAACGAGACTAGGCTACAGTCCCTAAACTTGGAAAAGAAAGCCCTCTCCTACTGTGGACTTTTGGCGTTTTATAATGGGGGAACATGTAAAAATGTTACAGAATATAAATAATGTTATTGCATTTTAAGAACACTTACAAATATTGGAATAGAGAAAAACTTTTATACCCCTTAGAAGGACTGTAGGAATCAGAAAAGGGTTTCACCAGAAAGAACCATAAACTTTAAATAACTTATATCATGGCAGATATCTCACAAGAACTTCTCACTATTAAGTGGTCCAATGTATGTAATTGTGAAACAAACACAGATATTTTACACAGGGAAATATATCTGACAGTGTCATCTCATAAAAAAATTGTGTTATAACAACTTCAACATTTATCACTGGGTTATCATGGTTATAGTCTGTCTGACGTCAGTTCCATTACTTATTTATTTATTGAAACATTTCTCACTGTGCTTGCAAAACCTAAACACAGTTTAGAAGTCTTCAGGCATCCGTTAATAATGATTATTGTTAACCTACAATGTGTTGTAAGTATTTAATTTAAAACCATCACTTTAAGTTGCAAAACTCTACCCGCCAAGTGGTAGCAGAAGAAAATGGCTAAAGGATGTGGAAATGCATGAGCTTTCAGAACCAGTGACTCTTTCTTCTCACAGAAGGGTTAGTGGAAGATGAAGAGGTTTGAAGGAAAAGGGCTGGTAAGGCTTAAGAAATGGTAAGAGTTGCGGAAAAGTCATCCAGAATTCCAGGTCAGGGGAGACTTACTGGACAGGATGAAAAGAAAAGTCCAACTTTTAATGTCTGCAGTGGATGAAATTTGGAAGGCTGTGAACGTAAAGGTGGAAGCTTGGTTAATAAACAAGAGAGATATTGCTGAAAAAAGATGATGAAAGAGTCAATAAGAGTGGAAAGCTAAATTTGTTATACAGAGTGGACCAAAAGTAATTACTGATTTTGCAATTCTATTGATGGTATGTGTAGATAGCAATGAAAGCCATCTTGTTTTATTGTCTAAAGTATGCCATTTTTATCACATTTTCTCCAGATCCTGTAAGCTTCTGATGTTCCTTTGAAGCCAGAAAGATGTCAGGACACCTAACAATTGAGGAGGGGACTAAAAATTTACTAATATTTAAGGTGTAGCAGTCTGTAACTCAGATCAAAAGGTAGTGCAGGGATAAACACAGAAGGCAAGCTGCTCATTTAAGACAGAGTGTATCAAATACTGGAGCACACACTGAGTTGTAACTTTTGGAAAGATCATGGTATACAATAAACTACATTTCTGTAAAAGACTGAGTTTAGAAGTACAATATTTTAGGAGAGGAAAAATATTAAAAATAAGGAGTTACTTCCACTCACCATGTAGAGGAAGAAGAGAGACAGGTCAGAAAATTAAAAAAATATATATAGAAAAATAAAAGGGAGTAAAGAAAAGGAACAGTTACTGGAAAGAAATGCTGAGACCACAGATATTAATGTAAATTTCGGCCAGGCGGATGGGGAGAATGGAGCGCATGTTGTAAAGACAACTGCGTACTTTTGAGAAATACAGAAGGTATGTGTGGTGAAACAGGTACTGAGGTCATGACTGTCATATTGCAGAGTATGCTCATAACAGGATATTGTGTGTTGGCAGTATACACCCTCTGTCTATGTCCATTCATCCTAACTGATGACTTGGTGGTACTCGTACCAATGTAGAGGGCCAAACAATGATTACATAACAGCTGGTAAACAACATGTGTTTTTCAAAAGTGGGCTCTGCCTTTGATAGTACACCTGGTCAATTAAAACATTAAAACCACTGAATCTCTCTCTCTCTCTCTCCACACACACACACACACACACACACACACACACACACACACACACGGTGCAAGTGGTATCAGTGGGCATACTGTCCATGTGTAGAGTGAGGAGGGTATGTGATCTACCTGAGTTAGACTGAGGGCAGATTGTGATGGCCCGGAGGCTCAGAATGAAGAGAGAAACTGCACGACTTGTCAGGTGTTCAAGGAGTGCTGTGACGAGTGTCTTCAACACATGGCGAAGCCACAGCCAGACATCAAGGTGTTGAGTGGCCATCACTCATTACAGATATCGGACATCATAGGTTGGGCAGACTGGTAAAACAGGACAGGTGGTGAACTGTTGCAGCACTAACATCAAACTTTAATGCTGGGCAGAGTGAAAATGTGTCTGAACACACAGTACACTGAACACTCCTAATACTGGGTCTCCACAGCCGACGACCCGTGCATGTGCCAGTGTTAACATCACATCAGCTACTACGACTGAAATGGGCACATGACCATCAGCACTGGATGTTGATGCTATGACAGAGCACTGCATGTTCTGATGAATCCTGGTACCTTCATAAACATGTTGATTGGATGGCACAAATCTGTCATCTTCCAGGGGAACAGCTCCTTGACATCCGTACGGCTGGATGGAGACAAGCTGGTGGTGGCTCCTTTATGCTCTGGGAAACATTCACATGGGCACTCAAGAGTCCAGTGGAGCTCGTGCAAGGCACCATGATGGCCAAGGAGTATCATACACTGGTTACAGACCACATACCCCCTTCATGAGAATCGTGGCATTTTTTAAACAAAATAATGTGCCATATCACAGGGCCAGGTGTCATAATGTTCTGGCTGATCAGTGTAAGTCTTGCTGTTACAGAGCTCACGTAGGTGGTTCCAGGGTGGTGCATCGGGCAGTCTTAAGAGGAGGGACAGTCACAGGGGTCAGAGCCAGAGGGTACGAAAATTTTTTGCGTAAGGAGCATAGGGTGTGTAAGACAAGTGTGTTACAGAAACTTGGATGAGAGGTTTTTTTTCAGGGGGGGGGGGGGGGGCAGAAAACTATTATAGGCGGGCAGGGCAAAATATCAGACAGAATCAACCTTATCCCATAGAGCAAGTCTCTTCTAACACAGGGTTCCGGCTGACTCTTCCATAGCTCAGCCCATTTCATAAAACTCATCAGTCCTTTTCCTTCACCGCCCTTCCATTTCCTTCAACCCTTCTGGCAGGAGGAGGAGTCATAGGCTCCAGAAACTCACCTGTTTTCACAGCTTTTTTGTGTATCTTTTCCTCATGCTACTGCTGCTGCTGCTAGGTGAGTAGTCTTGTTCATCAAACCTGTTATACTGAGTATTTTTGTTGAGGCATCATTTATTGCAACATGTGCCAAAATCTGCAACTGATTGCACCCTGTTGCCTCAATGTCTTCAGAACAGTTTCTTCGACATTTTGAGTGAGGCACCCTAGGCATACACACTGGATGCACAATCTGATCCTTCACATCCTTTCTTGACATTTCCCTAAGGGGTAGCAAAAGTCATGGAAAAATTTGAACTTCCAATGTTAACAGATTTGTACCCATTTGCACATGCTTTCCCTCAACACAGCAGGCTTCCTACAGGTGAAGTTTGTCACAATAGCTCAGTTTCAGAGCAAGACAGTGCAATGTACTGAGATACTACACAACAAGAGTTTGCAACAGTTGGTACCAGACATACCATGGACCTCCATCCACAGCAACAACACTGCAATGCACAAACCAATCCTGCTGACCTTGAGAACCACATGCCCTGGAGTGGCAGCGTTATTCATAAGAGAGAAGTGCACTTGAGTAACCGTGCATAAGATGATGATGATGATGATGTGAATTGTAAGTCTGAACGCCAGACTGAGTCTTGCTAGGAAGTTCCTGAAGAATGTTTAGTGTGCCTTCGATTCGTTGAGTGAGACAGAAATAGTGGCCTATAGATAGACAGTGATTATCCTTCACTAGAAACTGAACAGTGAATAGAATTTTTGTGTATGGACAGAGACCACCTGCCTAGAGTTTTAACTGAGTACTGTTAGTTTGGAACTGTTCTTCGAATAGTACATCAAGGCACAAGATTAGTTTTCTTCAGACTTTAGTTCAGACATTATTTAATTTCTGTCTTTGAACTGTAGTCAACCCAGTACAGATAAAATAAACCTGCATTCTACAACTGCTGTAACTAGTATTACCAAAGCAGAGTAATATATTTTACTATTCACTATTCTGTGTTACTTTCATTGTGTGTATGTGCTGCCCTAGAACCCACACATTTGCTGTACCAGGACACCTTTATTAGATTTTTTCACAGAAGCGAGACTTTCATCAAAGTGGATTCCCCCAGTCTGCAACCGACAGCACTTCAAATTTAATGGTAAGGAGTAAGGGTGTAGTACCCTGAACTGTCCCTCCTATGTACAAAGGATTAAACCCACTACAGACTCACCACACAGTCAAGACAAAAAATAGTGATGAGCACTATTTTTCTTGGAGAAGAGCCAGTACCTACATGACAAGACAGTACTTTAAGTATCTCTGTTATCACCCCACATACCACATCACAATAGCTTCCAATCATTTAAAAGCAGTCCAGAATATTCCAGCTGCTTGTAAACAGGGACAAATGCATCCCACACCCAAGAACTACAAACACAGGAGGGCTCCTTTGATAGAATTACCATATATAATCTAAGCATGCAGAATGAGTATTATAGTGACTGATTGCCCCGTAGTACACCCAATGTATTGGTTCAATCAAAAAGTTATAGTTGTGAATCCAACAAATGTGATCAAAGGAGCTTTCTAACATATTTGAAATTTACAGAACCAGGCTAAGACAAGATTCCTATTTTAGCTAGTTTTAAAATCTCTATTTTTGTGAGGCACTTAGGAGTACGAGTTTTCGATGAACATTGCACCAATTAGTTTAGTCCTGATATTTTGTTCAGTGATTTTTTTCCAACATCGAATTATGTTAAATTTTATATGCAACACATTTTGCGTAAAATACTTCATAAGAAAAGCGAAAGCCAAGGAAATTACAGCCCGATTACGTGCATAAAATGCATACATACAGGCTCACATAAAATATATTGCGATATTATTGGGCGCGTTCTCCAGTTGCTACTAGTAATTTTAGAACCTAGAGCCATGGAAGTCAGTAATGGGAACAAACCAACAGACTCTTGCAAAATCCATTTTCAGATGGCTGGAGATGGTAAACTGCACTGCTTTTATATTTTGAAATGTATATATGTTGGCTGGTTCGTTTGTTTGGAGAGAAAGGGACCAAATATCAACCAGTCCGGGTAGCAAATATTATATAAAACATTTTGGATAAAATGATTTTCGGTATTGGTCCGCGTTATCGTAAACAACTAAATCATGTAAACTGACGACGTTCCAACCGATTTACTGCGGAGCCCTTTCATGAACTTGTACAAAGCAGTTGCAATGTATTGGGACCATAACCTACCCAATGCAGATATCAGTAAGTTTTGTCCAGCGTCAGTGGCACACTGAGATATCAGGTCACATAAACAAATAAAGACCTGTTGCCATTACTATAAACATTTCCGGCATAAATGTTCCGAGGATTAATTATGGATATTTCTTTCGACGTAGTTTTGCTGTCACAACTGTCAAACTAAAATCGGATAGCTACGCTATCACAGCTGTTTTGTTTGTAAACTGAACATCGAGCTACAGCAGGGTCGCCAACTGTGAAGTGCAATTTCCTCCTATTTTGCATTTGAAATTCCCCTAAATCAGGTCAAAAATGCATAAATAGTTTAACAAAATAAAAAGCTATATTATTAATTTTGGGGGGGGGGGGGGAGGGGCAGTGGATAGCAGTGATCGGAACCAATTAAATAACCAACCGTAACACTTTCGACGGCGCAACCGTGTATTGCAATTCTGGAGTGAATTCTAGTGTCCGATAATAAGACTCTTACGCTTGAGCAGTTACGTCATACCAGAGGCAAGCGGTGAAGTAGCGCAAATTTAAAACAATAATCATTGAATCTATCGAGGCCACCGCTGGAAAGTGGGGATTTGGAAAGGAAGAAACTAAAATGTACCACAATAATGGTAATAAATAACGATGTATTTCAAACAGTAGCATGAAATGTTAAAAAACCGACACAGGAATCTTGTAGCGAGTTTGAAATTAGTTATGACTTTTGACGTTTGGCTGACCGGAGCGGGACATGGCGCCGTTGCCCAGGTAACACCAATGGCGAGCCGACTTTCCCTACTACGCAGCCAGCGGTTCGTCTGATAAAGTGCCTCTACGAGTAAATAGCACCACGTGGTATCACGCTGTAGATGCGTCAACGTTTGACTTCTCTCGTAGTAAAGTCGTATTTTCTGTTCTGTAGTCGTCAGGTATTGTGTACAAGTGTTTTGTGTTACTGTTGCGTTAATGACAACAATGCAGTACATCTGCATACGAGATTTGCAATAAAAAGCAGTCTGTGATGTCGTAAAATAGGAAACGGGAGAGGCAAACAAACGCAGAATAACATACCGCTAAGGGAGGGGGATAAGGTAATAAATGATGCACAACACTTAGCAAACTTTGTAAACGAGCATTTTTGAAGTATTACAGAGAATTTACAGCAAACATTCCCAAAAACAAATATAACACCTGTAAACAATGTCACACTAAATACAATGATGTTACTTCCAACCACAGAGAATCAAGTCAATAAAACTGTTCAAAAACTAAAAAATAAAAAGTCAGTAGGCTTAGATGAAGCACCAGTGTGTGTACTGAAACAATGCATAGGGATTATACAAGTCCCCTTGACAAATATAATAAATGAATCCTTCACATCAGGACATTTTCAGAGCAGTTAAAGCAGGCAAGAGTTGTACCTTTGCTTAAGAAAGGTAATGGAAAAGACATAGAAAATTACCAGCCCATTTTCCTACTGTCAGCATTCTCAAAAATAATAGAAGCAATTATGAAAGACAAATTAATGAATTACTTGAATAAATACAGTCTTTTAAGCGAATCACAGTTTGGTTTCCAAAGTGGCAAAAATATGGAGTCACCCATAGTAGAATTCACAAAAGTCGTACTTGATGCTCTTGATAAAGATGAGTGTGTCACAGACATATTTCTGGGGGCGTTTGATACAGTCGACCACAAGATTCTATTAAATAAATTAGAAGCATTAGGCATAATAGGGGTAGCTAATGACTGGTTTCGATCATACCTAACAGACAGGATACAAAGAGTAGAGATCACACATACTAGAAATATATCTAAACATTTAATAAAACACTTATCAGAATCAAAATACATTAATACAGGAGTTCCACAAGGTAGCATATTAGGACCAACACTGTTCCCGATATACATCAATGACTTTCCCAGTAGTGTTACTCATGGTGAAAAAATTCTCTTCGCTGATGACAGCAATATTATAGTCACTGAGAAAACAAGTGAACTCCTTGCCAAGAAACCAAATGAAACTCTCAAGGAAGTTTGTGACTGGTCAATAAGCAATAAAGTGACATTCAACATAAAGAAAACTAATGCCATGAATTTCAGTTTGAAGAGTAAAAACGACAATGTTAAATTAAATGTAGGTGGCACCTGTATAGACTGCATAACAAATGCAAAATTTCTAGAAATGAATACTGATTCTCAGTTCAAGTAGTGTGAACACACAAAGGTACTTGCAAACAAATGTCATCAGCATGTTATGCCCTTAGAATCCTATCACCAGTGTGTAGCATGCAGTGTCTTTTAGTTACATATTATTCATATGTACCCTCAATTCTTAGCTATGGCATTCTTTTTTGGGGAACAAATGCACAAAATATGAGCACAATTTTAAATTCCAGAAAAGAGCCATATGAATAATAACCAAAAATTCTAGTTGAGATCATTGTAAAGATCTGTTCAAAACACTAGGGATTTTAACTGCTCCATGTGAATACATTTCCCAGTCAGTTGCACACATCAAAAATAACATTAGTGATTACTGCACAAACAGCTCTGTCCATGACCATGCAACAAGAGATAAACTCAACATATATTTTCCAAGAAAAAATAAACATAAAACTCAAAACAGCATTTTCACCAAGGAATAAAACTGTACAATAAATTACGAAAAGAGATTTAAAAAATTGCAAAAATGCACTTATTTAAAAAGGCAGCTAAAAAGTACCTGATATGTAATACATTTTATACGTTGAAAGATTACTTAGATAAAACAGAGCAGGGGTTTGATAAAAAATGTTATACAAATAAATAATAATACTAATGATTATAAAACATCCAACATTCCACATAACAGCTTCACTTTATGTTTTTTCCCTTCTTTTTTCCTTTCTAGAAATACTTACCCCCAAGATATGCATAGCACAATACTAACACCTCTTCCTCTTTTTGAGCTCAACATCTCACTCGTTATGGAGGGATGCTGACTCAGTTTTTCAGGGTAGCAAATGGGAACTTGCAGTACAGAAAATGGCCCAGAGATCACCAATGTGTGTGTGTGTGTGTGTGTGTGTGTGTGTGTGTGTGTGTGTGTGTGTGTGTGTGTGTAGTGAGTGGTTATGAAACAATGTGCATATAGTGTGTGCAGTGACTGATAGTGAGACACGAGTGAACAGCGTGGCATTACATTATTTAATAAGTTATTTTTAAAAATTGTATTGTATACTTGTAGTAAATCTAATGAGTGTCTCTAGCTAGAAGTCTGTAAATATATTTGTATATGAATTAGCTTATTTTAAATTGATATAAACTTGTAAATACTTTGAAATATCCTATACCCTTGTAAAAAAATGTACAGATGAATAAAGCTACTACTACTACTAGTAGCAGTAGTAGTAGTAGTATTGCTGTGAAGATAATGTTCTGCTGCGAAACACTCGTCGGAATTCGACAATAGTAATGGACAAAACGCCATGCCACTCTGTTTTGATGCATAAAGCTCCAACAATGCAATGGACGAAAGTGCAAATTTTGCTCTGGGTGCAAAGAAATGTTTAATGAGACAAAGTTTAACCTAGCATGTATAAGGCGAAGTTAATGGAACTTTCAGTGTTGTACAAGCCAAAACTTCACGCGAAGTGGTGGACGGTAAAGGACATAGTTCAATCAGTCTTCATCTATATTATGCTCATTTAAATTCGACAGAGTATAAGGGCCTAGGTGAAAAGTAATGTGGCAAGAAGCAGCAAGAAATTTATGCTCACTGAGATTGAAATGCTGGTAAAAGAAGCTACTGCGAATGTTACATGGCAGGCCTGGTCTTGAGTTGTCAGCCATAATACCCAGAAGGTAGTCGAGGAGACATTGATTCATGAAGGTCAGTGACGAGTTCTGAGGAATACATAACTTCTCCTGCTGCCATGTTAAAATTTTCTCTTGTTAAAATAGAGAAGAGTTTTGAAATATTCATCTCACTAACACTGTAATGCAGTTGAAATTGGGACATAATCCTGAAATAGTGTGTTATTAAACTAAGAACTGAGGGCAAGTCTGTCCAGTAGTTTATGAAAGAGCAAATTCTCTGTATAAAAGTAAACGTGTAACTTCTTTACTTATATTGTTACAAAACTCACAGCAGTTCTCGTTTCGCCAAAGCCCTCAATAATCACAATATTTCTTTGAAAAAAAATCTGTAGTCGCTTGAATATCGCTGTAGATATAGCAGTTCTGCATATCAATCATATGGTAAAACAGTCTCGTAATTGTTATCATCCGCTAAAATCTGTTTCGATATCTCAAAACTTTTATGAGATACGAGGAATTTATGAATATTTCATCCTAGTTTTTTCACTGACACACGAGTTCATGCCGGAGCGCTCTATGTACATTCCATTTGCTCAAGTTTGGAAACAGACAGTGCTATCCTGCCAAGTCTAAAGAGAAATTTAATATATTATCTACATTTAATACACAGCAACACGCAACAAACACAAATTCATGGCGAAACCTATTTTCCATGGCAAACTAAGAATTTCTTGTAGTAATTTATTTACTAGCGAAATATCACAATAACTATGACCATAAACGGAATGATGAGTGGTTCGTTATGAATCTGACAACTTCAAGTAACGATGTAAAAGTTTGTTTAAAATCGTTTCAGAAAGATCGCAGATATCACAATAACTATGACCATTAACGAAATGACAAGTGGTTTATTACTGAATAGTTTGTTTAAAATCGTTTCAGAAAGGTGGCACATCGGACAGCTTGCTGTTCACGCAGTGAAGCGACCCTGCCACGTTCCGCATGTGGCTATCTGCAACACACGTTGGCAACTACGCTTCCCTCCACTCACTCCGTGCTGAACTGTCAAAACTCGCAACTCATTTTAAACGCACTATAATCCTAAAAAAGCCAGTACACAGATAATTTGGCATAAGTAACTAATATTGAAATTGGTAACTAGAACTAACCGGTATATGTTCTCCAATATTTTTTCACAGTAGTTCAGAGAGCATTTACAAGTTCAGAAATTCTATTACATTTAAGTGCACACATATGTTGCAAAAACGATCTAAATAATGAAGCATGCAATAGTTGGAATCGGTAATTAGAAATTACCTCTTATACAGCTTAATTCTAGTTACCGATTCCAATATTTGTCATTTTATTGCAGTAGTTTACAGAGCAATTGCAAATTGTGAAATGCTATTTTTTTTTTCATTTTATACACCTGCCGGAAAAATGATCCAATTATAATCAACCATGGAAGTGTTGGAATCGGTAACTAGAATTTACCTATATTGGAGGTCAATTTTAGTTAGCAATTTCAACCATTCGGTGGTTCATAATTTTGGAAATGTGTGAACTCGGTTTTCGTAGAAATTCTAGAATCCTTTTTGATCTCTGAACTACTTCTAAAAAGTAACAAAATTCGTAGGGATCGGTTCCAAGTTTCTTGTTTCTTTTCCTTTTTTTGTTTCATAATAGTGAAGGGAATAATACCAGATAAAGAAAACCCATAACACTAGTGCAAACACTTGTTGCAAAAACAATGTAAATAACGAACTGCGGAATGGCTGTAATCGGAAACAAGAACTAACCTATATAGCTTAATTGTAGTTGCCGATTCTAATATTTGTTCCTTTTTGTGAATTTTAGTTATCTGTGTACTGGATTTTCTTTTAGGATTTCTGTGTCGGTTTCTCCACATTTCATGCTACTGTTCTTTTATGTTTCATATATATTATTTATTTATTTCATTTTCCTGTTATGTTACATTTTAGTTTCTCCTCGTCCAAAACCCCCACTTTCCCGCAGTACTCCCATTAGATTTAAAAAACATTATTACAAATTAACGCTGTTTCTCAGTATTACGACCTCATAATGCTCTATACTGGTACTGTAATGGATTTAAAGGTTCTCTCTGTTTAAATAACGATAATAATTTATTTCAGATATGTATTTTCTCTTTTTCTGTTTTTATTTACGAGGGTTGACTGAAAAGTAATCTCTCCACCGTTGTAACTCTTCAACAGTTGGCAGCATTGGTATGCGACAGGTCCTGACTTGTTCCGTAGCCTTTTTTCTACAGCTCCAGTTGGCAGGAAGCCTTACCATTTAACAGTTGTATTGTTACAGTCTAAAGTATGGAACCCTGAGCAGACGGTCGGTCAATGTGATTTAAACAATGTGCAGTTATTGTGATTCTTGAGTTTCTCCCGGCGTATTTGATAATCAAAATATCCACGGGTGTGCTGCCGGTCTATAGTGTCCAACGGGCACAATATTTCGGCGATCATACATGTCGCCATCATCAGGTGAACTGACGGACTGAGCTCCTGTGAACGTGCCGGCACGGAGATCCGTATGCTATGGCTGCTCAGAGGGAACTGGGTTCGGTCGCAGCGGCGGACGATTTAAATACCCTCTGCCCGCGGCGCGCTCCCTCCGCCGTCCGCGCCCCGCGCCACGGTCGCGCGGTGGAACAGGTTGCGACGGCGTCTGAGATGACGTAACGTGCAGTTACTGAATTCTTGACAGCAGAAGGTGTCACACCAAAGGAGATTCATCGGAGAATGAAAGCAGTTTCCGGTGATTGTGTTAATTGAGTACTTTGCGTCGTTGGGGGAGTAAGTTTAAAGATGTTGAGGGGGGAACAATGCATTTCAAACAAAGAGTTGGCTATCCTGTGACAGCAACCACCGAGTTTCACAAGCAAAATGTTGAAAGATTGATTCAGGACGATCGTCGTATCACTCAAATGGTTCAAATGGCTCTGAGCACTATGGGACTTAACATCTGAGGTCATCAGTCCCCTAGAACTTAGAACTACTTAAACCTAACTAACCTCAGATTCGAACCTGCGACCGTAGCGGTTGCGCGGTTCCAGACTGAAGCGCCTAGAACCGCTCGGCCACAGCGGCTGGCCGTATCACTCACAGAGAAATTGCAAGCACAATCGAATTTCACAAGAAAGTGTGTGTAACATTATTGCTTTGCAGGGCTACAGGAAGATCTGTGCACAATGGGAATCCCGGATGCTGACTCCTGAAATGAAAGTGCACATACTTGAAATTTGACAGGAACTCCTCTTGCATTATGAGAATGAAGACGCACAGCAGTTACATCAACACTGCTTTCATTGTCTGATGAATCTCTTTTGGTGTGACACCTGCTGCTGTTAAGAATTCAATGACTGCAATTTGCTTAAATCGCATTGACCGACTGTCTGTGCAGGGTTCCATACTTTGTATTGTAACAACACAACCGTTCAATGTAAGGCTTTCCACCAAGTGGAGCTGTAGACAAGAGGCTACGGAACAAGCCAGTACCTGCCACATACCAATGCTGCCAACTGTTGAAGAGTTATGAAGATTTAGGCATTACTTCTCAGTCAGCCCTCGTATTTTCGTTACCTTCAATTCTTTTCGACATAATTCGTGAACTATGGTTGTAATAGTATCGACTGCTACATTCACTTATTTCGAATAAGATCAGTTGGTTTCAAAGATTGTCTATACCTAGCATATTTTGTTGACGTGCCTCTCGCGGGTCCCGAGGAAGCACTTCATGTCATCAGAAAGGCTGAAAGTGTGACAGTGTTGCCTTGGTGACTAGATCTGTAAGCTGCTCTATTGACATAAATGACGTCAGTCACCTGTTGTCCCCAGCCTTCATACTGACCTGCCCTCAGCTGTTATTTTGAAATTTCAAGTCAATACAGACTGCTTGAATGAAGCTGTCGTTATGAGAATTAAATGTAGAAACAAGTTTCGAATGCGAACAATCTCGATTATGATGACATACTAATCCACAGCATAGATAGTTACAGATTATAGAGTCTTACGTGATTGATTGAGGTGAACTGATTACGAATTATTATTTGAATGGCAGAGTGATTGTATTATGCCTTCAGGACAATGTCTCTAAATGCTTTTTTTAACATATTAAGTGAGGCTTACTAATGTAACTACCACTCAGACGTTTGCAATACTTAACTAAGAATTTGTCTTTGCATCCATACCAACAGTAACAAATGCAGAAAAACGGGTCAAATGCAGTAAGAGATATGTAGTGGAACGCCCCTTGCATTTTTGCAGTTTGTGTACGATATATATACGTAATATGCATCAAACACACATCAGATGCTTATTCATTGTCTTAATGTATATTTTCGGGCTTGAGCTAGTAGTTTTATTTTTTATTATAAAAAGTGAGTTAAATATGAAAAAATGCATTTAAATATGGCTCATACAAAATATTAGGCAATGCCACACATCTGTCTGTTACCACCACCTTTATTTCTCATTTTCTGAGTTCACAACCGTCAACATAGTTATCTCTTTTCAACGTAATGTAGACTTCAGACTACGCTACAGAAAACAGAAAAGCTTGTTACTCCAGCCAAGATTTCTAGGGAAGGGGGGAGGGGGGGGGGAGGGAATCCAATATAGTACTCTAGCCCAGATATGTGCTCTTTCCAGTCTGTGCTACTGAGATGATTACATTTTGATCGTTGACATGTAAACAAACAGCTATATACCAATCACATTTTCCAATATGTAGTTTCTCAAAATGCACTTCATTTTTATGTGACATCTTGATAAACAGAGCTTAATGAGGAATTATTAACAGATCTGAGCTAATTTAAGACTGTTATAGATGCAAGTCACTGATTATCAGAGTGTATCAGGTACAGTTAAATGTGAAACAAAACATGTGAAATAAATCATGAAGCTTTAGGTCAGTATAACTAATATTTTTTGATGTTGTAGGCAGTAACAATTTTATTCCGAATAATAATATATATATACGTGCTACACAAGTAACCAAATGGTGCATGGCGGTGGATACCTTGTACCGCTCAAATAATTTTCTTCTCTATTTCACTCGCAAATAGACTGAGGGAAGAAAGGCTATCTATAAAGCTCAATATGAGCCCTAATTTCTCATATCCTCATAGTCCTTAAGTGAAATATACATCGGTGGTGGTGGGACTGTTCTCCAGTCAGCTTCAAACGCCAGTTCTCCAAATTTTCTCAATAGTGTTCCACAAAAAAAACATTGTCTTCTGTCTAGGGATTCTCATATGAATACACTAAGCATATTCATAATACTCACATGTTGTTTGAACCTACTGATAACCTACCTAGCAGCCTGCCTCTGAGTTGCTTCAATACGTTCGTTTAATCTGACTTGGTGGGGATCTGAAACAAACTGAGCAGCACACGGAAATGGGTCATGCTAGTGTTCTACACAGGTGGTGGCTCTGAGCACTATGGGACTTAACATCTGAGGTCATCAGTCCCCTAGAACTTAGAACTACTTAAACCTAACTAACCTAAGGATATCACACACATCCATGCCTGAGGCAGGATTCGAACCTGCGACCATAGCGGTCGTGCGGTTCCTGACTGTAGCGTCTAGAACAGCTCGGCCACACCGATCGGCTCCACAGGTGGTCTAAATGACCTTCCACTCATTCTCAATCTTCCAAAACCTATCTATCATCCAAGAGGAAGAAACTAATAGTTCTAAAATCAATAAATAGCTTTTCATTCAAGTGCTGTTCTTGTCTCGGACTTCATACAAAGCATTTCATAACTTTTCAAATAGTACTGTCAGCCTTACATATAATAGTAATGTTAACCAGAAGATGCATCCTTCAGTCCAAACATTGTACTTAATTATAATTAATTATAGAAGGAGAGGCTCATAAAATAATCCTTTACTTCATATTTTTTAACATCTTGGGATTTCCAGTTTTCTGCCTGATGTCTAGCAGCAACCTGTTAAAGACTTTTGTATCAGAATGTAAAATTCGATTCAGAATCGTAGACAGGGACATTATTTTTACTTCCAGTATTTTGCAAATTCATTTCACCTAACATAGTAACATTACACCTATTATTAACAACAAATATTATTAGGGAGTAAATATACTGAAATTTAAGTGTAAGACTCCTGAGGACCCTGAAGAGATTCGTGTTAAGATACTCAGCTATCAGTTTTACACAATAGTTTTACTCACATGGATAAGAAGTTCTATTAACCTTCCCTGTAAAATTTGTATAAAATCAGAAGCTTTCCATAACAGCCTCCATCATCATAATGTTTGAAATACAGCATTATAGTTACCTGGTTGAAATATCTAGACATAATGCAGCAAAGCGATATGAAATGGAACAGGCATGTAAGGGTTGTAATACAAAGGGCATTAATGGTTGACTTCAGTTTATTGGGAGAGGCTTGGAAAAGCGTGATTCATCTGTAAAGGACTCCGCACATAGGACACTAGTGCGACACATTCTCGAGTACTGCTAGAGTGTTTGGGATCACCAACAGACTGGATTAAAGGAAAATGTGGAAACAATTTAGAGGTAGGCTGCTACATTTGTTACTGGTAGTTTTGGACAACGTGCAAGTATTATGGAGATGCTTTGGGAACTCAGATGGGAATCCAGGGAGGGAAAACGATGTTGAAAAACGATATTGAAAAAAAATTAGGGAACTTGCATTTGAAGCTGACTGCAGAATTCTTTTACTGGCACCAATGTACATTTCATGTAAGTCCCACAAATATAAGATGAGAAAAATTAGAGCTCATACAGAGGCATGTATAAAGTCGTTTTCCCCTCACTCTATTTGTGAGTGGCACAGGAAAGGAAATTAATAAAATCTTCTCAATTTTCAAGTCACGTCAATTTGAAACTCCGAGGAAAGAAAATGACTAGTAGTTGTACAAGATACCCTCTACCACACAATATATGGTGGCTTGCAGAATATGTGTGTAGATGCAAAACCATGTAAAGTTTTTCTCTGCAATTTTTCTTTCTTACTACATTTGAAATTGTGTCAAAATATTATCTTCTATATTCCTATATACTAACTTGTGTGTGCATCTGATCTGTTCCTGCCAATTGGAGGGGGTTGGGGTGGGACGTCAGCACAGCTCTAGGACAAAGAAATTCCCATCATTTTGAAATTCCCGCCAAAATTCGAAATTCCCGCCAAAAGGGTAGGTGGCAGAGGTGAAGGAGAGGGAGTGAGGACCCATGTGGCAGCTGGAGGAAACATATGACATCATCTGGGGTGGAGCAAATTAATTCAATATCAATTTGATATTATTAATATCAATTTGATATCAAATCAGCACCCATTCTGCCCTTACTCCACTAGTGCTCTGACATGCAGTTAGTGCCAAACACAACTGTTCTCATTAGAGAGATTGTCTGTTTCTTAAAAAAACATCGAAAAAATCGTGTCATGCCTTGAGGAAATATCGCAATGGTCACATTTTTTTAGGTGATACCTCCAGCTTAACCTCTAGTGCCCTTTTAAATGCATTCAACATTGGAGGATTCGTGGTAGCACTCGTGTGTCTTGCTGATGTGCTCAGCCAAACATTAGCTCTCAGCAGGTTTTTCCAAAAAGAGACTATTTATGGTAGCAAAGCAACTGAGATCTTGGCTGATACTTTCGCATTTTAGAAAACAAAGCGAGAAAATGTGATTGCAGAATCAGCCTGCTGGATGATCAAGCGAAAAAACTGGCAGATGATATAGGAAGCATCGTTCTAACACCCAGGATCACACCTTGACAAGTTAATTGGCCCAATGTGACTCCATAAAGTACTGAAAGCTATTTTAGTGTGAATGTCTTTATCCCTATTCTTGACGCAATAAACAATGATCTAGAACACAGATTCTCTATAGACGTTCTCAGTATCTGTAATCTCAACACGCTTCTACCAAAAATCTGATCACCTTCAACACTGTCCTTGGAGTCATTCATTAGGAATGCAGAAACTACTGGATCAAAGTACTTCAATGTAACGGCAGAATTGTACGGCGTAGCGGACAGCGCCGAGTCGCCGCGCTGTGCGCTTATCAAGCGGAATGCTGACGGGAAATGCAATCTGAATCGCGCGCCGTGGGTCTACACAGCCACCGGCTACAAAGAGCGGTCTGAGACTGGCCAGTTGCGAACATGTATCGCTCTCGATACAGTGATGACGGGTTACCAGACGAGCGTAATTCATTGTCGCACCGTCTTTATTAATAAATGGTAAAACTAAGTTTTCCGTGTTCCACATTCTGCACTACCCGGAACTACCAGTCGTGTGAGGTTAGCACCCCTTTTTCGAGAAATTTACATTTTTTTCACAGTTCTTGTTAGATGAGCCATAGTTCTAGAGTTCTTTGTACAAAATTTCAATAGTTCTGCAAAATGTAACGAAGAAAACAACAATACTCGAAAAAATTTTCGTATCGAAAACAATCTTTGGCAATTTCCGCAAAATGTAAATAAGTACAAGGGTTCTGAGCACAGTTCTGAACAGAACTCCAAGAGTTCTATCGAAAACCCAAGTAACATTTTTTTGTGCAGCTAATAGCTTAAGAGATAATTGCAATTTAAGGAGAAAATCTTTTCACTTACTGTGAAGTTGGCACCCTTTTTTTCAGAAATGTATACTTTTTTCAGAGTTCTTGATGGATATGCCATAGTTCTAGAGTTCTTTGTACAAAATTTCAATAGTTCTGCAGAATTTGGCAAGGAAAACAATATACGAAAAAATTTTCTTATCGAAAACATTCTTCGTCAATTTTCGCAAATTGTAAATAAGTACAAGGGTTCTGAGCACAGTTCTGAACAGAACTCCAAGAGTTCTATCGAAAACCCAAGTAACATTTTTTTGTGCAGCTAATAGCTTAAGAGATAATTGCAATTTAAGGAGAAAATCTTTTCACTTACTGTGAAGTTGGCACCCTTTTTTTCAGAAATGTATACTTTTTTCAGAGTTCTTGATAGATATGCCATAGTTCTAGAGTTCTTTGTACAAAATTTCAATAGTTCTGCAGAAATTGGCGAGGAAAACAGTATTCGAAAAAATTTTCTTATCGAAAACATTCTTCGTCAATTTTCGCAAATTGTAAATAAGTACAACAGTTCTGAGCACAGTTCTGAACAGAACTCCAAGAGTTCTATAGAAAACCCCAGTAACATTTTTTTGTGCAGCTAATAGCTTACGAGATAATTGCAATTTAAGGAGAAAATCTTTTCACTTACTGTGAAGTTGGCACCCTTTTTTTTTTAGAAATGTTTACTTTTTTCAGAGTTCTTGATAGATATGCCATAGTTCTAGAGTTCTTTGTACAAAATTTCAATAGTTCTGCAGAATTTGACGAGGAAAACATTATTCGAAAAAATTTTCGTATCGAAAACATTCTTTGTCAATTTTCGCAAATTGTAAATAAGTACAACAGTTCTGTGCACAGTTCTGAACAGAACCCCAAGAGCTCTATCGAAAATCCTAATAACATTTTTCTATGGCGATAATAGTTTGTGATAAATTGATTTAATGTGGGACACACTTTTGCTACGGAAAAAATAAATATATTCGTACAACAGTTCTGATGACAGTTCTGGACACCACGTGAAGAGTTCTATCGAAATTACTAGTAGAATTTTTTTGTGCAGATAATGGTTTAAGAGGTAATTGCAACTTAATTAAGAACCCCATAAGAGCTCCTACTATGAAGCTGGCGCCCTTTTTTTCAGAAATATGTATTTTTTTCAGAGTTCTTGATAGATAAGTCATAGTTCTAGAGTTCTCTGTACAAAATTTCAATAGTTCTGCAGAATTTTAGCGAAGAAAACAACATTGTATAACATAGCTGATTCAGGAACCCTTTCCTTCTGATACAATTCTTACTGTTGCCACAATAAAACACTTGTGCATAGATTCCAACTGTACTGATCATTACAAAAATATAACCATCTATCGACAGCGCACATTTCTTGCAGCGTTGTACAAAGCATTCGGTTTATCCGCTGTGAAAATACCCCACCTAACGCTACTGTAAAATTTACGGTGGATGGCTTCCGCTTATCTAAAATGTCAGCATCTATCGAATTATCTTCATGCAAACGTGATGCCTGAATCACTCACTTCCCCTTTTTAGGTTTGGAGGAAACTAGAGTTCAGTCTTGTGGAAGCCAAAAAAGGAAATGTGGGCAGCCCTTCTTTTACTGATACCAAACTCTAGAGAAATCTCCACGCTTGTCTTTCTTCATCATGCCAACAAAAGAAAAATTCTCCCTTCATAGCTCTATTATCATTCCAGTACTAGTAAACCAGTTGTCCGCTTTCACATTTCGACCTGACTGATATATAGGTTTACACAGTCACAGAACAACATCAAAATGTTTATTGCTCAGTTGGTAAATCCTTCTGGTTGCAACACAGCGTACATTTCCAAATTGTACAGGTAAAATACTTAAGAATCCACACTTATGAATCCATACTCGTTTATTTTGATTGATACATATTGGCGAAAACTGTACCTTCCACAGAATCCTTCCAGCTTCTTGTGTACTATAACATTTTCTCCAAGGGTGTAAGATTTGTGGTAGTTGCGTACAAACACAGTAAATATTTCCCGAATAACTGTTAGCTTGTTTAATTGTCTCCTTTCATCACGAATAGCGCGACTGTAAAATCTAAGGCTCTCCAGAATAAATTTGAAACGTTTTATGTTCATTTGCGAGGTGTAATTTTTCAATGCCATCACCATCAGTTCCACACAGATCGTCCAGGCTTTATCTGTTACTTTTGTTAACAACAATTAAAAACAAGAGACTGATAAAGGCTTTCAATTCAATATCATCTATTGATTTTACCCCTCTCTCACGCTGAAATGAGGCTTTGATGCTCTCAAAATTCTGATTGGAATACAGAACTACAATAGACAAATATCGTTATCTATGAGGTAATTACAGCATCACAAATGCTGCTTTGGCTGCACCTATTGGTACAGGTAAATTTCGAATAATATTATGCTCTTCGAACAATATGCTTTGGATTTCTTCAACATTATCTAGTGCTTCCCACTTAAAATAATAAAATTCCTATAAAATAACGCAACCAGGGCAGTGTATTAATATGATATTTGACGTTCAGACAGCGGACACTGACGATTAAACAGTTCAAACAGAATTTAAGTGCAGTTACATTCTGGATTAGCTTTGTACTACTTACTACGTTGATAAACAAATTAATTAATCGCTGAAATGAAATACGAAAGGGCACAGTGGATAAAAACGAGCAATCGGCTCATATCTCATCAAGAGAGCATTAGCGTCGATACTGAATCATACAACAATGAAAGGCATACATGAAGTGTATATTTTTAGAATCTGAAAGAACTAGATGAATTTTATTACGTAAAACAGTAATTGTTTTGAGCTCTCATGACATCCAGGACCCAATAACAGCTAAAAATATGCCCAGGACCCTCATGTATGAAAGTTATGTGGCAACATCACCAGACGCTAGGATACATAAAAACATGTGCTGTGTGTAACGAATAAATTTGAAATTACTGTCGTTAATATTGTTGCAAACATTTGTTCTAGTTAGAAAGGAAGTGTGGAAGTTTGATGAGTTACACTACAGCGAGAGTTAAAAGTCTTTACAATGTATAGAAATGTAAGTATATTTACTGAATATATTGTACAAACGAACTAAGTAGTATGTTTAAATCCTAATTCAATACATGACTGATAGAGGTGTTATTATGTTGAGGGGATACGGTATTAAAGTTAATAAGAAGTTCGAAATTTGTTAATAAGAACCTCGTTTATTTGGTCCTCAGTAATCCGGATTTCCGGTTTATCCAGATTCATATTTTGTGTCCCTTGGTATTTTTCTCTTTTTTTCTTATAACACGAAGATGTGTAGTCGGTGAGGTACATAGGCTGCTTATGACTAGGCCGGTAATTTAGTTTAGTACTGAGTGATAATGAACTCGGAGTGTGTGAATGACATTGTTTCTCAAGTATTGTACATTAATATAACGGTGTATTGATGCCCATCAAGTAAGTTGCATAGTAACCACGCCAACAGCACTCTACCATAGCTCATTGTACCTCTGGTGCGATTCTCGACAGGTGTGACACCATCTGGTTAATGGCGCATGTGAACGTAACTGCTCTCTCAGCCATCTGTTTGTTTTGCACTGACGAGCCTTCTCTCCTTGAATCATCTAAGCGTGCACATCCCACGCATCCACCTGCAGTTACTACAGTCAGTCTTAAGAAGGTGTAATTAGTAGAATATACATCCGGGTTTTCGATTTTCGGTTTTCCAAAATAAAAGTGAGAATTTACGATCGTCCTCATAGCTGTACTTCCAGCAGTACTTCATCTCCTGCGTTCCCAATTTCGTAGAAGTTGTCCTACGAAAATTGCAGAAGAAGTACTCCTGGACGAAAGGATATTGTGACGATATTCCTTCGTCATAGCCTGGGGTTAGAGACCCGGTCCGGCACACAGTTTTTATCTGCCAGTAAGTTTCACATCGGCGCACACCCACTGCAGATCTATTTCATAATCTACTGGCACCATAAAAATGTTATGAGGGCTTTTAAAAGAACTCTTTCTGAGCTATCCAGAATTGTCAGCAAAAGGGTTGTGCCAATTTATTATAATGTAGACCAAGTGGGTCTCTCGGAAATGCTATTATCTCATTAATTGTTATCCCCACAAAAAATGTTATTACAGTTGTCGGTAGAACTCTTAGGGTCGTATTAAGAAATGCCATCAGACCTTTTGTACGAATTTATTACTTTTACATGACAAAAGTGAGTCCCACATTGATTATCTCATATGTCATCGTCACAAATAATGTTACTATAATGTTTCATATCAGCACACACTCCGCTGCAGAGTGAAAATCTCATTCTGGAATTTTATTATAGTTTTTGGTAGAACTCCGTTGGTGATATTCAGAACTGTCATCAGAACTATTCTACGAATTTTGCTATAGTAGAGAAAGTGAGTATCAGATTAAAACAATTATTGTATAAACTATTATCGCCACAAAAATGTTCTTATCATTTTCAATGTAGCTCTTCCGGTGCTATCCAGAACTGCCAACAGAACTGTTATACAAATTTATTTTTTCAAAACTGATAAATAATTTTTTACCATACCAAAATTTTTCCGAGTTATTGTTTTCTTCCCGAAATTCTGCAGAACTATTCGTGTTTTGAGCCGGGAAATCTAGAACTATTGCATATATATCAAGAACTATGAAAAAATGTATATTTATCGTAAAAGGGGTTCAAACTTCACGGGAAATGCTCATAAGCATTCCTTAATAAAGGCAGTTACTACGTAAACAATTACCTGCACAGAATATGTTACTAGTATTTTCGATAGAACTCTTACAATGCTATCCAGAGCTGACATCAGAACATATGGACAGACATAACTTTTTTTTTTTTGAGTAAGTGTGCCCCACATTTAATCAATTACCATATAAGCTATTATAATCACAAAAAATGTTATTATGATTATGGATAGAAGTCTTGAGGTGTTAACCAGAACTGTTCATCAAAACTGTTGAACGAATTTACTTTTTCTGTGGAGAAAGTGGGTCTAACATCAAAGCAGTTACCGTATAAACTATCATCGTCACAAAAAGATATTATTAGGATTTTCGATAGAGCTCTTGGTGTTCTGTTCAGAACTGTTGTACGAATTTACTTTTTGCAAAAATTGACAAAGAATGTATTCGATACGAAAATTTTTTCGAGTATTGTTGTTTTTTTCGCTAAATTCTGCAGGACTATTCAAATTTTTTACAAATAACTGTAGAACTGTGACATTTCTATCAAGAACTCTGACAAAATATATATTTCTGAAGAAAAGGATTCCAACTTCACAGTAAGTGAAGAGGTTCTCTCCTTAAATTGCAATTATCTCGTAACGTGTTAGCTGCACAAAAAATTGTAATTAGGATATTCGATAGAACTATTGGGGTTCTGTTCAGAACTGCCCTCAGAACTGTTGTCCGAATTTACTTTTTGCGAAAATTAATAACGAATGTTTGCTATACGAAATTTTTTTCGAGTATTGTTGTTTCCTTCGTTAAATTCTGCAGAAATATTCAAATTTTGTACAAAGAACTCTAGAACTATGCCATATCTATCAAGAACTCTGAAAAAATATATATATATATTCCGAAAAAAATGGTGCCAACTTCGCAGTAAGTGAAAAGATTTTCTCATTGAAATGCAATTATCTCGTAAACTATTAGCTGCACAAAAAAATGTTATTTGGATTTTCGAAAGAACTCTTGGAGCTCTGTTCAGAACTGTGCTCAGAACTCTTGTACTTATTTATATTTTGCGGAAATTGTCAAAGAATGTTTTCGATACGAAAATTTTTCGAGTATTGTTGTTTTCTTCGCTAAATTCCGCAGAACTATTGAAATTTTGTACAGAGAACTCTAGAACTATGACTTATCTGTCAAGAACTCTGAAAAAAATATATATTTCTGAAAAAAAGGGTGCCAGCTTCACAGTAGGAGCTCTTAGGGAATTCTTAATTAAGTTGCAATTACCTCTTAAACTATTACCTGCACAAAAAATTCCACTAGGATTTTCGATAGAACTCTTCACGTGGTGTCCAGAACTGTCATCAGAACTGTTGTACGAATATATTTATATTTTCCGTAGAGAAAGTGTGTCCCATATTAAATCAATTTGTCTCAAACCATTATCGCCATAGAAAAATGTTGTTGATATTTTCGATAGAGCTCTTGCGGTTCTGTTCAGAACTGTCCTCAGAACTGTTGTACAAGTTTAATTTTTGCGAAAATTGACAAAAAATGTTTTCGATACGAAGATTTTTTCGAATATTGTTGTTTTCTTCGCTAAATTCTGCAGAACTATTGAAATTTTGTACAAAGAACTCTAGAACTATGCCATATCTATCAAGAACTCTGAAAAAAATATATATTTCTGAAAAAAAGGGTGCCAACTTCACAGTAAGTGAAAAGTTTTTCTCATTAAAATGCAATTATCTCGTAAACTATTAGCTGCACAAAAAAATGTTATTTGGATTTTCGAAAGAACTCTTGGAGCTCTGTTCGGAACTGTGCTCAGAACTCTTGTAATTATTTACATTTTGCGGAAATTGCCAAAGAATGTATTCGGTACGAAAATTTTTTCGAGTATTGTTGTTTTCTTCGCTAAATTCTGCAGAACTATTGAAATTTTGTACAAAGAACTCTAGAACTATGCTACATCTATCAACAACTGTGAAAAAAATGTATATTTCTTGAAAAAGGGGTGCTAACTTCACACGACTGGAACTACCGCCCAAGCATCCCATCCTAACAGCAAATGGACGCAATAACATTTTACCCGGCCGTGCAAAAGACCTCGTTCGAAAAGTGGTGCCAGGTGTGGGATTATTTTTGGAAAATTACAGTCCTGAAAAGTGCAGCGATGTGTAAACTTAACATCGAAGCATCTTCACGACAGCACAACAAGCAGCAGCAGCCAAGGACATCGTCCGACAACACGGGGACATCCAGCTCTGGAATTCAGGTTAGTCTGCTCTGTTGTTGTGGACTTCAGTCCTGAGACTGGTTTGATGCAGCTCTCCATGCTACTCTATCCTGTGCAAGCTTCTTCATCTCCCAGTACCTACTGCAGCCTACATCCTTCTGAATCTGCTTAGTGTATTCATCTCTTGGTCTCCATCTACGATTTTTACCCTCCACGCTGCCCTCTAATACTAAATTGGTGATCCCTCAATGTCTCAGGACATGTCCTACCAACCGATCCCTTCTTCTAGTCAAGTTCTGCCACAAACTCCTCTTCTCCCCAATTCTATTCAATACCTCCTCATTAGTTATGTGATCTACCCACTAATCTTCAGCATTCTTCTGTAGCACCACATTTCGAAAGCTTCTATTCTCTTCTTGTCCAAACTATTTAACGTCCACGTTTCAATTCCATACATGGTTACACTCCATACAAATACTTTCAGAAACGGCTTCCTGACATTTAAATCTATACTCGATGTTAACAAATTTTTCTTCTTCAAAAACGCTTTCCTTGCCATTGCCATTCAACATTTTATATGCTACTTCGACCATCATCAGTTATTTTGCTCCCCAAATAGCAAAACTCCTTTACTACTTTAAGTGCCTCATTCCCTAATCTAATTCCCTCAGCATCGCCCGAGTTAATTTGACTACATTCCATTATCCTCGTCTTGCTTTAGTTGATATTCATCTTATACCCTTCTTTCAAGACACTGTCCATTCCGTTCAACTGCTCTTCCAAGTCCTTTGCTGTCTCTGACAGAATTACAATGTCATCGGCGAACCTCAAAGTTTTTATTTCTTCTCCATGGATTTTAATACCTACTCCGAACTTTTGTTTACTTTATTGCTTGCTCAATATAGAGATTGAATAACATCGGGGATAGGCTACAACCCTGTTTCACTCCCTTCCCAACCACTGCTTCCCTTTCATACCCCTCGATTCTTATAACTGCCATCTGGTTTCTGTACAAATTGTAAATAGCCTTTCGCTCCCTGTATTTTACCCCTGCCACCTTCAGAATTTGACTGGCTTAAAACGAAAGGCAGTGATGGATTTTAAATTTTTATATAGTGATTGACCGGTATAGACTGCATTCAAAATGGCAGACGCAAACGCGAGTAACACGGTCGTTCTCCAAACCGTTATAGAGCTACGAAAAGAGATTCAACAGTTAAAAGCAAGCATAGCCTCCCGGTTGATTTGTCACATGACGGCACCTCTGTTCCAATAAAGAATTTTTCACTGTTGAAATCTGTACCAGTGTTCAGCGGAAAACCTGAGGAAGATGTGACAGTATTTTTTTCGGAAACTCGAAGGCCCAGCTCTATTGGGTTCGTGGACTGATTCAGATAAGCTAGCAGTTGCTAAATTGAGAATCCAAGGAGCCGCTCAAGATTTCATTAGCGCGGAGCGGATTTGCGTGAAAACAGAAGTTTACAATGATTTTAAAACGGTAGTGGTTCAGAGGTTCATACGCAAAAATGCAGTCAGATTCTACCGTGAACATCTTCATAGTTTGCGCATGCGGCGTGACGAATCTATCGAACAACTCGCTGATAGAATCCGAAACATAAATGCTCAGACTTAACGAGCTTGTAGAGGACGAAATTGAGAACCGGATCCAGCTTTTCGAAGCCGATCAGAGAGCACTTGACACATTCATCCATGGGTTGTGTGGGGAAGAAGTAAACAAAGCAGTCAGACTCGCACGCTGTAAAATATTTCAAGAATCAGTAGAGGCAGCAGTTGGTTTTGTCGAAACATTGAGGCGCCCAAATGACATGCGAAAGGAAGAACGTCGCGTGTTCAACTCAAATGTGGAATGTTACCGATGCAATAGGCCCGGTCACATGAGCAAGGACTGTAAGGAGAACAGGACCTGCCACAAATGTGAGATACAGGGTCACTTAGCGAGGAACTGTCGCAACAAAAAGAAAGCAAATGTGAGCAGTAGACAACTCGGCAGATCTTTAAACGAGTGCGGGGACGTACGTGCTACCATAGCGTCTGCCCCTTGCCCGAGGCAGTGATTCCTGCAGCTGAAAATCAATTCGATAATGACTTCGTGATAGGTGCTGTTTATCGCGGAAAAAAATATTAAATTATTGATCGACACGGGAGCACAGACCTCATTGATATGGTGTTCTATAGACGAAAGGGACAAACTGAGACCACCAATGTTTAATGTGCGGTGGCTGAACAGTGGGAAACTACAGGGCTATTACAAATGATTGAAACGATTTCATAAATTCACTGTAGCTCCATTCATTGACATATGGTCACGACACACTACAGATACTCATAAGTGCGGTGGAGCACCATCCTGTTGAAAGATGAAGTCGGCGCTGTCGGTCTCCAGTTGTGGCATGAGCCAATTTTCCAGCATGTCCAGATACACGTGTCCTGTAACGTTTTTTTCGCAGACGAAGTTCAACAAAGCATGTCCAGATACACGAGTCCTGTAACGTTTTTTTCGCAGACGAAGTTCAACAAAGATCCACCCACTGCTAAGTCCATTCGGCGATGGTATGCGCAGTTTAAAGCTTCTGGATGCCTCTGTAAGGGGAAATCAACGGGTCGGCCTGCAGTGAGCGAAGAAACGGTTGAACGCGTGCGGGCAAGTTTCACGCGTAGCCCGCGGAAGTCGACGAATAAAGCAAGCAGGAAGCTAAACGTACCACAGCCGTACTCATAAGATTTTGTTCGGCTCAAGCCGCACTTCAGGTTTCTGCCGCCAGAGCGCTCGAGAGCGCAGTGAGACAAAATGGCGACAGGAGCCGAGAAAGCGTATGTCGTGCTTGAAATGCACTCACATCAGTCAGTCATAACAGTCCAAAGACACTTCAGGACGAAGTTCAACAAAGATCCACCCACTGCTAACTCCATTCGGCGATGGTATGCGCAGTTTAAAGCTTCTGGATGCCTTTGTAAGGGGAAATCAACGGGTCGGCCTGCAGTGAGCGAAGAAACGGTTGAACGCGTGCGGGCAAGTTTCACGCGTAGCCCGCGGAAGTCGACGAATAAAGCAAGCAGGGAGCTAAACGTACCACAGCTGACGGTTTGGAAAATCTTACGGAAAAGGCTAAAGCAGAAGCCTTACCGTTTACAATTGCTACAAGCCCTGACACCCGATGACAAAGTCAAACGCTTTGAATTTTCGGCGCGGTTGCAACAGCTCATGGAAGAGGATGCGTTCAGTGCGAAACTTGTTTTCAGTGATGAAGCAACATTTTTTCTTAATGGTGAAGTGAACAGACACAATGTGCAAATCTGGGCGGTAGAGAATCCTCACGCATTCGTGCAGCAAATTCGCAATTCACCAAAAGTTAACGTGTTTTGTGCAGTCTCACGGTTTAAAGTTTATGGCCCCTTTTTCTTCTGCGAAAAAAACGTTACAGGACACGTGTATCTCGACATGCTGGAAAATTGGCTCGTGCCACAACTGGAGACCGACAGCGCCGACTTCATCTTTCAATAGGATGGTGCTCCACCGCACTTCCATCATGATGTTCGGCATTTCTTAAACAGGAGATTGGAAAACCGATGGATCGGTCGTGGTGGAGATCATGATCAGCAATTCATGTCATGGCCTCCACGCTCTCCCTACTTAACCCCATGCGATTTATTTCTGTGGGGTTATGTGAAGGATTCAGTGTTTAAACCTCCTCTACCAAGAAACGTGCCAGAACTGCGAGCTCGCATCAACGATGCTTTCGAACTCATTGATGGGGACATGCTGCGCCGAGTGTGGGAGGAACTTGATTATCGGCTTGATGTCTGCCGAATCACTAAAGGGGCACATATCGAACATTTGTGAATGCCTAAAAAAACTTTTTGAGTTTTTGTATGTGTGAGCAAAGCATTGTGAAAGTATCTCAAATAATAAAGTTATTGTAGAGCTGTGAAATCGCTTCAATCATTTGTAATAACCCTGTACGTAACTATTGAGAAGTTGATGTAGAATTGTGCCTAGGCCAGGACAAATACACAGCAACGGTGCAAGTGGTTTCTAATAATGAAACGTGCTACGATGGTGTACTTGGATTTGATTTCTTATCCTCTAACAGGGCAGAAATATTTGTCGCAGAAGGAAGGATCAGACTAGGTCGTAACAATTAAAACCTGGAAAATCATTCTTCATGTCGCACTCAAAGGAGCCGAAATTCTGATGTCGAGGGACCAATCACCACGACCGACGCATCAGTTGGAACCCTCTGAGTCGAAGTACAAATTACTCAGCCACAGCAAGTTCCTCAGGGAACAGGAAAGACAATCCATGTTGAACTAAAGTCGCCACTGATCAGAAAAGGAGCTCTGTTGTTGACCGAATGGTCGGAAAATTGTGAATTATTGGACACGATGCATTGTTATGTTTCCCGAGATATAGGCGTAGCTACAATGGTGAGACCGAACGTGGCGAGAGTCCCAATAACAATAACGAATATGAGCAATACAGATGTCGTTTTGCCACGAGGAACGAAGGTTGCTGAAGTGTCGAGCATAAGTAAAGATGATGTAATACCGATTCCAAACGAAGCAGCAGGTGTAGCAGCCACAGAAACAGATTTTTGTAGTGATACTGAAACATTGAAACAAGGAGCTGAAAGTGAAATCGAATTGAAGAGCAAAATATGGAAGAAGATTGAACATTTGTCATCTGATGATCAGAAGATTTTAGCACCTGTTTTGTTAGAGTATTCAGATCTTTTCAGAGAACGTTCAAATTTACCTGTTACTCACTTAGTTCAGCATCGAATACACACTGGAAACGCAGCACCAATCACGCATAAGCCTTACCGAATTCCATTCAGTCAAAGAGAATTGGTCGAAGATATGGTCAAGGAACAACTAGAGGCCGGAATTATTAAACAAAGAGATCCTGCTGATCCACCATGGTCATCACCAGTGGTCCTAGTAAATAAGAAATCTGTTTCGGGCGAACAACAGTTCCGATTTTGCGTTGATTACCGAGCTTTAAATGTCGTCACCACACCAGACATTTACCAGTTACCAAACTTGGTAGAAACCCTGGACTATTTGGGCAGATGTCGCATACTCTCAGTCTGTGATCGAACTAGCAGATATCACCAATTAACAGTGCATCCAGATGATCAAGCAAAAACTTCATTTGTAACTGCAACGGGAGTGTACAAATACCTCCGTATGCCCTTTGGACTACATAACGCCCCCGCTACCTTCCAAAGCCTAATGGATTCTGTTTTATGCGGGCTCATCCCAACACACGCTCTTGTATACCTTGACGATGTGATAATTTTTGGTGAAAATATGAGGCGACACACTGAGAGACTTCAAGCAGTATTTGAGCGTATCAGAAGTGCGAACTTGTCTTTATCAATAGATAAATGTCACTTTGCACAAAGTGAAGTGAAGTACCTTGGACATGGTATAACCAGTGAAGGTGTCCGTCCTGATCCAAAATTAATTGAAGCTGTCAAAACTTTTCCTGAACCACAAACAGGAAAAGAACTAAATCATTTTTGGGTTTATCGAATTTCTATCGTCGCTTCATAACGCATTATGCAGATATCGCAAGGCCAATGACACAGTTACTTAAAAAAAGGAGCCACATTCAATTCCTCAACAGAATGCAAAAATGCAATGGAAAAACTGAAAACTGCTCTAACCACAGCTCCAGTTTTGGCCTATCCGGATTTCAGTAAGCCCTTCATCCTCTCCACAGATGCTTCAAATTTTGCAATTGGTGCTATTTTGTTCCAACAATTTGATGGTCAAGAACGTCCTGTGTCATTTGCTTCCTGGCAATTAAATAAGACGGAATGTAACTACACTATCACTGAAAAGGAACTTTGTGCTCTGGTCTTTGGTGTCAAACAAAACAGATGTTTCTTAACAGGAAGAGAATTCAATGTAATCACAGACCATGCCGCACTTAAATGGCTGTTGAGCTTATAGGATCCCAGTTCGAGACTAACAAGATGGGCATTAGAACTGAGCGCTTACCAATTCACAGCTATCCATCGTCCTGGGAAACAACATGTGAATGGTGATGCGATGAGTTGTAAGGTTCGTGTTTGTGTCACCATAAGCCGTGAGGAGGAATTAAAAGCAACCCAAGAAGAAGATCCATAATGCGAAATATGGAATAATGATCAACGGTTTGTTGAAATAGATGGATTGCTGTACAAAGTTACTAACAAAGGGAATCGCCTAGTTATTCCAGGAAGCATTAGAGAGCAAATTCTAACTGAACAACATGATTCCTTACTATCAGGACACTGCAGTAAAAAGGCAACGAATATCAAAGTAGCTGAAAAGTATTGGTGGCCAAGTCGTAAGGCTGACGTATTTGAGTTTGTCTCACAATGTGATTCCTGCAACAGACGGAATAATTCGGGAAGAACTAAGGCACCATTACAAGAACTGCCGGGGACTAGTGATCCTTTTGAAAGAATTGGGTTAGACGTCGTCGGTCCCCTGCCGAAGACTAAGGATGGAAACAAGTACATATTGATGATATTAGATCATTTCTCCAGATATCTTATGATGGTACCAATACCTCATCAAAGTGCTGAAACCATAGCTAAAGTTTTTGTGAAGGAATCGATTCTAAAGTTTGGATCTCCATTAAGCATTATCAGTGACCAAGGGACGAATTTTATGAGTGATTTACTTAAACAAACATGTAAGCTGATGCAAATAACGCAGTTGAGAACCACACCAGCACACCCTGAAGGCAATGGTCGCGTCGAGAGAGTACACAGAACCATCATTAAAATGCTTAGCCACTATGTAAGCAGCAAACACGATAACTGGGACGTCTGTCTTCCATATGCTGTAAATGCCTACAACGCTAAAATGCACTCATCAACGGGCCTCAGTCCCTATGAAATTGTATGTGGACGGAAGATGCGTTCACCCTTGGACTTTGCACGATCGACAGCTGGAATCAGCAACGAACACTTAAGGGAGTTAGCACGCAAACTGAAGGACGCATGGAGGAGAGTGAAACAGCGGAATCATCAGTCCTTCCTTCAGTAAGCCAAGCAACATGATTGCCAAGCAGTCGCGCCGCACTATCGAGTGGGAGACTTTGTTTACCTGAGCAACGTAGTGCTAAAGAAGTCGCAAGTCACAAAGTTTAAGACGTTTTGCAAGGGACCATACCCGATATTGGAGGTGGTGTCACCTGTCACTCTAAAGCTCCAACTGCCTTTTCGTTCGGTTGTCGTCCATGTCAACCATGTACAGCCCTACCTGAGTAGATTCCATGTAACAATGCAGGACGACGGCGAGGACCGACCGAGGGGCAGACCAGCTGCTGCAAAATCCAGGCCGAGCACCGCGAGTTCACATTCCAGACTTCGAGCCCGAGGCGTCGCCACTGCCAACCCAGTGATCCAGCCCAAGGCACACTTACAACCTCCGTAAGTGTGTGTCGTGTGAGTGACTGCAAGGTGTGTTGCGTTTAGCCGAGTGCATATGTGAATGTACTGTGCAACATAAAATCTCAGCTATTGCGCAAGGTGCTCAAGTGTAAATAATATCTGTTCCACAGTTCGCCGAAGACATATATTTCTTCATATTCATTGTTTAATTCTAGTGTGTAGAACTTATTAACCATGTTTACTATAATTCCATCCTTTGTTATGTTAGTGTGTTCCATTAATGCTGTAAACGGAGTATCACAGAATGCAGGTGTATATTTGAACCATAATCAGACATGGCAGTCTCAACGCACAGTGCTACAATTGTGCTTAAATATAATTTGTCTGAGATTCACCAACAATTTGATTCTGTTAAAAAACAAATTGATTTGATCTGTTCAATTAAGAATAATGATACAGTCTTGGAAAATGGAACCTAACAACTGGATTACTGCAAAAATGCAAGTAGAATCCACTTTCGCTAGCTATGAGCAAGAGATTAACTGTTTCTTAAAACTCTTGCCACATAAAAGCTTGATTAGGCACAAACGTTCCTGGTTTGATTTTGGAGGTAGAGTTCTTCGTACTGTATTTGCTACCTTAACTAGCCAAGATCTATTGGACATAAAGGATAAAATACTAGCTCTAGAGCATCAGTCTGACACAAATTCAAGTAACCTTTCTAATTAAATAATTGTGTTAAGATATATGCAAAAGACCGTTACTAATGATGCATTGTTTATTGAACAGATGGTGTAAGAGTTCATTACACATTTTAACACAATTTGTGGTGAAATGAATGCAACCATCCATGAATTATACGCAATTCTTCAAGCTGTGAGTGCACATTTAAATTTAAACACCCTACTGTTAAGAATTACTTACAGTTTATCAAACGCTAAATTTGATGATCTCAATTTAACAATAGCCTTAGAAACTAGTTCAAATGATTGCTTGAATAGTGTTTTATTGCATCCAGAACAATTTTTACAAATGTTGGCCTTGATTGGACGTAAGCTAGATGCATCACCTACCACGATTTATCCTGTCAATTCCTAAAATTTATATGCTTATTACAGATTAACTACCACATATTCTTTAATGATTGAAGATCAATTAACTGTAGTTGTTTCTATACCGATTGACAGATCCAAGAATAATTTTGAAATGTATAAAATTCATACTTACCCTGTGAAATGGAGCCAAGTAGGTATTCACGCAATGTATCAGCTAAAGAATTATTTATTAACCAGTAAAGATAGACGATATTTTGTATCCCTGAATGAACATGATGTTCGTAAGTGTAAATGTAGTCATAAGCTAATTTGCCCAGAGATGGCAGTATTCTTAGATACTAGAGTGTACAGTTGTGAGAAAGATTTGTTTATGAACAATCCAACTCGCGGTGATTGCCCTAGGATTTTAATGCATCTTCATCAACCATTCCTTAAAAGATATTCTGAAGGTATAATATATTCGTTTAACTCAACTCTCGAAATCACATTTACCTGTAAAACGTTTGACTCGCCCGAAGTACGTTTCACATTCAGATTAACTGGTAGTGGATTAATTCTGAATGTTACGCACTGTGATTTATCATGTGATCTGTTTGAAATACCTTCTGTATTACCAACCACCTTTCATGCAGATGCAAAATTCCCTTTAACAAAGATGTTACCATCATACTTACTGACCTATGCAAATCATTCTCTGTCCACCTTACCCGAGGATGACAATTTAATTGCAGATATCCATGAAAGTGTAATAAATACTAATAATGAGTTAAATTTGTTAGAAGTAGCAACTAAAATTAAGTCTATTGAATCTTCCAATAACGCTAATCCATATTTGATTGTCAGTGTTGTGTTCTTTTGTTGTCCTGAAAACCCGCTCGTCAGTGCCCATCGTCACTGTGTCTGCAAACAGAATAAATGTTGAAGTGCCCCCCAACGCCGCCATTGCGAGACAAACGCATGACGCCCAGGAGGTCGTCTCGAGCAACCTTCGGTAGCTTATTCTGATGAGGGAAGGTGATTGTAACGGCACCTAGGTAGCGTTGGCTGTGTGCTTATCACGCGGAATGCTGACGGGAAATGCAATCTAAGTCGCACGCCATCGGCTACGAAGAGCAGTCTGAGACCGGCCAGTTGCGAACACGTATCGCTCTCGACACAGTGATGACGGGTTACCAGACGTGCGTAATGCATTGTCGCACCGCCTTTATTAATAAATGGTAAAACTAAATTTTCCGTGTTCCACATTCTGCACTACCCGAACTACCGCCCAAGTATCCCATCCTAACAGCAAATGAACGCAATAACATTTTACTCGGCCGTCCAAAACACCCCGTTAGATCAAAGTAATTGGATAGGGTGAAAGTGACTTCTTTTCTAATCCAAAGGCAGAGAACAAGCTGTGGGTGGCAAAATGGAGAAGGGAAGACGCAAACAAAACACTCCAGCCAGGCTATGCAGTTGAGTGTTTGTAGTTTCGCACTCCAGAAATTTTTCCTACCATTAGATCTTTGATGTTAACTTTTTCTTCTCTTCCTGTGTCAATTGCAACAGCAGAAAGACCTTCTCGACACTCAAACTCATTAAGATTTGGTTGGGACACCCTTGTGGGCAAAAACCACTTAACAAAGCTTGCTTTGTCATCTGTCCAGAGAGACATCATTATTAAGAAACAAAAAATTATGGATGGGTATACTGAGTAGGTCAGAAAGAAAAGAAAAGACGTTTTCTTAAGTACAGATAATATTAATATAATGTCAGTTGTTCTTCTGTGATGTAAAATGATTGAGTAGTTAGTGTTCACACACTCGGATTACAGTTTTGTATAAAAACTGAAAAAAGAGCGAGTCAGAGGTTAATATGCATGAATCATGCCAAATATACACTGTATGTGTGGAGAACTAAAATGAAAAATATAAAAACGATTGTTTTTTGTAAAAGATCTCTGCCAAATTTTAACCACATAGTTTATTAAAAAACAATATTAGGTTCTGAACTATGGCTTAATGTGCATGCATGTAAGCTTTGAGCTATTGTCACGATGTAACATCATTCTCACTATTTACATCATACTTCTTTGGAGGTAATAGTCTCAAAGGCATTGTTTTGATAACATATTTAATGTTGTATTGCATTTTTATTCCCACTAAGTTTCTTTAGAAACGAGTATCATTGTGAATTGTATTGAAACTATAAATTCGAGAAAAATATTTGAGTATCTATTCAAGACTTACAAGTATTATTTTCAAAATATAAGATGTCAACAAATTAAGAACTACAGTTTTAAAAGTATTAGACTCTGATTTCAGTTTATTTGCTTTTAATTTGCTTATGAACTCTGTGTAAACAAAAGACTTATGAGCTTCTTGCTATGTGTTAACAATTATATAAAAGAAGTTGCTCAGAAAAAGGATGTAAATGCTACACATTTCAAGAAATTTAAAACTTTTTTATCAAAAATAAAACACATTTTTGCAGTTGTTTGATATGAAAAAAGTTTGAAACAGTAGTTTTTGAAAATTTTTTATCCTCAGCTTCCAAGGAGAGGACCTCCGGATCATCTTTCTCTTGTAGGTAACTGCCCCAATCCGCAAAACTTCATTAATCTGCCTCGGCGACGACCATTCGTTGCAGCTTCGTCTTATGTGCTAGATTTATGGATACAGAATTTTATTCACCTGCATGGGACAGTATATTGCTGTATGGCTCCCCCATTCGTACGAAGGGGCCCATCTGTGACTGTACTACTTTCTATTCTAGGTTTTACTTTGGAATTATGTTGACAATTTAAGAAATACATAGTTCACATCAATTACGGATTCAAAACATGTTGGTACAGAATTTACATAAATATTGTATGAAGAAGCAGTCTTGTGAAATTTTTCAAGTTTTATGGTATATGTTTGGTTTGAACAGTTACTTTTTCTCGATATATACAAATGATTTTTGATAGGTGTGATAAGAACAGTTACAACACTAAATGTTAGCAGTGATGGTTACACATCAGGAATGCAATTCCAAGAACACCATATAATTGCGGTTCTACCAAGTGCGTAACATTATTTCTGGATGCACGTAGATCTCCGTATGGGGAGTTGCTGCTTTATTTGGGCTCTTTCATTCCTTTCTTTACCTGATGTTAGTGTTAAGTCGCTATTTCACCTTGCGTGTAACAATATAGTATAGAATGGTCACTGTCATTCATGAGCCAATTAATATGAGCAAGCAGAGATGCACATATGGCCACCCACTGATTCTGTGATTTTGTCTTGGAGAGCAGTACGTGTACATACACAAACACACACACACACACACACACACACACACACCAGATTTTTGAACTTTTCCTGTTGCGCGCAAATGTGGAATGATCACAGTGCATCACATCTGCCAGTTCTTGAGTACACTGATGTGGATCACTGTGGATTAAGGCATTTAAACAATCTTCGTCAAACCCTAAGGTCTTCCTGAACATAAATAGTTCATAATCTTAAAATTATCCTACTTGAAATGAGAGAACCATTTTCTAGCTATGCTCTGCCAAGTATTGTTATCCCTGTACACAGCATAAAGGTTTCTGGCTGCTTCCACAACTGTCACCTGTCTAACTCAAACAGAAGAATGTGTCGGGAATGTTCAGATTTCTCCACTTGTCACTCCATTTTCTATTTTCCACAGCTCCACTCACACTCTCCAAGTAACAAAATGACAGTGTGTAAATTCAAATAGCTACAGTGAAGTACAAATACAAAATGTAAGTTTATAAATAAATCTGTGGAACACCAACATGCAAAACAAAAGTGCTATGACCTTATGCACCAACCTAATAAAATTTCTTGGCAGAAGTGTTGTACAAACCATAACTCAATAGATGTTATATGCTCACATTGCCACAGTAATGGCTCTATTTTCTTTCTCGTTGCAGGAAGCTGTGTATCTCGTTTTGTTGCGGTGACTGGGAGGTACGAAATTGGCTGGCTTACCACATGCCCGGTCTCACAATCTAGGGCTACATTAAACCTGGGAAACCACCTTTACCGTTGTAGACATGGAGGATCACGAGTGTGATGTGGAACTTGCCGTGGAAGGAAATTAAGAGGCCTTCTTTGAGAGTGCACAGCCAATTTCCTTCCCCATCCCTCCCTAACCCAACGGGACCATTGACCTTGCTGTTTGGTCCCCTTCCTCCAAATCAACCAACTATCCAACTATAGGGCCTGACGATGCGGATGGAAGTGCAGGATGATTGTTCGGAGAGTAAAGAAAGCAATTATGGTAATAGTAGCTGTACCATTGATAGTGAGAATGATAATGTTATTTGAGATGAAGGTACTATTTTTATTGTTTTTCTCAAGGATATGCAAAAGTGATGTACAATTTATAGGAAACAATGATTCCCAGTACTGATTGCATCTAACTTGTAACTGTGTAACTGGATCAAAATTTAAGGCTGATTCTTGAAACTTCCTGGCAGATTAAAACTGTGTGCCCGACCGAGACTCAAACTCGGGACCTTTGCCTTTCGCGGGCAAGTGCTCTACCAACTGAGCTACCGAAGCACGACTCACGGCCGGTACTCACTACTTCTGCCACTACCTCGTCTCCTACCTTCCAAACTTTACAGAAGCTCTCCTGCGAACCTTGCAGAACTAGCACTCCTGAAAGAAAGGATATTGCAGAGACATGGCTTAGCCACAGCCTGGGGGATGTTTCCAGAATGAGATTTTCACTCTGCAGCAGAGAGTGGTAGAGCACTTGCCTGCGGAAGGCAGAGGTCCCGAGTTCGAGTCTCGGTCGGGCACACAGTTTTAATCTGCCAGGAAGTTTCATATCAGCGCACACTCCACTGCAGAGTGAAAATCTCATTCTGGAAGGCTGATTCTTGTTGATGCCCTCTGTGTACAGACAGGAAAACCATGCAAAATGAATAATGCAAAAATAAACTGAAATTAGTGGTTTTTAGAAAAATTGGCAACTTTTACAACATATTGCAAAAATTTTAATGTGCAGTGTATAAAAATGTTCTAAAAATAAAGATGGCAATTTACTAATATTCGTAATTGATAGTTACCAAATCTTAAAACTGCATTTTCGCTTCTGCTCCCTTAAGGCTGTGTGTTTGTGTATGACCTTAAACTAAGATTTCATTTCTTGCTTAAGAAACTTTTATTTTATGATATAAATTGTACCACAATTACCAAAAAAGCACTGCCAATGCCGAATTTGGAAAAAAACACTGAATTTGGAAAGAAATGCTAAATTTGGCAAAAAAGAACCCAATTTGGTCAGTAACTAGAAGGATTTTTTCCTGTCCCTACCTATATAGTTCAGTTAACTGCTAGATGCTGTCTGATGCTGTGAAACCAAAAGTATTTATTTTTATAACATTGTTTCTGTACTGGTTTTTCTGTAATATTCAGCATTGAAGGCAATACATATACTGGTGTGCAGTATCTTCTGTTTCCAAGTAAAACATCAACCACACGTGCTTTGAGGTCTAGCATTATCGTCCATCAACACAAAGTCTGGGCCCACAGCACTTCCTGAGAGTAATTAAAGCTTGCCAATTCGCCCGTACAATTTCATGAAAATACGTTCGAGTGGTAAAAATAATCCCTGTCCACACCATTAGGTATCCCATCAATATCAGTCTCTTTCTGCAATGTTTGGGTCCCAAAATCGTGTTCCACGTTCCCTCCCATCCAGATAACATGTTGATGACTCCATTCTAGACGTTCTCTTCTGTGAAGGCGTGTCAGAGGTAGACATAGGCAAGTCTCGATAATAAAGGCCATTCTGCCGAAGCCTTGTGCACACTGTTTGCCTTGATACAACACGTCCAGTGGATGCTGTGGGCTCATATGCCAGTTGCCATGCAGTACTAAGGCGGCACTGTCGTGCCCCTACAGCCAAACAATGGTCCTCACTTCTGAAGTCACACGTGGTTGGCCTGTCCTGGTCTTTGGGATGCAGTTTTGGTCTCTCTAAACTGTTGCCACATCAGAGAAACAACAGAACGACTCTCACATTAAGCCATTGGGCGACATCAGTTTGACTGTCCTGCTTCTTTTCTTTCCATGGCCCTCCACCACAGTGCATCTGGTAGGTGTCTTCTCTGTGCCATATTGCACTGTCTGACTGTGTACACAGTGATTGGATGTGGGGCTACCTGGAAAACACCACCTCATTTCATAGGTGCCATGACTTCATCATGGTTGCCCATTGACCAGAATTACATATTCCGTGCAGAGCGTGACTATACGGACATCAAGTTGACAGTATGACTATGCCATGAATTAGATACAGGACAGGGAAATAGCAGTTTATTGCTTCAATTTTGGACACCAGTGTATTTTTAAGTAGCGTAATTACAATTTTTTTTGAAAATTGGAGAAGGATCGTTAATCATCTACGAATTTATGATTCCTATTGTAACAGCAATATCCGTTTTTTTCAAGTGATAGAATGGCAACACTGATGAACCAACAGTTTTTAAATAGCATTGACAAAATTAGAATTTACTGTACAATGGGCAGTCAAAAAGTTTCTAGCCCGAGATAGTTACCGTAATGTCTTGCACAAACGCCACAACCCACTTTTATGGTGACTCTTTGTCGGTATGCAAGTCAAATTTCGTGGGTCTAGCTTTGTTAGTTTTACCGCTAGAATGAGTTGCATACCGTAGTGTGACGAATATCGAGAGAATCAAGAACCATGCTGTGATTTAATATCTTCATTTGAAGTTAATGATGCCCAAGGAAATTGCGGAGGATATGCGGAATACACGTAAGGACAGTGCTCCGTCTTATGCTACAGTAAAAAACTGGGTGTCTGACTTCAAACGTGGAAGAACGAGTGTGGAAGAATGACTGTGGAAGATGTGCCAAGGAGTGGAAGGCCTGTCACCATTGCCACAGATGAAACAGTCCCTGCAATTTATGATACGATTTTGCAGGATCGTCGAACAATGTTGCAGTACATTGAAACAACATTTGTAATCTCCCCTGGGCATGCTCATGACATTGTTGTGGATAATTTAGGAATGCAGAAAGTTTCATCTCAGTGGGTCTCGAAAGACTTTAATGCAGACCAGATATGGGAGTGTATGCAGTGTTATGAAGAAATCATGCACCAATTTGAAGTGGATGAACATGGCTTTCTTGCAAGGTATTTGATGATGGACATAATGTGGGTTCACCACTTTGATCATGAGACAAAACAACAGTCACAGCAATGGAAATGTTCTTCATTCCCCACCCCAAAAAAATTCTGGGTACAAAAATCAGCCGGTAAGATGATGGCATAGGTGTTCTGGGACGCGGAAGGGGTAATTACGGTGGTTTACTTGTAAAAAAGCGTAACTATCAGTGCATCATATTATTGCACTCTCCTGCTCTGTTTGAGAGAAGAGGTAAAGAAGAAAAGCTGCAGAAAATTGGCGCGTGGAGTTCTTTTGCCTCAGGGCAACACAACAGCGACCAAACCCCTCACAACACTGGAAACTCTACAAGACTGTGGATTCGAATTGTTACAGCATCCAGCATATTCTCCAGATTTCGCTCCATCGAACTTTTTTCTTTACCCAAACCTAAGAAAAGACCTCAAAGGATGACAATTTGACAATGATGGTACAGTGACTGATGCTGCGAATGCTTGGTTGGACTCGAAATCAAAGACCTTTTATCCGAATGGTTTGCAAAAGTTATCTGAGTGTGCCCGCAAGTGTATTAGTGTACACAGGTATTATATTGAAAAATAAATTGGTATAAAGAAATTTCTGTCATTCTGTATATGTTAGACTACAAACTTTTCAACGCCCTCGTATAAGAGGCAGCAACTGCTGATGGTCTGGCGGTTACCGTTGACTAAGGGTGACAATGTTGTACTGGTCTGCAAGACTCACACTCCCCCTTGGCTGTCGAACTTACTTGGAGCTGCTTCGCCAATCTTCTTTCAGGATAACCGGCTGTGGTATTCTGTTCCGCATCTTCTCTGAAGAATAGATGCTACTCTGGAGGAATTTTCTATAAACTCTACACACTTTCCGATACACTCGATATTACTTTGAACACTGTATTTTCATATCATGCAGCAGTTTTCATACACTAAACATTTCTTGCAAGATCAACACCTTCCGGAGCGACAGACTCTATTACAACCATCTTTCTATACGTACAGTTTATAAATCTCTCCAAGCTTAATAAGACGACTATCCAGTCCTTATGACAGTAAGTGAGAGAATGAATAAAAGTCTTTTCTTCAGCACCCATCAAATGTTTTATACCAAGAATGTTTTATATTTCACAGTGTATGATGCGTTTACTCCATTGGCGGTACATGTAACTTCTTAGACGGGCTCATTGACTACCTGCTCGCGCCGATCGTCCGTCCGATACGCATCCATCCTGTACACACATAATTGTGGGGCAGTAGACATAGTTCTAATTCACTACCCTTATCTCTAAAATAACGTGTGTTCGAGACGGTGAAAATACGAGTGTGTCTAGAATTTACTCCGAAATTCTCGAGGCACTACCATGGTCTGCTATTTGCTGCCAGAGAAATATTGCCTTACTACTATATTTCACTGGCAGCCTTTTTGTGTTTTGTTGTATGCTGTTTATGGTCTCCCAGTTTCTTCTATTTTTTATGACAGCGACTGTGGCAGAAAAAGGTAGTTTAGTGAGCCATAAATGCTGATGTCACACCCATGTTACAAGCATGAAATGGCTGAGAAAATCCCACATTGGTGATGTTTTAACAGAATTAAATTAAATGAGTATTGTGATGGAAGAACACATTTCGGAGTTTGCATCCACAGTGATAGCATTAATAAACTTCTGATACAGGAGTTTCTAACACACAGATGTGGAGAAGATAGCAGACACTATTCTGGACGTACAAGTACACCAAAGAGGTTAGAGAATGCAATATATTTCTGACACTCAGACTTCATAAATTCCATCACGTTTCTATTGTTGATGTATTTGCATTCGTGAAAATGTTTTCAGAATGTTGCAGTGTAACCTGACCTGCACAGTTATTCTCAGAAGTGCAGAGTACTTAATGATTTGGCATGATCAATAAAGAGAACGACACACAAAGACTGTAAACTGAAGTTGGCGCTAGACAGTCACACTGAATTTTGCTGGATATCCAAACTTTTACGTACAGTTTATAAATCTCTCCAAGCTTAATAAGACGACTATCCAGTCCTTATGACAGTAAGTGAGAGAATGAATAAAAGTCTTTTCTTTCAGCACCCATCAAATGTTTTATACCAACAATGTTTTATATTTCACAGTGTATGATGCGTTTACTCCATGGGCGGTACATGTAACTTCTTAGACGGGCTCATTGACTACCTGCTCGCGCCGATCGTCCGTCCGATACGCATCCATCCTGTACACACATAATTGTGGGGCAGTAGACATAGTTCTAATTCACTACCCTTATCTCTAAAATAACGTGTGTTCGAGACAGTGAAAATACGAGTGTGTCTAGAATTTACTCCGAAATTCTCGAGGCACTACCATGGTCTGCTATTTGCTGCCAGAGAAATATTGCCTTACTACTATATTTCACTGGCAGCCTTTTTGTGTTTTGTTGTATGCTGTTTATGGTCTCCCAGTTTCTTCTATTTTTTATGACAGCGACTGTGGCAGAAAAAGGTAGTTTAGTGAGCCATAGATGCTGATGTCACACCCATGTTACAAGCATGAAATGGCTGAGAAAATCCCACATTGGTGATGTTTTAACAGAATTAAATTAAATGAGTATTGTGATGGAAGAACACATTTCAGAGTTTGCATCCACAGTGATAGCATTAATAAACTTCTGATACAGGAGTTTCTAACACACAGATGTGGAGAAGATAGCAGACACTATTCTGGACGTACAAGTACACCAAAGAGGTTAGAGAATGCAATATATTTCTGACACTCAGACTTCATAAATTCCATCACGTTCTATTGTTGATGTATTTGCATTCGTGAAAATGTTTTCAGAATGTTGCAGTGTAACCTGACCTGCACAGTTATTCTCAGAAGTGCAGAGTACTTAATGATTTGGCATGATCAATAAAGAGAACGACACACAAAGACTGTAAACTGAAGTTGGCGCTAGACAGTCACACTGAATTTTGCTGGATATCCAAACTTTTAAAGACATCACTTCTAACTTCTGTGTATTTTGGATGGTATATTGCTTGTTGAACGTGTAATTATTACTTCCCTGACAATATGGCACTATCTATATGGTCACAGTTTTGTTGTTAAAAGAAGAGGAAGAAAATAGCCACCATAGTAAGCCCAGTGTCTTTTGTTTCCACTGTTGTTTAGTTTATCTGAAATTAAGGTTACTTATATTCAGCTTGCTGGTGTTGCTCTAGTATTCACTGTCACACCGTGATGGTACTGTACGTCCAGCAGAAGCTGAAGGTATCATTAAAAACAAAACTGTCATTAGTTGTGTCTTACTTTCCTGACAGTAACATGTGATTATTAAGAACAAGAGAGTAAAGTTATGTCACATAGTCTAGGTACATCAAAGTGAGAGTATCTGTAGCATGTACTAATGCTTTCTATGCTTATGTAGTATTATTTTTTTACTTGTTAAAAGCAAAATCTGTGATAATCACTTGTTACATGTTGCCTATTGCCCAAGTATCAAAGTGTTCACAATAGCTACAAAGTGTTATGCTGTTTCCTGTGTGTTCTGTTGATTCTAACATGTAATGTTCGCCTTACTGTTGTAACTAAAGCTTGATATTGGCTGTGGTTATAATGTTAATGTGTTAAGTTTGCTTTCTGTTTTATCAAAAGCTTTAGCAAGATCACAGAATATTCTAAGTGGTAATACCTTTGGATTTATTGATTCTAATATATCATCTGTGAAAGTGAATATAGTTTGATCAGTTGGCATTCCTTTCCGAACTCAGGGTGCATACGTGGGCGAGGAAAAAAAATTCCCGGATTTGCCAGTTAAAAATACACTTTCTCCCAGATGAAAATACACTTTTTTTGTGTTAAGTAACAGTATACTTTTCCTTGGAATTGTAAAGCATATCAATCCTTTCAATGGTTGTGGTTTTATACACCAGTGTAGAATTTCCCGGCACTTTAGAAAATGAAACTCAGGGGGAAAAAACATGTTTTGAAAAGATGTCTGATGTACACTGCATATTTCATATTACGAAAGTATAAATTCGAATTCCACCAAACACCGCATGTTACTTTCCAAAGGATTGAGATCGAGATTGCGATGCGCTTTTGTAAGCCAGTCGTGGCTCATGTCAAGCGATCTCGCCAGCTGTTGACAGCGGATATTCAGAGCATAGGACACGTGATGTAGTCAGCCAATAGCAACATCACTGTTAAGTAGCGCGAACACACACATAGGGAAAGGTAATAGTTTAAATTAATATACATAGTGTTGCTAAAAGAAAAGCTTTCACATAACCTATAATATTTGCCTCTAAGATTAATAAGCTGCAAGAGAAGCTAAGCTTTCACACATAATGTTGATCTTTTTTGCACGTGTTACACTTTAAGATACATAACACCAATGTGCCAGTAACAGTTTTAACAACGACATAAATGTCTGATCTTCTGGGCTCGAAAATATTCTAAATGGTCGTTCACAAAGATTGGAATTTTGGATGAGAGTCAAACGCTCTGTGATTTAAGAAATTCATCGGACATTGGTGGACAGAATTCATCTTGTGTAAAAGGAAATTTATTTGAAAGGAACGCTTTTCAAACAACCATGCGGAATATTTTCCCGCGGCCTGTTACAAATAGATTCGTTTCAGCAGTTGCGCCAGATGACAGGCGTCGCCGCGCTTGTGCACCAATGATGATGCAGGAAGCCCGTATGTTCGTACGTGTAAAACATTAAAAGATCTTACATTATGTCATAAAAGAAACAAGACTTTAGAGGATACTCCAAGAGCATGGGAATTTTGTGAACCCTACTAAAATGCATAATTCGGCTTAAAGTGCACTTTTGTATGTCCAGATTCAGATGTAAATTTTCTTGGAGTACCAGTACCGCATTATCTCATGTTTGGTTCTTCATTATGGCATAATGCCATACGTACTAGACGATGAAAACGTGAACTTGAAATGTAGCGAACAGTAGAAACTAGGTAATAGTGTGGAATTAAACACTTTGTTTCAAATAAATTGACTGCCTCAGCAGAAAAGATTAATAACAGTCAAAATTCTTTAACACACCGACAAAGATAACTTCATTGTTCTGCAAGGCCATTAACGCTTGACTGTCAGAAAGATAGAAACAAAATAAAATCTAAAACTAATAACTTATTTTAGCCTTCCGTAATTATGTGAAATTATTTTAATTCACTTGATAGCTCCTGACCACAGAAATCCGTTTTGTTTTCATTTGACGTGAGAGCAATAAACGAAGAGGAAACAGCAAAATCACTTAACGTAAACACGGGTCATGTGGAGACTACCACCTCCCGTCTACAACTCAGAATACTCTGCGCATCAGGTCCGGATCTACGATATTTCCGAACCGGGCCAATATTAGATAGTGGCGCTATCCCTCCCTCGAGCGTTTGAGGTAGGAAGCCAAAAATTTAAAAAAATCGACCTTTCAAAAATATCTTCATATTGTAGTGCACATCTTTCTGAAGAGTCTGATACATAAAACATATATGATCGAGGGGACGTAAGACATGTTATTTGGTCTTAAGTGTGCCAAAGGGCAGTGCCAGGCCTATTTGCTTTGATTAGTTTCTTAGGGCGGCAGTTTTTAAGGTGACCTTGACCATATTAGAGAAACAGTTATATTTTTCATTTATCCCTGGTGAATTGTATAGATCTTTCCAGTCTGTATTCCTCAAACAGTTTTTTATACCTTCAATTCATGTTTCATTAATCATTCGTATAGTTTCTCACTTCCTGTTATTAGTTGAATCAGACCACACTACATTAAATGTAAACAACTGGGCATCATGATCTGAAAGGCCATTAAATATTGGATTTATACTACAATTTATCTATCTCTTATAAGAGATCAATGTATTGGATGCTACTGCATGGTCCTGTTAGAAAGATAAGTAAGCTGTGTTAATTCAAGGTACTAAGTAGATGGGAAAATTTGCTTGTAGACTCCTTTCAACTACGACAATGTCCTACCCTAACTTTGTAGTACTGAATCATATTATTTGCCCTTATTTAGTGTCTGTGTCTTGAAATTAAAATGAGGAAATACTGTAGATCATGCGAACCCATCATCTAGTGTAGATTAAGCAGTGTTCATTTCTAAAGTTTTATGGTCAGACACAGAAGAAATGCCTGTATCTAGTTGTATGCATCACACATATGTAGATGTAACCTATATTAACTACTATACAGCCTGTTAATTCAGTACAGTCCGAGATGACACATCAGTTTGATGCACCAGTAAGAACAGAATTTGCCTTACTAGGGTATCCTGAGGAACTCGTATTAATATATTTTGTTCTGAGAAATGTTTTGCTAAAAGTTTAGGCTTACTTGAGGCATGTGTCATCTCTCCTCTTCATACATTATATCTATGGAGGCAATGAAAACCTCGTAACTCCATTTTGTTAAATTTTGCAGGTGAAGCAAAAAGGGTTCCTTAAAAAATAATATAAAGTGATAGAGAAAGATTCTAAATATGTAACTATATAGTAGAAACCTAGTTATTGATAGATTGGAGAAATCCATGCACTTTAAAATCTCTCTTTGATTATGGAGTTACTGGTTACTGAAATTAACAGTTGTCACAGACAGATGGAGTTATGCATGTTTCTTTGCATAGAAAGGGTATGCTTGGTATGATCAGAACCACTCATATGCTACACCACTTATTCCTAAAGCTTCTTGCTTATTTAGTAGAGTACTATAGTCAAAAGTATCAAAAGCCTTAGAAAGTTCTAGAAACGTACCTGTGATATACTGATACACTCTTCTTCGTCAAGAGCGCAAAGTACTGCACAACTGAAGATATGTAAAAAAAAAACCACATTAATTACATAACTTTATTTTTAAGATGTGTTAGTGAAAACTTTATCACTATCCATCATGACTGTTCAGGAAAGACAGATATACCACCCTCACAAGATGTGAGATCACACATACACTATTGAGCCTATTCTGCTCTTCATCTTACAATGGCACAGTCATATCAATAGCAGTATTCACCAATGTGCACTTGCAAATGTACTTTCAGACAGTTTTGATGGGTACTGTGAGCAAAAATGACAATGATGATTGGTTTGTGGGGCACTCAACTGCGTGGTCATCAGTGCTCGTACACAGTCCAATTCTTTTTACACAGTCCACTCTAACCACTGTCACAAATGAGTGTGATGATGAAGAGAAAACAAACACTCAGTCCCCGGGCAGAGAAAATCCCCAACCTGGCTGGGAATTGAACCTGCAACTCCATGATTCAGAGGCAGCAACACTAGCCACTAGACCATGAGCTGCAGATGTGAGCAAAAATGAATGCTTCTACAGTCTGTAACTCATTGCGAATCTTTATGAAAATACATAAGATGGGCTTTACCTCATGAGAGAAACTATTCTCAGGTTGCTGCAATAACAGAAATCCTATTGACAAATGTTGCAACTTTGTGGTTTCCACCAGTGTGCAGCAGCTGTGAGTGTTCCTTCAACTTGCTGATGCTCTTGAATCTCTTATGACACGCTTCACAGATTTAGCAGTTTTGTTAGTGTGCAACTGTGAATGCCTCTTCAGCTGACTATTTCGCATGAATGTCTTGTTACATATGCCACAACTGAATGTGCATTCATCAATGTGTACCCGCAAATGCTCCTTCAGTTCAGTATTTTGGTCGAATGTCTTCTTGCAAACGACACATCTGTATGGGCGTTCATCAGTGTGCAACAGCAAAAGCTGCGTCAGTTCACTATTTTGTATGAATGACTTGTGACAAACATCACACTTGTATGGGTGTATGTCAGTGTGCAACAGCAAATGCCGCTTCATGTCACTATTTTGTATGAATGACTTGTTGCAAACACTACAGACGTAGGGACGTTCACCAGAGTGTAGCCTCGAATGCAGTTTCAGATGATAACTTTGTGTAAATGTCTTACTGCAAATCCCACAGACGTAAGGGCGTTCACCAGTGTGTAAGAGGAAGTGCCTCTTCAAACTGCTACTCATTGTGAATGTTTTGTGACAAATACCACACAGATGCAGAAGCTCACGCCTCTCCAAGTGAGCGTGCTTCTTCATTTCCTGCAACTGTGCGAATGTCTTTTTGCAGATGCCACGTCTGTGGCCCACATGCACTGTATCACTCTTATTCTCAAAGGGTGTATCCTCCTTGGTGGTGCATTGTATCCTGTTGCCTGTTCCTGCACCCAGAGAAACGTTGGAAACCAAACTGCTGCTGTCATCATTATGCTTGATGTTCTCCATGCCAACAGAGAGAGCACTGTAGAAAATTGGAGACAACTGTATTAGAAATTACTGTCGTAACAGTGCAACTATGCAACTACAGATGTGAGTAATTATACGAGGTGTTCAAAAAGTCTCTCTGCAGTGCCGTGTGATTGTTCACCTGCCTAGGTTACTTCCCTTCAAGTGGACTCTCCCAACACTCCACTGTTTCGTTTATCTCAGCCAGCGTCAATAGTATCGTTGGTGTGTGTCGTTACGTGTTGACGTGAACGTTTAAGTTTAGTTCCTTTGTTACGTTTTTGTCACTGTTAAAATACTAACCATTGAAGAACGTGTGTTTTTAGTCGAACAGGTGGTCAAAGCTGGCGGTAAATACACAGTTTCAGTTCGTCAAACATTTAATTCGGTTTTCCTGGAGACAACACTCCCACACCATGATACTGTGCGATATTTGATTAACAAATTTCGAAGTACCAAGTACGGGTTCAGTGACAGATGCACCGAGAAGTGGTCGTCCTAGCGTTTTATCTGAGGATAAACTATGCGATATTTCCGATAAAGTGTCCACGAGTCCGAACAAGTCAGTAAGAAAACTCGTCCAGGAAATCGATGTTAGTGTCGGAACGGCTCACACAACTGTAAGGAAAAAATTAGAACTTTTCCCATACAAAGTGACGGTCGTGCAAGAACTGAAAAATACTGAACATGGCAAGAGACTGCATTACCGTCAATGGTTCAAAAATTTCGTTCAACAAAATGGAAGGGATAGTCTTAATGAAATGTATTTCACTGATGAGGCGTGGTTTCATTTATGCGGGTACATGAACTAGCAAAATTCTCGTATGTGAAGTACTGCAAATCCATTGTGTATTAATGAAAACCACTTCATTCTGTGAAAATAGGAGTTTTGACTGCAATTTCTAGACATCGGATTGTGGGTCCCATCTTTTTCAACGGAACAATAAACGCACAACGATACTGCAGTGATATTCCGTACCCATTCATAGGAGAACTTGTGTTAAGTGAAATACTGAACGGTTATTTTCAACACGATGGTGCAACCGCGCATACAGCTTGCGTTTGAATGTCACTACTTGTTGATGTTTTTGGTGATCGCATAATTTCACAGGGACTTTGGCCTCCACCACCTGACTTTTTCTTCTGGGGTGCAGCGAAAGCAACTGTCTATAAAAACGGTCAAAAATCGGTAATTTCCAAGAACGATTGCCAATCGAAGTCGCGGGGTCCAAATGATACATATCGAACGTGAGATCGTAAATCGATCATCAGGCTTAGGTGGTGGGTGTTATCAATTATTTGTGATCGTCATTTTTATCTGTTTTCCGTTGTTCCCTTAGTTGTTCTAAATTACATACCTCCGCGAATTGTTTATGAGTTGCTAAGGAAACCCAGACGACGTATGTCGTTAGTGAGTGGGGTGTCTGGTGTTCTTGACGTTTCTTCGGCGGATTCTCTCACATGGAAAAATCTGTTTCCATGTTTATCCAGCGTAGAAAATTGTTCGGCTTTTTGTCGCAAATATGGAGTACTACCGGACGAGGAAAGAAGGGACTGTGTACACAGTGGTGGTGCGAAGTGTGTAAAACCTCGTATGAACAGTTTCGATGCTGAAAGACCGTTACAATTTCATTGCGGACTGTGTGAAAACGAACGCGTATCAGGAAGAATATATGGTTCGACTCTTCCAAATTATCCATCCAAACCACCGTAATGGACTTTCACATGACGACAACACCGACGACGAGTAAGGTAAGTCGTCTCCTTTACAATTACAAGTATTTTTGTAACGCTCTTCTTTTGTCGTTGCTGTACTGACCAACTGACCAACGTAAACATACTCATAACGCCCGCCAACTCAGTCGCATGATCGATTTACGATCGCACGTTCGATATGTATCCTTTGGACCCCGCAACTTCGATAGGCAATCATTCTTGGAAATTACCCCAAAATCCATCCATGAATTGAAAACTGCAATATCCACTTTCGCTGCTTCTGTTACAGAAGAAATGTTACGGCTAGCTTGTGTTTGGAAAAATGATTAGACAAATTGAACTGTGTATTCAACAACAGGGGGGACACTTTCAACATTTAATGTGAAAATTTGTAAGTAAAAATGAATATTCAATAAATTAAAAATTTGTATTTCACTGAGTTTCATTTCGGTATTTTCACTTCGGCATATGGCTGCGGAGAGACTTTTTGAACACCCCCGTATTAATGAATACTTGGTCACAAGAGGTCTTCTAAACTATGCTATAAATTAGTAGCACACTGCCTTGAATTAAAATAATCCTTAGGCTTTTTTCAAGACACAACAGAAAGGGAGAGAGGGAGGGGGAGAGGGAGTGAGAGAGAGTGTGTGTGAGAGAGAGAGAGAGAGAGAAAATTTGGATTATTTAGTGTTTGTTGGATTACTGCAAAGTGAAACATCAGAAGGAAAAAAATCATTACTCATGTACATGTAAAACGTTAACTGATAGGGAGTGCAAAATTTTAATCATACTGTGTGAACTACATCATCATCAATACTCCCAAAGTCACTTATTTGTAAGCCTTGCAGATGCCTGGAAAAATGTATTTAAATGACAATGGGTGGTTAGAAAAAGTTCAATCTAGAAATTAGTCGAAAATTCGTGCTAGTACTCAACTTGAAGAAAATCAACAACTACAGTGGCCTTATATGAAATGTATTCGCAGTTGCAAATACGGACAACCATTAGCTGTATAATGGAATAACGAAAATGAAAATTTGTGCTGGACCAGGGTTCGAACGCAGATTTCCTGGTTATCGCAAGCAGCCACCTTACCATTAGGCTATCCGAGCACGACTCACCGTTCTTATGTAATCAACAATGACTCTACAACCTGTACTCGTACATCCATTATGTATATTCCCGTAAAGGCGAGACATATTACTTGAAAGTAAACTTGCATCGGTGGATAAATGTGGTATTGCAGTGGCTGTATTATTATGAATTACAGGCACTGTGACGACTACAGCTGTTATGAAACACATGAAATTTATTCGCAATTGCCAAATACGGACATCCATCAGCCAGCAACACAAAAGGAACACACGGCACATGGTCAGAAGAACTTTCAATTGTCAGCACTATCTGTTGTGTCAATGGCGCATTTCTGGAGACACGTTGGTAGGAACTTTTTTCCTCTATTTCCAGTCACGAACCCGTCCTTGCAGTATCAGTTTTATTAATGTTCATCTTGTATAAGCACAGAGATGTAGGCAAGGGATTAATGTGGCACTCAAAGTCTTTCCATCGTGCATGTGGTAAACGTGGAAACAGGAACAGTGGCGATGTTATTAGCAAACAAGTCCAGACATGACCAACAAACTGTTATTCTTTTCTTGACAGCTGAAGGGCAAACATCGGTAGACATCCGTCGGAGAATGAAGAATGAGAATGGGGCAGTGTGTTTGACGAAAACCATAGCTGTGGAATGGTGGGCCAAAGGGTGCTGTTGCTTCACCATAATGCGTGTCACCGATCGTAAGTGTCATAATGCAGAAGTTATGCCAGCCCAAGTGGGAGACACTTGAGCACACACCCTACAGTCCTGATCTTTTCCCATGCTATTATTAAGCCTTTGGTTTTCTAAAAATGGCCTTTTAAGGTTTGACGATTCCTATGAGACGTGTATGTGCAGAGGCAGTTACGAATTTCTTCATGCAGCATGAAATAGTATTTTACCAAACGGGTATTTTTAACATGGTGTGTCAGCACGATAATTGCGTCACTCCTCATGGCAAATTTGCCTGATTGGCATACCGATTCTCAACTGTACGACCTTCGAACAGAAACTTTTTGGTCGCCCCTTACCGTAACTGATCCAGTAGCTGGAGAAGTCTCTCTCATAACCCATACATCAATGATTCCATGTGGTTTATAGATTCAGTTTAAGCTATGGTAGTTGAAACTAACTGCAAAAAATAAAACGAAACCACACATGTTCATAGCACAGCACAACTATTTCTGCCTCACAGTTGGTTTTAACAGAAAACTTCTACCTTATTGTTTACAAAATCTAATATATTACACTGTACGTTCATCTGCATGTTTATTAGAGTATTGTGTAAAAATTTTAAGTATACTGGTCAAGAGCTTTTCGACATTTCTGCTAAAAATGTTCCCCATTATACATTAGTACGCATCTTAAGTATACAGCCTATGTCTATCCGAATGTTTATTGGAGCATCATGTAAAAATTTGTGGTGAATTGAACAAGAGCATTTATAAATTTCTGAAACAACAATTGTCCTTTATCATTTTTAATTTTCTGACCTAGTTCCAATTTCGTTTATTCAAAATCTCTCCATATTTAACAATAATTCGAGGATTGCTGTGTAATTCTTAGGTTCAAAGCCCCAACCTTGGCAAATTTGGAACCAGAGGAAACCCAAACATTTTGTACCATGCTAAGTTCCTTTTGCTATGCACATCACGGTGGTTTCCCGAGTATCTATGGACAAGTAAAAATGACATTTCTCTGTAATTCTGATGGCCAAGAAAGGTCTCATGAAGTTGAGTCCGAGTCTACATGCTAGAACCATAGCTGACTACTGAGTGAAGCAGGTTTGTCTTGGTAATAGATGTAAATGTGTCTCTCCAATACTTAATCATTAATTAAATATTAATGTAGATCTTCTACTTGCTTTCTGAACATGGGTTGTATGAAAAACTTGGTGAAGACATAATATTCAGCATTAGCAGATGAGTTCATATCTTCTTCTCTATTATGACGAAATTAACTGCCTTTTGTAACTACATGGGCTACCAGCTGCTGTGAACTTCTACATCTACATTTACATCTACCTCTATACTCTGCAAATCACTGTGAACTGCATGGCAGGGGGTAAGCCCCATCGTACCAGTTATTAGGATTTCTCCCCGTTCCATTAATGTAGGGCGCAAGTGAAGAATGATTTTTTAAATGCCTCCGTACTGGCTGTAATTAATGTAATCATGCCCTCATGATCCCTACAGGAGCAGTACACAGGGGGTTGTAGTGTTTCTCCTTGCTATCAGCCATTTGCAGTACCGACACAGCAATGCAGTTTTGATTGATGGCCAGATCACTCCATCATCCAGACTGTTGCCCTGAACTACTGAAAACGCTGCTACAAATATTCAGAAACCACAGGTTTGTCTGCTTCTCAATAATCCCCATCTGTTGTGGTTGCATCAAACAAACACAAATTTATTTGCATCTAGATAGTGGGATGCATCTACAATACGAAGTATCCCACATTGTGGAGGCATGCACCATAGACTTTAATGATATATTGTGTCATACTGTGTGACGTGACAAATGCCATGTTGGATGACATGATGCTATATATGACATGACATCATGTATCATGGTACCTTACTTGACACAATGCACTATATTACATGTGTACTAATACTGACAAGTAAAAAAGCATGAATATGTCAAGATGTTTTGATTTAAATCCTTTTTCACATTGCTAAATCTGCCCAGGACATATTCACCTTTTTTGTGCTATGATAGATATTAAACCAGAATGAAAAGTGCTCCTATCTGTTCAGAGAATGTCTATCAATTATGTTGACGTATACACACTTTTGAGGCATTACCGAGTATGTAATGGCAGTACGAGAAAACATGACAGGCCGATGAAGTGCAAGCTCTAGATGGTGATTAATTCTTAAAATAAATTACAGAAGTGAGTGATAAGCTACACAATTACATGGTGACGATGCCTATTGAAACAGTCATCACCTTATGTTGCAGGAGGCGGTCTGAAGATGGTGGATTTTATCCCCTAAACTGGTTGCAATTGAACAAAACTAATAGAAACACCAACTAGTGTTGTTATTGTTTCTGTTGCTGCTGCATGATCTATAGCATGAAACTTATCCCACATATATATACTCCTCCTTTAATGGAACACATTTGCAATTGTGTACTTTGCATAAATTAATTTTCGTCTGTTGTCCTATTATCCATTACGAGATGGGCATAATGAAATTAGCTATAGTATGGCCATGATAAGTTGGCATCAGCCCATAAGTACTAATCATTAAACGTTGGCACTATTCAGAGCTCATCATGTAGACTGTGGTCTTGTTTGGGATTGCTGTCAGCCTCAGCGATCTGACAGTTGTGACACTATAGTTGCGAGATGAAATGTTGTCGGTTTCACTGTGTATGTGAATGAATGATTTTGATTTATTATAGGACTTCTTTGTACTCTTATTTAAATGTGACATCTTCACAAAAGCTTGATAATGTTTTAAATGTCAGTTGCATTGCATTACAACAGCTTTAACTAATTCAAATTCCTTGCTACAAACAAGTACTGCATTTGAAGAAGACAACCATAATGTGCATTTACAAATCCATATTATTTCCATGTCAAAATTCATACCATACCAGCTGATTGGTATAAGTCGCACAAGCCTGTGCGTTCTGAGTACTGGGACACATCCTCTAACCTGGCAGTGGTCAAGCTGCTTATTCCTTTGACCCTGATGTAATAGGCCAAATTTATTTATCTCATGGCTGAATCCATTACTGTCAATTGAAATACAGCAAATTTTACAATATTACTCTAGATATTTTTGCTTGTTACTGAGCACAAAAACTACTCTCTTAAGAAGCCCTTAGCAGTAACTGATGTTTCTGGATTTGGGTGGTTCCTGCTACGTGCAATGTTATAAAATACGGCTGACAACAGTACACCACACATATATTTGATTATGTCTGCACGCGGTCCGAGGGCTGCAGTTTTGACGACCACTGAATTAAGTCCAACCCAGGGGGGGGAATTGCTTTTGCTGTACGTGGGTTCTGGAGCTCTTGAATCTGGGTAAAACCATATTGAGTTAATTTTTAATTATAATGTCAAACAAATGCAATTTTCTTTTAATACAAATGTATTTTTATACATTTTTGTAGTAATAATTATACTACTACCAACCAGAAACATAAAAAAAAAAAAAAAAAAAAAAAAAAAAAATCACCATCCCTATTACAGGATTATGACTACCTGACACTTTGGTGCAGTACATGCAAATGATACAAAAAATGTGGCGAGTGAAAGTCTAATGTTCTGGCTGTTACATCAGTGCTGAAGGGATTCCTTTGTCCCCACAGTAGTTCCGCAAGTTTGACGACTGTGAACACTGTAGTGCCGCAGTCACTTCATAATGGATGACCTCTATCTTACTGAAGTATGATGGAGTGCAAGGCTGCTCATGATTTATTGTTATTCTAGTATGGAAGACGGGGACACATATTGCTGCTATAAAGTAGCAATGACAGGGTGAAATGACCGACTGTCGGGACATGATGGCCTTTAAACAAAGCTGCATTTTGGAAGACTGTGAAAGGTGTTAGATGAAAATTAATTTATGCAAAGTGCACAATTGCAAATGTGTTCCATTAAAGAAGGAGTATATATGTGGAATAAGTTTCATGTTATAGCTCATGCTTCAGACAAAAACCATACAAATATCATGCAACGTAAAAAAAAAAGTGTCATTGTTCATTCAACCTCCACCACGAGAAAATACATGTGCTGTGTCAAACAAAACTGAGCACAGAGTAAGATCACTTTTATATCTGTATGACAAAAAAGTGTGCTGTACAGTGGGTTGTGTAACTCATCACTCACATCTGTAATTTCGTTTAACAACTATTTGCCATTTAGAGATTGCACTTAATTCTCCTGCCACATTTTTTGGCACTGTCGTTACATACTTGGTGATGTCTTGAAAGAGCATGTGTCAGTAGTGGCATGATGGTGCCTGAGGAAATACTTGGCATCAAACTGAATTGCAAATTAATTAAACTGATTAATCAATTGCCACCCCCTCATGATGTCATGTGTTTTCCACAGCTGGCACATGCATCATCGTCTGCTGCCCCCCCTCCCCCCCACTGGTGAAAATTACAAATTTTGTTGGGAATTTCGAATTTTGGCGGGAATTTTATTGTCCTAGGGCTGTACTGACGTCCCACCCCATCCACCCCCCCCCCCCCCTCCCTTTCCCCCAACCCAGGAACTGACAGGAAATTAAAAATGGCGGTACTTCAGAATGGAAAGTCCATGTACATCCTGCAACACGTGGAAACTGTCCAGATGGAGGAGAGAAAGTTTAGGTTGGTGTACTTTATTTATTTTGGTTGGGTAAAGATTAGTCTTAACTACATAATTTATCATAAAGATCAGTCATAATTACACAACTATATGCACAGTGCTAATCAAGGAGTGCCAAAATCACAATTCAACTCAAAAATTGATGACCTACAACTGGTGTTATCCTGCTAGGAAAAGAAAATTTCACAATAGCACTCGAAACTAGTTGCAGACGTACTAAAACTCTACCCTTCACCTACAAGCTGGTGGGGAAAAAGGCTGCAGTGGAAAGTACTATCTTTATTTTTTGCCGAAAAATACATTCAACTCACTCACCTGTAAGCATACGGTCGAGGACTGTATCTATCGCAGTTTGATGTCAGAGTTCGCTACTGGTGCCTCCCACTGCATTGCTCGACAGTCATGCTATCACAACTGATGGAAAATGGTTCACTATTCTAATCAAAAATTCAAATAGTCATGAAAAAACCAACACTCGTAATCAACAGGTCATAGTGTAAGATGTACTGGGAACTAGGGACATTCATCGCACCAAAAGATTGCACTAGGAGGGAGGGGTGACGACTACACATATGTTCTCCTCGATGTGCGGTCATGAACTATCGAGCTTAAAGCCACTCATCCCTCCCTCTCCTCACTGTAGGTGGGTATACAGGCTTTTTCAAATGTCCAGTGCTATTACTTCTGTGCGGCGCATATGTTATCGCAACCTCCCGCCTTACCTGGTGGCATCCCTGAAGTTCAATCCAGCGGCTGTAAGTAAATTGTCATGCATGTGTGAATTACAAGGATTTTAGACATGTGAAATAACATTGCAGAATGCAGCCTTTTCACACCATTTGCTCGCATCTCGGGAAAAAATACAATGATTTTTACATTCAACAACTACAAGCTATAATTCAAGAGGACAATGTTTTGTACACTATGACAGGCCCTGTTTTACCAATGTGATGCTATATCGCACTGGTGTTTATGAAACAAATCATAAGATTCTGTCTTGTACTAGAACCTCCTAAAGTCACCTAACAGAGAACCGTACAAGATTCCTCTGATACATCATAAACAAATACTGTATGCGTGATGAAGTCTGATACTTTGGTCCATAACTCGCATCTGCGAGCTGTGTATAAAGTTTCTGCCATCAGGCAAAAAATCATTAGCAATAGCAGCAGATTCCTGTGTTGTAGTTTTGTAAGCAATTTGGTCATTTCAGAACAGCCTATTTCACATAATTTACTAACATGTCAGGAATAACACTATCATTTCTAGGTTCCATAATGAGCTATAATTCAAGTGATGTCTACTTTATCATTAGAGGTAATGAAGTAGGAAATAACATCTATTTTAAACACACAATCAAGATGATGATAAAAGCTTTCGTGATTCCATGAAAATAGATACAGCTGATTAGTTTTACAAGCAAAATTGATGCAGTTTGAGAGCATTCGACATTTTCAAATTACAAATTGTCACGCATGAGAGCATTACACTCATTTCAGACATATGAAATACGGATACATATTAGCATCTATACAGTCATTTATTACATTCGAGAGCACTCCTCACCATTATTTGTAACATTGAGAAGAGGCAAAGAACTATGAATTATCTGCATCCAAACTTAAACCACTCATAACTCTCCTTGTAATGGAACCTACTGTAAGACTTTACCAGGTTTCTCTATTCCGATATGTTGAAAATAAGTACCATATGTGTGTTGACATTGTGCATGTTACGTATACATGTATGGCTCCATTGGAGCAGGTGACCAGTGGATCTAATTTGTTTACACAGACCTGAGTAAAGTTTTGCCGCCTGTGCTGGAGGAAGACCATATCCAACAGACTATCAATCACAACAGAGAGTTCCTGTGTTGATATTTCACAAGCAGTTTAATACATTGTTTTTCAGCTGTAACACCTCCAAGCAGTGTATGACTACAGCTTTGTACAATGCCATAAATTCTGTTTTTCTACCGTGACTTAGAGACCTCTGTCAGGTGCTACACTGACATTAACACGTTTCAATCCATCGGCTCAAGCTGTACCTTGCATGGTGTCAGCTATGCTGGTCCCACAACACACAGGACGATAGAAACAAAACACAGAGGTGATTTTTCTTACTGACAAAAATATGGAAGACATTGCAACAAATGGAAACTGGATCAGTTTGCTGCATTGTGGACCATTTCCAAACAGCTGTCTGAAGGTGGTGATCTGTACAACTAACCTCATCTTTCACAGTGACAGGGTAATGGATGTCTAGTATTCCACCAAGACCTTTCTAGTGTTGTAAAACACAAGGGTCTGGCACTATATGATACAGACACCAAACGAAACATGTACTGTATTCCCAGTCAAGTGCCTTAACTACTATACCACAGAAACTAACTCCCAACCAGAGCAACATAACTGGCATTCAGATCACATGAATTTGACGATCAGGGAGCAATCATCAAACAATAGTGAATTACATGATTAATGATCAATGTGTGTGTGTGGGTTGATGGATATCTGAAATGTATTGAAAAGTGCTAAAGCACTGTTTACTAACTTCGACTGAAACAAGCATGGGCATTCACTATACCGGTCTGACTGTCTCATTACTACACATGGCACTGCACTCCTAGTGAAAGTGGAGGAGTGAACTATTCAGAGTAAGGATGGTGCTATAACGTACGCTGAAGAACCACCAAACGTCTTCAAATTGAATGACGGACGGACAAGTCCTTTGAAATGGGATCTGATGGTTGCAATACTTTGGCATAATTTTGAGATGGCAAATATGTGATTATATTCTCTCTCTGATTACAATACAGGTCAGTTGGTAAGTGAACCAGCTCTCTGTAAAAAACTCTATTACAATCCACATACAAAGTATGCATGTTCATGTTGGTATAGCAGCTGAGAGTGGCATCAAAGTTATAGTGCAAATTGAGAACATATAGTAAGGTACGAAGGTGGGAATCATTCAAATAGATTGGGAGAAGCCGTACAGCAAAGTGACACAAATATTGAAGGCACTTGGCAGCTAAGTAAGACACATTCTGTCTAGGCATTCCCGTTGTCGGCAGCAGCAGTGTTAGTGAAGCATTTACTTACTGTGCTTGCTGTTGCTATGATGAAATTAACAGCTTGTGATCCATTACATGATGTATTTCTAAAGGATCAAACACACATGGTTTGCAGTGGTGTACATTGTGGTATCAGACTAATGTTGTAGAGGACGTTAGGTATGCGAGAGAGGGGTCACAAAAAAAGAAAAGCTTTTTCTATAAAAATATTGTCCTTTTAATCTATTTTTACAACTTCACACAAACATTGTACATTATTCTCCTCATCCTCAGGCACTAAGTACCACCTTGGTAGTTCCTGTGGTGGCGGCAGTGGCGGCGACAGTGATACCGGACTATCTGGTAACGCTTCTGAAAAATAATAAAAATGAAATTAGTGCTCTCTCTCTCTCTCTCTCTCTCACTCTCTCACACACACACACACACACACACACACACACACACACACACACACAAAGCATAGCTATGTACTGAAATCCACCACGACTTTTCTGTGTATGAGCAAATACCACCACAGATAATTGGTCATAGAGTGTTAGACAATATAACTTTTATGATAAATCTGAATGGTACTCATAACTGCAAAGAGCACTAACAAATACTGCATGTAAGTGGTATAAAGCAAGGCGTATGCACAAACAGGGGACATTGCTTGAGTGAAATACAGCATGGATGTTAATGAGAAGAAAGAGTGATTAATACACATCTGAAAGGCATTAAGTACATCACCAAGCCAGGAACTTGGTGCAGGACATCGAATGCTCAACCAAAATGAAAGTAACTTGGGTATGCCATTAGTAAGCATAACACTGCACGTAAGGTTGTCTATCTCTATGAAAAATTTATATGACAGATACAGCAGCGTAAAGTATTGCCTGCAGCCACAAGTGAACTAACATAACTGTTAGATTTATTTAGGAATCAAGTACTGTTGACATACATTGAAATAACAATGTATAACTTGATTGAATTTATTGCCAATAAGATGTGTAGGGAAGACATACAGAATGTTTTTTATTTAGGGACAATAATGATAGTATCAGTTTAACTATCCAAACACATTTAAATGATTGAATCAAGGCTCCGTAAGTCATTAGATGGCTATCATAATATTAATACATGAAACTGAACACTGAAGTGCAGATTTTTAATATTAATTACACAAGGGAGCCAATGACCTTATAGAATTTTAAACATACTTTGCCATAGACATGCACAAAGAAAAAAATTGTGTGGGTATGTAGCTGTTACGAGTCATAAAAGGAAGTATATGCATTCATATTCACAACTGATAATATCTTCTCTATGATGCATTAGAATCACCACTACATGAAAACTGGACATTCCTATATCTCACTTCGCTAATATTGGTACCAACACTGATCAGGTGCTGTGGTTGAAATGACACATGAACGTAACAACATTTAGTGAAATCGAAACCTTGGGACATACATACAGGGCAGTTACAGTGCAACATCTGTTAGGCTGATGAAGTTTCAGCACTGGAAATCAAAATATCATCGTAAAGAAGTCTGTAAGTAATGTTTTATGCTGCTGTTGTGATTTCTATTGCTTTTCTGTAGGAGTAACCTTGAGCACATTTACTTCCGTTACAAGAAAATTTAAAGTAAGTTTCTAATTTTCATTTCTTCATTTTGAATATCTGTGACTTCCATCTTCCCTTATTACATGGAAACCAAGGTTGTTTTAGACTATGCTTTGAAGGATAACAATGACGGGTTGGAGCTAGAGCGGGACGGGACAGAATGGCAGCTGGGTACTTGGAGATTACAAGGTCTGCCTGAAGGAGGGCAGCGACAGCGGTCTGCAGCAGGTCCAGGACGGGGCACGTTTGCTTCCCACCTGGCATACCAGAGTCTGGGCGAGGCGTACGCTGCAGGAGGCGTGGCAGCGCTGCGGCAGCACCAGAGACGGCAGTGGGTGTTGCCATCCGGCAAGCACCACTAGTGGCAAGTTGCGGCACGGCGTCCAGGAGGGCGCGGGTTCGAGTCCGGTCCTGTCCTGGGAGCAGGGGCGGCCTGAGGGCCTTGAGTGACCAGCACATCCACCTTCATCGCCTGGTCGGACAGAACAGGCTAAACGAGGCAGAGGGTGGTGGGGACCAGGGACTGTAACAGTCTCCGGAATCGCAGGCACGTACGCGGCGCAGGATGCGATGCCTCAGCGGGCGGCGACCGGGCAGAGCATTGCTGACTCCCAGATGAGCGACTTTGATGACGGAGCAGCAGCATCAGCATACCAGGAGTTATCTGTGGATAACATCAAAACAATGTATAAATCATTAAATTTATTGAAAAACTTGCATAATTCGAAATACCTAGAAGTATTTTCAACTACATGGAAAGCATGCAAGATCAAATTCTTTGGTATCAAACACTGTTTTGGTAACATTAAGAGTGCAACCGGGATTCCACAGTCAAATACAGAGGAGAGAGCAGATAGGTCGAAAGAGTACACTGAAGCCCTCTACGAGGCGGAAGACTAGTCTGATGTGATAGAAGAATAAACAGGAATTCATTTAGAAGAGATAGGGGATCCAGTATTAGAATCAGATTTTAAGAGAGCTTTGGAGGACTTAATGGCAACAAATCGACTATTCACTTTAGTGTGTACATGCACGAGTCTGGTGACATACCATCTGACTTTCGGAAAAATAGCACCCACACACTTCTGAAGACTGGAAGAGCTGAAAAGTGCAAGAATAGGGTATTTGGCTGTTTTAGGAAATCATCTTAAATGGTTAATTATGCCATTTTATGCTTGGAACATGTTTTTTTTTTCCTTCTGGAATTTCAGTATTTTTATAAAAATGGAAATGAAATTCAAATAATTTGAAAGCCCACTAAAATGCTCCTTTCGAGTCATGTGATATCTGTGACATCACCGGCTAGCTCGCTGCTTCTACTGTCGTAAAGGTAATTCACTGTGGTGTCTTGTTTTGGAACTTACATTTCAAAAAATGGATTACAAATGGCATGTAGTACCACGCTGTACAAATACACCCATAAAAACTCTTGAAAAATTGTTTCCAAGTATTTCAGAGAATGAGAAGGTGCATAAAAATTGGTTGCACTGTACTGGCAAAATGCCACAACGTTGATGCTCTAGTTCTCTTACTTAGTTAAAAATGTCTTGTGCTCTAAAGTTAACATTAATTACACAGAAGGATGGTGTCAGTAGATGAAATTAAACTCTTATTAAAAATTATAACGATATCCATTTCAGTTGGTAATGTGGTGGACTGTTGGATATTAAAAGATGATATCCAGAAGTTCCCAGCTCAAAACTACATAGCAACAATATTTTAATTTATTTATAAAACAAAGTGACAGTACTTTCATATGAAAACTAAATCACAATTACAAAACTTCACTGCACCGATTAAAAAAAAAGAGTATTATTGTGTTTTCCTTAGCATTTACATGCGCTTAAATTTGCTATAGCTGTTTTACAAACGTCATGTTTAAAAAGATATTGTCTAGTTAATGTGACCACACACTTTTTACTTTATTAGAAACAATTTTTTATCTTTGTACAGTCGAGCTAGGATCCTTATTACATAAGATGGAGTTAAGTCTACTTCAGACACTGACATGAGTTTACACTCACAAACAGCACAGCCCTTTCCTTTGTGTTACCTGCATGTTGCACAATCCTCATCTGTCCATTTCACAGACTAAGATTAATGTAAAGCTATATACAATACATCCCACCACGGAAACAACTGCTACAATGAGTTCGAGTTCATGCTAATGCTCTTTTCATATTACACGTAAACTTTCAAAAATTTAAGACCCTTGCAGGATTGGAACCTACGTTCCCCTTATCTGTAGTTACATGCACTATCTGTTGCGCCACAGCGCCCATGCTCCATTTCTGTCTCTGCTGAGTATCTTGTATAGCAGAAATCAGCACTACAATTTGCCAAAAAAATTTTTATTGTGTTTTGGGTCGTATTTCATGACTGATAGTTGACAATTTAGATATAAGATACAGATCCATTTGCAGAAGTTCTTCAATACCTTGGTTTTGAGTGGATGTAAGGATTTTGCAGGGTGCAGGGAAAACAACAATATCCATCCCTGTACATATTTCCGCTGTAATTCGTAGAGCATAAACATACCAATTTTTGTAGGGTTTCCACTATCAGCACTCACAAAATTCCTTTGCATTGTTACTTAAAAGTTGTAAAGGCATTTTTCAGCACTAAATAGCTAAATTATTTGCAGAAAAAGTATGTAAAAAGCTAGTAACTATGGCTAACACTCCTGTAACACTCCATACCTTCAGCTTACTCGTAGTTTGTGATGTCACCAGAGCACCAGCCAATAAAAGAGCATTTTCTATCATGTGGCATAATCTTTATATTTAATGATTTTTTAAGCTTGGATTACAAAAAAATTAGATATATTTTGTAAGAATATAGACCGTAAAAGCAACTTGAATCTTATAGTCACTCTGAATAACAACAATCCGAGCCATATTTTTAACATAGGAAAATAGCCTTTTATCAGACAATCAGCTTAACAGTTCATGCATCCAAGTTGCTAACAAGAACAATATACAGAAGAATGGAAAATAAAATTGAGGATGTGTTAGATGACGATCATCAGAGAGGCAATTCTGACCTTGTGACTTATAACAGAAGCATCACTAAAGTAAAATCAACACACATTCATAGGATTTGTCGACCTGGAAAAGTGTTCAACACTATAAAATGGTGAAAGATGTCCAAAATTCTGAGAAAAGTAGGGGTAAGCTATAGTGAGAGATGGGTAACATACAATACGTACAAGTGCCAAGAGGGAATAATAAAAGTGGACAACCAAACACGGAGGGCTCGTATTAAAAAGGTTGTAAGATAGGGCTGTAGCCTTTTGCCCCTACTGTTCAATATATACATTAAAGAACCAATGATCGAAATAAAAGAAAAGTTCAGAGGTGGAATTAAAATTCAAGGTGAAAGGATATCACTAATACAATTCACTAGTGATATTGCTATCCTTAGTGAAAGTAAAAAAAATTACATTATTTGCTGAATGGAATGAACAGTCTAATGATTACAGAATATGGATTGTGAGTAAATTGAAGAAAGATGAAAGTAATGAGAAGTAGCAGAAGCCTAGGGAGGAAAGGAATATGTGGAAAACACTGACAATGAGAAGGGATAGACTGATAGGACACCTATGAAGACATCAGTGAATGACTTCCATAGTACTAGAGGAAGTTGTAGAGGGCAAAAACTGTAGAGGAAGACAGAGAATGGAATACATGCAGCAAATAATTGAGGACATTGGTTCCAAGTGCTACTCTGAGATGAAGAGGTTGGCACAGGAGACAAATTCATCAAACCTGTCAGAAGATTGACAACTAATAAAAAATAAAAATGAGCTCACCATCAATCATGTCTCCCTCCATTTCCACTTCTTCCTCCTCTGCCTGATATAGGAGCTACCCCGGAGATAGCAACGAAAACACACAAAGTTACACTGCTACATGTTATTTATTTGTAATTATCTATCAGGTGACGGAAGATGCCACAACTAGGTTACTTACCTACATTGAATTCCACAATGTCTGCTGTGGAGATTACATCCCCATCCTCCTCCTCCTCCTCAGCTACAACCATACACCTAAAAGTGCGGGGAGGGGGTCTCACCTCTTCTTCAAATTGGGCTGTAACAAGATGAAAGAATCACTATCACAGTCTTTTGGACTACATACGTGAATAAACACATGGAATTGATAATAATTAAGGAGAAAAAGGGACTTACAGCAAATCCTGGGGCTCATCATAAGCACAATGGTAACGCCAATCACCGACTGAATCGTGGTGGTTATTGATGAGAGAGAGCCATGGATGGCCGGTTGGTTGGGGTAGGTTGAATACATCCCTATTGGACGAGTTGCCTTGAAATTACATGACTAGCTGCATGTGGGTGTGTTTCGTCTGCCAGAATACATCAAATGGACTTATGTCCTGTAGCAGTACAACAGACCTTATTCACCAAATCTGAAGTGATAATACTAAAAGACAATGCGCACATTGAATTCAATGAAATGAGAAGCGTGCAATCGGGATGCCAACATGGAGAACGAGAATCTGCAGTTAGGGGCTGCTGCAATTGCACCTACTTAACTCAGCATTAGAGCTACTTGTAACTGACAAGCACTCCATAACAAGTAAATTCACTCAATCAGAATGCCTGTAATTTACAGAAGCATTAAGAATAGTGTTGATGAACAGTGGAAATTGTATAATTCACAAGTTACGTAGTCTGCTTACTTATACACTTCTACACACAGGAGTCTCAAATGTTTCAGTGGTGAATTTCCTCTAGTGTTGAAAATATGTATAGAACACACAGGGCCCCGCCAACTATTGACCACAGGGAGAAGCATCACTTTCACACATGGAGTAGCCAAATAAGAAACAATCAGCTCATAGCTGTTCTAGTCCACCAACAATGAGCCCAATGCTTTGCTCAAGGAAAACATTGTTTGTTTGGTGTCAGGTCATGGTAGAGAGGTCCACCTGTGATTCTTCCCAGCTGACCAGAACAAATAGTCATCACTCTGCTGCTCCCCCACACAGCCAAGTGGTGGGTGTAATGTGGGCACCCGTGCTGATCATTAACTAAGACAGGGAAATGCATTCGCTTCTCTCTGCGTCTACTGCCAGCTCATCATTTGGTGAACAGTCCTCAGCCGTCGAATTCGCCTGATTTGAATCCCAGTTATGCTGCTCTGGTTGAGAGATAGTTTCTGTGGTACTGTAGTTACAGCACCTGGAAATGCAGTGCACATTTCGTTCGGTTCCATATCACGTAGTGCCCCGACACTTGTGTTTCGGAACACTAGTTTGAGAAAGTCTTGGTGGAACACTAGACATCCGCTACCCCGTCACTGTGACAGATGAGGTTAACTGTATAGGTCACCACTGTCAGACGGCTGTTTGGAAACACTCCACAATGCTGCAAATTCTTCCAGTTTCCATAAGTTACAATGTCTTCTAAATTTTTGTGAATAAGAAACATAGCTTCTGTGTCTTACCATCCTGTGTGTTGTGGGAGCAGTACAGTTTACACCACATGATGTTCAGCTTTCTGTGAGAGCCAATGGATCAAAATGTGATCACCTGACACAGACGTTGAAGTTATAGTAGAAAAACAAAATGTACGGTGGAGTACAAAGCTGTAGTCATACACTGCTTGGAGGTATTACAGCTAAAAAACAATGTATTACACTGCTCATGAAAGAACAACACAGGAACACTCTGTTGTGATTGGTAGTCGGTTGGATACGGCCTTCCTCCAGTGCAGGCGACAAAACTTTACTCAAGTCTGTGCAAACAAATTAGATCCACTGGTCACCTTCTCCAATGGAGCAATACGAGTATACGTAATAAGCTCAACATCAACACGCACACGGTATTTGTTTTTCGATATATCAGAAGAGAAAAACTTGGTAAAGTCTTATAGTAGCTTTTATTACAAGGAGAGATATGACAGGTTGAAGTTTGGATGCAGATAGTTCACAGGTTTTTATCTATTCTTGATGTTACAAATAATGTGAGGAGTGCTCTTGAATGTAATAAATGACTGTATAGATACTGATCTGTATCAGTATTTCATATGTCTGAAATGAATGTAATGACCTAATGCATAACAATTTGTAATCTGAACACGAAGAATGCTCTCAAAGCACAACGATTTTGCTAAGTAATAGAAATCACCTGTATCTGTTCTCATGGAATCATGACTGCTTTTAGTATTATCATCACGATTGCCTGTTTAAAAATAGGTGTTATCGCAAGTCTCATGTTATTTCATACTTCGTAACCTCTAATTACAAAGAAGACACCACTTGAATTACAGCTTGTTGTGGAACCTAGAAATGATAGTGTTATTCCTGACATGTTAGTAAAATTATGTGAAACAGGCTGTTCTGAAATGACCAAATTGCTTACAAAACTACAACAAAAGAATCTGTTGCTATTGCTAATGATTTTCTGCCTGATGACAGAAACTTTACACACAGCTCGGCAGATGTGAGTTATGGACCAAAAAGTGTCAGATTTCATCACGCATACGGTATTTGCTTACGAAGTATTGGAGGAATCTTGTACGGTTCTCTGCTAGGTGACTTTAGGAGGCTCTAGTACAAGACAGAATCTCATGATTTGTTTCGTAAACACAAGTGCGATATAGCATCACATTTGTCAAATGGGCCCTGTCATACTGTACAAAACAACACTATCCTCTTGAATTACAGTTTTTTGTTGTTGCTGAATGCAAAATGATTGTGTTTTTTCAGAGCTGCAAACAAATGGCGTGAAAGGTTGCATTCTGCAATATTAGTTTATGTGTCTGAAATGTTTGTAATACACTCGTGCATAACAATTTACTTACAGACACTGATTTGAATGAGAGGGATGCTCTCAAGGTATGTAATTTGTCCGTTAAGCGGAAATAAATTGCTTAACATAGACTTTTTTCTTCAGAGTTTAAATTATCTCTTTTTCTTTACTCTGATGATGGTTTCAAAATAACGAGGACATTCTGCAGTGATTGGTAGCTTTTGCAGCTAAATAGTAGTAGTATCTTTCCCTTTTTTCCGATTTTATGCAGGGTGGAGATGTATTGCAGATGTGTAGCCCGGTCTCTGCAGTTCGTAATCTGTAATTGGCGACATTTCTGTAGTTTTTTTCCACTTCATTGGATGTTGCAAAATAATGGGGTGCAGGGGGAGAGGGAGATGCAAATTATATCCTTCAGTTGAATGTAGAAACTATACAGTTTTTGTTAATAAAAGTAAAACAAAATGGACTGCACCTATTTCGTGGAAAGATGGCATTTATTATTGTCGGGATTGTGTTTTCTTTTTCTTAATAGATGATCACTTATAGGAGGTATGTTGACATTAAATAAAAGTGTTCTTTGCTGCAGATTGCCATGCAATTGTGGGTGGGAGACAGGCTGAGTGTGCGGTCACCCAAGGCAGCTGGGGGCTGTGCAGCGTGGCTGCATTTTATACAAACAATTTGCTCTCAGGGTGGCCGTCATTTATCTTGCTTTGTTCAGTGGTCATTATGGCCTTTTGTGTATGCTGGTATCGTTAAAACAGAGTGGCTGGTAGGACCATGCAGCCATGTGCACACCGAGGATGGATGAGGATGGGGAGGTCAACATAGGTGCCACACAGAAGTGGTAGCAGCTGGAGATTTGAAAAAGGCTGTAGCCCCACCCATGGTGAGTATGGTGAGGAGAGGGATGAGTGGCTTTTAAGTTCAGTAGTTTGTGACTGCACATCACTGAGAACATACGGGTAGTTGCCACCTCTCTCTCCTGGTGCAATCATTGGGACAACGATTTTCCTTAGGAAACAGTACATGTGTTGCATTATGACTCCCCCCCCCCAATGACTATTTCAGTGTGTAATTTGAACAACGAAGCATTTCCTATCAGTTGTGGTAGAGTGTTGACTTTACTGAATTCCAATTACCTGAGCTGCAGGGTGATTGTCAAGCAATGCAGCGCAAGGCATCTGTAGGGAACTCTGACATCAAACAGCAATACGTACAGTCCTCAGCTGCATGTTTACAGGTAATACACTTAATAAACTCCTTTCTGCCCAAGACCATCATCTCGTCAGTTGAAGATATTTCCCGCCAAAAAATAAAGGTAGTATTTTCCACTCCAACCTTTTCCCCACCAACTTCTAGGTGAAGGACAGAGTCTGAGAGTATGTCTGCCACTAGTTTCGAGTGCTATTGCAAAATTTTTTCCCAGCAGGATAACACCAGTTGTATGGTATCTTCAATTTTTGAGCTGTATTGCAATTTTAGGCACTCCTTGTGTAACAGTATGCATATAGTTGTGTAATTAGGAGTGTTCTTATGATTCATTACATAGTTAAGACCGATCTTTATCCAACCGAAGTAAATAATGTACACTAACCTAACCTTCCTCTCCTACATCTGGACAGTTTCCACGTGTTTGGGGATTCACTTTGGCATTCCATCCACAAGTATCAGAGTTCAAGTCCTGGAAAGCTCACTGCCATTGTTAATTTTCTGACAGTTCCTGAGTAGGAGGTGTAGTGGGACATCAGACCATCCTGGGATAATGAAATACCCATCAAAATTCTAAATTCCCACCAAAACTCGAAATTCTCACTGATAGGGTACGTGGGGGAGGAGGTGGTGGAGAGAGGGGTGGAGGGGGATGGGAAGGAGGGAGGGTTGGGAGTGATAGCGGCCGGGGCCCCATGCGCCGGTTGGAGGAAACACAACATGTCATCTGGGGAAGGGGTGGTAATTAATTGGTCAATTTAATTAATTTGCATATGAATTTGATATCAAAAGTTTCCTCATGCTGCCATCGTCCCACTATTTATATCAACAGAATTGTTAGATGTACAATGCATAGATATTAAACCAAAATGAAAAATGCTCTTATCGCAGCACTAAGAAATGTCCTGGGCACATTTAGCAATGTGAAAGAATAACATACAGAAAAATGGAAAAGAATATTGAGGATATGTTAGACGAGGATCATTTTGGCCTTAGGAAAGGTAAAGGCACAAGAAAGGTGGTTGACATCGCAAGCAAGACTAAAGAAAAATCAAGACACATTCATAGGATCTGTTGACCTGAAGAAAGTGTTTCACACTGTAAAATGGCGCAAGATGCTCGAAATTCTGAGAAAAATAGGGGTAAGCTTCAGGGAAAGATGAGGAATATACAATGCATATGAGAACCAAGAGGAACAATAAGAGTGGAAGACCAAATACGAAGTGCTCGGATTAAAAAAAAAAAAAAAGAGGAACAATAAGAGTGGAAGACCAAATACGAAGTGCTCGGATTAAAAAAAAAAAAAAAAGAGGAACAATAAGAGTGGAAGACCAAATACGAAGTGCTCGGATTAAAAAAGAGTGTAAGACAAGGATGTAGTCTCTCACCCCTACTGTTCAATCTATACATCGAGGAAGCAATCACAGAAATAAAAGAAAAGTTCAGGGGTGGAATTAAAATTCAGGTGAAAGGATATCAATGATAAGATTCGCTGATGACATTGCTACCCTCAGTGAAAGTGAACAATAATTACAGGATTTGCTTAATGGAAAGAACAGGCTAATGAGTACAGAATAGGGATTGAGAGCAAATCAAAGAAAGACAAAAGTAATGACAAGTATCAGAAATGAGAACAATGAGAAACTAAACATGAGGGCTGGTGATCACAAAGTAGATGAAGTTAAGGAATCCTACTACCTAGCCAGGCAAAATAATCCATGATAGATAGAGCAAGGAGAACATAAAAAGCTGACTAGCACCTCAAAAAGGGCATTCCTGGGCAAGAGAAGTCTACTTGTACCAAACAAAGGCCTCAGTAGAAATTCCCGAGAATGTACATTTGGCCTACATCATTGTATGGTAGTGAGACATGGACTATGAGGAAACCGGAAAAGAAGAGAATCGAAGAATTTGAGATGTGGTGCTACAGAAAAATGTTGAAAATCAGGTAAGGAATGAGGAGGTTCTCCACAGAATGGACGAGGAATGGAATATGTGGGAAACAGTGACAAGAAGAAGGGGCAGGATGGCAGGACATCAGTTAAGACATCAGGGGATAACTTCCATGGTACTAGATGGAGCTGTAGAGGGTAAAAATTATAGAGGAAGACATAGACTGGAATAAACATAAAAAAGGCTAATGAAAGAGTAAGGGATATGTATCAAAGAAACGCAGGTATTACCTACCCCTGTCCCTAACTTGCCGACCTTTCACTTTATGGTACTCAATGCAAGTAAAACCAAAACCAAAGGAGGTATAACGGAGCATCACTCACTCACACCTTTTCTCCTAACAGGATTGCAGCCATATGGAAGTTAATTTGGTGAAGAGTGTGAGATGATGTGTGTTTTAGCAATGCTTATCAAATATTGTTTGGCTCATAAGCACATTTGCCCTAACAGTCTACAGTCAAATGAAATCTTAAATTTTAGTGTGAAATATATAATTTGTGTGTCTAATTACTGAGTAGTAATATTACAGATTTTTTTAGGATTAAAAATTGTACTTAAGTATATAATAAGTGACTAAATGTTGCAGAAAATATATCCAGGATATTACAATAAAAAAACTGTATATTGATTTCTTTTATTTGTGAAGAAAAGAATTTTATTTACGGGTAATGTATTTTATTTATGTGTAATGTACCCCCATGTTCCTTTCTAATTCACAAGTGCCATTCTTGCTATCAGTTTTTCAGCTGCTGCACCATCATCATACGCCTATTATCAATTTCAAAATATCACGACGACTGTCAATAAAGGTAAGGAGTACACAAAGTAATGAAGTTGTGTATAAACACTAGTGTATGCATTTTTCCTCTTTGAAATCTGGTCAGACTACTACTACATCTGTCAATGACTCCCCATCCGAGATAACCTGCTGTATCCTCCCTTTCAAAAAAACCATCAATTCACACAAATTTCATTCCTTACCCCATATGATAATACTTTCATGATGTACGTAGATGAGGTACCAAGTCAAATGCTTTTTGGAAATCTAGAACTATTTCATGTGGCTGACTGCCTCGATCCAAGGCTTTCAGTATACCATATGAGAAATATACAAGTTAGGTTTCACACAATTAATGTTTTCGGAATCTATGTTAGATGGCATGGAGGAGGACATTCTGTTCAAGATACTCAATTATGTTTAACATCAGAACATGTGCTAAGAGTCTATAACAAACTGATGTCAAGGACATTGAACGGTAGTTTTGTGGATCACTTCTACTATCCTCCTTGTAAATGGATGCGGTTTGTGCTTTCTTCCAGGTACTGGATGCAGTTTCTTGTTCAAAGGCCCTACCGAGTGAGGTGGCGCAGGGGTCACACTGGACTCGCATTCAGGAGGACGACGGTTCAATCCTGTGTCCAGCCATCCTGATTTAGATTTTCCATGATTTCCCTAGATCACTTCTGGCAAATGCTGATTTCCTTACCAATCATTCCCTAATCAGAGCTTGTGCTCCGTCTCTAATGACCTCGTTGTTGACAGGACATTAAACACTAATTTCCTCCTCCTCCTCAAAGACTCTACAATAGATTATAGTTAAAAGAAGGGCTGACAGCCACAAATTCAGTGATCTTCCGGGCAAACCAGAGAGAAAGATGGTAAATTGCATCTACCTAACTTACATAGTGATGAGGCGAGCCAAGTACGAATGAGTACATGGCGATCAAGGTGGAAGAAATACGACATGGGTGGCAGACATATTTGCTACCATGATAAGGTAGTGAAGGATGTTGTTTCACGATTCTGGTCAACTTGAGTACAGTACCATTGTCAACAAGAGTTAATTACTCCCAATGCCAGATTCCACACTTTGTCAAAATTAAAATCGTCATCACAATAACTTAACTCACTCATCAAATTTATTTCAATATCTTCCCTGAAAAATGAATCCCAGAAGAACAGATGTTGAAATCAGCATGTTCTTGCTCCACTGCATAGCTTGCTCAGTACAGTGCACGGCAGACTTCATTCTTGAACTATACATAAAGTAAGTCACAAATACAACAGAGAATTTTATATATGCCAGCCTTCTGTAGAATCCAGTCCTCCTTCACAGAGCCAAGGAGTGTGGCTATCTTTGGTATTGCCAGAAAAAATAGGCTTGACTATGTTTAGAGAGGATACAAACTATTTTAGAAGACAGATTCCCTGTGACCAATAGAAAGGCCATGGACATCAACCTTTCCTCTTCAGCCTCTTGAGGTGAGACATTGACCTTCTGTTTTAATTGCAAAGCCTTGTGGATCTTCCACAGTGGACAGGGCACTATCTTCACTGAATTTTTTTGAGGTATTCGAGTTTTTCCTGTAGACAGCCCTCCCCAGTAATCAAATCAAATGTGCACTGTGTTCAAGTGTAATGGAGTCTGCACTAGAAGATGAAAACTTTCTGCTATATGGTAAAGATCTGTATAACTAAATGCAGGAGCACTGTGTCCCAGGGTGTTGCTGGTTTTATGGTGAATCAAGACACCCAAGAAAAAGAAGCATTCATCCTTTTCCAGCCACATAATGGATCTAGATCCTCCCATGAATGTAATTCGGATAGTCAAAAAGAACTGATGATGTTTCTCCTCACAGTGAGGCCACTCTACAACAGTGTCAACTGTGTACCTTCAACAGATGCAGAGTCCAATATCTGCTCCTCAGAATCTTCATGAAGATTCAAAGTTTTAGCAGAAGTTTGTGTGACTAATTTTGAAATGGACATGCTGCATGCTTCCGATGGTACAGGATTACACGGCTGAGCAGGTCACAGCAGATCACGAGTGTGAACATTATTGGAACTGGTCTCTAGCATTCAGTATTCCAGGAGCCAAAACGTTATGACCACCTGTTTAATAATAGCGTGTTGTTCCACCTTTGAAACACAGTACAATAGGGATTCTGCACTGCAGGGATTCTACAAGTCCTTGATATGATTCCAGAAGTATGTGGCACCAGATGTCTATGCACAGGTCAAGCAATTCCCACAGTATTACAGGATGGCGGTTAATGGACAAGAAGCTGGCACCCCATACGTGTTCCAGTGTGTAAAGATCAGGAACTTTTGCTGGCCAAGACATCAATGTGAATTCACTACAATGCCCCTCAAACAACTGTAGCATGATGCTGATCTTGCAACACGGACAGTTACCCTGCTGAAAGATGTCATGACCACAGGGGCACATTTCAAGCATGAAGCAAGACATGTGGTCTGCAATAATGTTCACAACGTTCACTGCTGCCATGATACTTTCAATTACCACTACAGATCTCGTGGAAGCCCAGCTTAGTGTACCCCATACCATAATTCTGCCTTCACCAGCCTGTATCTGTTGTGTGGTGCATGTTTTGTGCAGCCATTCGCCTGGATGACGGCGTTTAAGGACCAAACTATCGACCTGGTGTAACAAGAAATGCGATTCATTTGACAGGTGACATATTTCTATTGATCCATGGTGGAAACTCAGTGATACTGTGCCCATTGCAATCATAAATGACAATGTTGTTGGGTCAACACACAAACACATAGGGGTCATGTGATGTGAAGCTCCATGTCCAACAATGACCTTTGAACAGTGTGCTCCAAAACACTTGCACCTGCAACAGACTTGTACCTGCAACAGAATTGTGCCTGCAACAGAATTGTACTCTGTTGTCAGATCTGCCACAGATTGCTGCCTATCCTGGATTACACAGTGGGGGAACCTCCGACCTCTATGTTTTGTGATAGATGTGGTTGTCCAATATCATTGGGCCTACTTGTTATTTCACATCCTTCAACCACTTTTCATAGTGCTCATAGCAGCAGTTTGCCAACAGATGATCAATTATGCCATTTCAGAGATTCTCGTTTCCAGCCGCAATGCCACAACAATGTTGTGCCCTTTGTCAAAACTGCTTATACCTGTGGATTTCCGCATTTGCGACCTGTATCTTTGCTATAATGACTGCCCATTCATCTCTCTTCTGCTTACATTCTTTCCTTACTGCATCATGCAAACAACACCATCAGGAGGCATTCAACCTCCCAGTGGGCAGTGGCCATAATGTTTTGACTCATCAGTATATGTCTAGCCTTACATTCTGGTGGACCATTTCATCAAACATGAAGCTCCGAAACAACCCATGCACAAAATGAAAAAGAAAAGACACAAACAACTGCATATTACCTTTCTTGTTCGCTGTCACTACCTACTGACTCCACTTCATGCTTGACCACCTGAAACAAGGATTAAGAGCATCTATAATGATAATGATAATAATAATAATAATAATAATAATAATAATATCATCATCATCATCAAGAACAACAGTAATATACAGTGATATATATGTGATGCCTTGTAAGAGCAGAGAGGAAGTGAACTAGTCTACAGGCAGAAGAGACATACTGCGAAAACACTCATGACCAACTTATAGCAAGTGGCAAAGTGGTCAGTGTCTGATCACCAGAGGTATGGCTGGTTTTCTTATTCTGGAACTAACAATACAGCTCTAAAAACTGGACTTCGATCCCATACTTGAGATCATCAAGTATTATGAGGAGTGGCGGCAAACAGACTTTTACAACAGTGGTGACGTATCCACTACTGCCAAGAACACTACAACCAGAGCTTTGAATCCTGAAGCATTTGGACTGACACACAGAGTGAGTCCAGAATCCACTAAACAACTTCAAACAAACACCAAAATCTTTTTCAGCACACTAAATACAAATAGACTTATGAGCAGGATTGTTGCATTAACTAGAACAAACCCTAAATGGAAAAAAAATGTAAATACTGGCACTCTAAGAAACAAGACTGACTGGCCAATGGATTTTGGGAACCACAGACTTTTCAAAAGTAATTGAATACTGAAAAAACACACCACTTTTATGGGCCACTTTTGCAGTCGAGAAAGACACACTCACCTACACAACAAACTTAATGCCTGTAAAATAGACTAATGACAATAACTCTGAAGTATGGAAATAAAACGCGTTAATCAGTGAATACATACCAATCTATGTTGAAAATAGAACCAATACTGAAAAGGTAGACAAAGCATGGAAAATGTTACCAGAAACAATATCTAAAATTCCTCAAAATCAGGTCAGAATCTTACTAAGTGATATCAAAGCTCAGCTAGGCAAAGAAAGCACAGGAAAACAACTGGAAAATTCCCAGCACATAAATGGATCAACCAAAATGCACGAAGATTAGTTGAACTATGCACGATATTCAACCTTAAAATTGTATCAAAACCCTTCAAAAAGAAACCATCAAAACACGTGACCTGGAGATCACTGAACACACTCATCGCTAAATTCCAAATTGACCACGTAGCAGTCTCTTATTGAAACCATAGAGAAATTATGAACGTCCATGTCAGAAACAGTGCAAACATAGACTATTAACTGACAAGAATACAACTATATTTAAAGCTTCAGAGGTTCACGAAAAAGAAGACATAGATCCCCAAATTTGAAATTAGTAGAATCTATCCACTTGTTACGGAAGAAATAGAGAAAAAGCAGTCAAACAATTGGCAATAACTCATAAGAAAACTGATAAAAACTATACATACTTCAATTCCTCTACAGAAAAGGAAAATGCACCCTTCATGGAATGAAGAATGTGAATATGCATTTCAATCTCGACAGTATGCTTACAACAATTGGACTGGCCATAAGACAGGAAACAACTACAAAACATTATTGATAGTGATGGAAGGTACTGTGAAATTAATCAGAAAGGCAAAAGAAAATACGAAAACAGGCAGATAGTTGAAATGAAGAGAGACTTTGAAAAAAGCAGCACATAAAATTTCTGTGAGAACTTCATAGGATATCAACCACAAAGTCTCTGCTACAAGAAAGAAAATGGGTGATTGGATCTACTAGATCTAGAGAATCAAGAAAAGTCTAAGGAACTTGCCAGGTATGCCAAAGAATTAGTTAACTGCCCAGAATCCACACAAATATATACTTGTGTACTCAGTGCAAGCTGCTTCATCTCTGAATAACTAGTGCAACCTACATCCTTCTCAATCTGCTTTCTGTATTTATCCCTTGGTCTCCTCCTACAATTCTTACACCCCCCCCCCCCCCCCCCCCAACACACTTCCCTCCATTAACCAAAGTGACGATTCCTTGATGCCTCATGATGTGCCCTATCAACCGATTCCTGTTCTTAGCCAAGTAGAGTCATAAATTTTTTTTACCCACGTTTTGAGTCAGTAGCTCTTCATCAGTTACTCAATCTACCTATCTAATCTTCATATTTTTTCTGTAGCACCACATTTAGCTTCTATTCTGTTCCTGCTTGAACTGATTATAATACACATTTCACATTCATGCAATATTGCACTCCAGACCAATAACTTCAGATAAGACTTCTTAACACTTTAGACATTAACAAATTCCACTTTTACAGAAAATTTTGTCTGGGCATGGCGTCTCCGTTTTATATCTTCTCCTCATTACTTTTGCCATCGTCAGTTTTTTGCGGCCCAAACACCAAAACTCATCAATGTCTAATTTCTTAATCTAATTCCCTCATCACCACCTGATTTAATTCAACTACATTCCATTGCCTCTTTCTTACTTTTGATGTTCATCAGACAACCTCTTCTCAACACACTATCCATTCTGTTCAACTCTACTTCCAGGTCCTTTGGTGTATGTGAAAGAATTACAGTGTGAGTGTGACAAATCTCATAGTTTTTAATTCTTCTCCCTTAACTCTAATTCCCTTTCCAAATATCTCCTCGGTTTTCTTTACTGGAGTTAGGTAGCAACCCTATCTCGCTCCCTCTCCACTACGCTTCCCTTCCCACGTCCTTCGATACTTATAACTGTTGTTTGGTCTCTATATAAATTGTAAATAACCTTTCATACCCTGTATTTTATCCATGCCAGCTTCTGAATTTTCAAAGGGTGTATTCCACTCAACATTGTCCAAAGTTTTCTGTAAAATCTACAAATGCTATAAATGTATAAGGGGCAGTCAAATGAAAACAAGACAGATGGAAAAAAAGCAAGAAAACTTTATTATTTCTAAAGTAACCACCTTAACTGTTAATACATTTATCCCACTGTGAGACAAGATGGAATTTATGGAAAAATGTTTTTTTGTTGCCTAGGAAACCACGATTGTACCCAGGTGTCCTCTTTGTCCAAAGCAAATCAGTGGCCACCAATGTCTTACTTCAGGGCTCCAAAAATATGGGAATGTATGCGGAGATATCAATACTGTGTGGAGGATGTGTAAAGGCTTCCTGGCATGACCACATGTTTCACAGCTTGTTTTGACTACACTGCACAAGTTCCGCTGGAAAGCCATAACACACGATATCCTTTACACAGTCCTGATCTCTCCACATGCAATTTCCATATTTCTGAAGTCCTGAAGAAAGACATTCATGGCCCTCAATCTTCTTCAGATGATGAGATGCATGCCTTGGTTCACTCATGGTTCTGTACGCAACTGCAAAAATGTTTTCACGAAGGCACTGACCATCTTGTCTCACAATAGGATAAATGTAAAAGGGTTATTTTTAATGTAAGAACCGATTTGTAATGGAGTAAGCAAATTTATTTACAAATGTAAATTGTTTCACAAACTACGATTTGCAAATTTTTCACTTTTTAACATAATCACCTTGAAAATTTTAACACTTCTCAGGTCGTGGACCAGCTTTCGGATCCCAGCATTAAAGAACTCTGCAACCTGACCATGAGACCAGTTAGTGCCAGTTACTTTCAACATGTCATCATTTTCCAATTGCTTTTCATGTTGGATCATCAGCCGCAATGTGACTCAAGAATGCATCACCATCCTTGTCACAGCACTCCAAAGTGGACAAAGAATGTTCCCTTCGCTTTGTTGTGTGTTCTTCTGTTGACATTTTCGGCACCCATCATTTGTTTGTAGTGAAATTTGTCAGTAACAGTGTGATACACTACTAATCTTGAAACTTGTTGATATGTCTGATGCAGTTTGTCAATAGTGAAGCTGTCTGTTCTGGTGAACTACCTCATCAACTTTTTGTGTCAAGTCTTTATTCATAACAGTGGGCCGTCCAGAGCAATCCTCACTATGAACATTTTTCTTCCTTCATTAAACACCTACACCATTTATACACATTTCCACCATTCATTACACCAGCGCCATAAACTTCAATCAGCTGCCAGTGAATTTCAGCAGGATGGATTTGTTTTGCATTTAAAAACTGAATAACCAAGCACACTTCACAATCAGCAGGATTACTGATTGACATGGTGACAAAGGAAGCAGTTTAACCATGCAACTAACACTGGCAGAAATGTGAAACGTATTGGCAGCATAGTGAGAGACTGGCCAAGAATGGCTGACTGGGAATGGCTGTCATGTGACACGATGCGTGCACAAAATGAGCTGTCAGTTCTGACTTTAAAAATGACCCTCGTATTAAGTTATAGTGATTACTCTTGAAATAATAAACAGTTTACTTACATTATTTCTATCGGTCTCTTTTTTTAATTTGATGCCCTTTATAGCTTTGCCTTTCTTTAATCTATCTTCTAAGATAGGTCTTAGGGTTAGTACTCATTTGTGTGTTTCTATACTTCTCTTGAACCCAAACTGATCATTCCTGAGGTCAGATTCCACCAGTTTTTCCAATCTTCCATAAATAATTTGTATCAGTATTTCACAACTTAGATTGGTAGTCTGGTAATATTCACACCTGTCAACCACTGCCTTCTTTGGAATTTGAACTATCACACACTTCTCACCTGTCTCGTATATGTTGCAAAGAAGGTGGAATAGTTTTGTCATGCAGGGCTTTCAAAGGTTCTCAATAATACTAGGGAATGTCTACTCCAGGGGTCTTGTTTCCACTTAGGTCTTGCAATGTTCCATCATAATGTTACTGCAATATCCATATCTCCCATCTCCTCTTCATCTACTTTTTCTTCTCTTTCTATAATACTGCCCTCACTTCCCTTGTATGAACTTCCATTTTCTGCAGAGATCTCTCTAATTTCCTATATGCTGCATCTATCTTTACCGTAGATATGTAAATTTTTACAGTCTGTCATTTAGCTATTCTTGCTTAATCGCTTGCACTTTCTGTCAATCTCATGTTTTAGACACGTGTAATCCCTTTCACCTGTTTCATATGCTGCATCTTTATATTTTTCTCTTTCCCCAATTTCTTTTTCTCCTGTGTTATCCAGAGATCTCTACTGCGACTTGGCTTTATACCTAGTCAACCATCTTCTGCCTTCATTACTACTTCTCTCAAAGCTGCCTATTTGTCTTTTATTATCTTCCTTTCCTACGTATCTCGAAAGAAAATACAGTTATGCAAACAATTCTCTTTTTTATCACCATTGCAGACCAGTGAAGATGCCATTTACCACTATTTGAAACATGTTTTGCAACACAAATACCGGTAGCAAAAATTCAGCTGCAAAACAGTAAGTTAATACTTATCCACAAGATAACAGCTTCTCCAACAGCAGAGGTAATCGATCACACACAAATCTGTAATAAACAGCACCTGTTAATTTGTCTGGTAAAGTATCTGTCACTAACAATTCCTCCCCATACACTGATACTAAAGTGAACCTGGTACCTTGCTTCTACAATCACTCAAAGATTTGCAGATGCCCACACACGATTAATGTGGCAATTTATCATCTCAATGAAAGTGATTCTCTTCTCATCCATATATAAAATGCAAGCTGTGAACTGTGGACTGTGGCCTGGCGTGGTGGTCTTGAGGCCTGAGAGTTTGCACAGGACATTCATGCAAAACTGACCATGCAAGAGCGTTGTACACACACTTGCCTCTGCATCATTTTCTCCTAATCAAAACATTTGCTCCTCCAAATCTGGTGTGTAAACTGAGAGGAGACTACAGCAATTCCTTATCCTTATTGAAAATGATCACATGTCGGGAAGTCACTCAAAGAACCTGCCACACATTTCTTCAGATACAATGTGGTATCGAAAATGTCACCCGACGTACACAAAATGCACCTGTTGGTTAACACAATTAGACAAACCATTGCACAATACAATGTCTGGCATTTCTCACATTGAATAATAGTGTTCTATTTCAGTGTTTACACTGTTCACACTTCATTAATCTTATGCTGATGTCAATGCACTAATTTAGAAGGCAAGTGTAAGTGCCACTGCCTGACAACGGCATTACAATCAGAGCACTGACAAGTGGACCTAATGGTCATATTTTCTTTGATTGTGTTCATACCTACAGGCTTTATAGCTCAGTGCCAGTGCATTAATTTCCTGTAGTAGTATGCCACAATTCTCAAATAAACTAAAAAAATCTTTAAAAATTAGAAGATTTCTGAATTTAAGTAAAAAACATTTGTGATGTGTTAATTCAGTCAACAACAGTCAAGCACATAGTGCAAATTACTATAACTGTACAGTTGGTGGTTCAAATATTATTATTTTTAATTTTTTTTACTTTTATTTAAATTTAAGTAGAAATACTTATGAACAAACACTGAACCATAATTTTTTAATAAAACTATGTTTTTATTTTAAATTACTAACTGCAAGAAAAAGCTAGTATTAATAAGTAATTGCAATTTTGTTCAAAAAATGAAAACATCAGATAGAAAATAAAAAGCTTTTATATTTATAGAGGCTGAAAAGTATTGTTGAAGTATACAATAGTTTTTTTTCCATTTAAGAATAAGGCATTTTGCATGTCTGTGTAAAATTTAACTTATTTTCAGAAGACCAGTAGTTAAATGTAATTACATGTTAGTTTTTATTAAAAATGTTATTTAATACTTCATAATTAACATTTCTATTTGGTAATGAGTGAAGAATTTATTTAAAAGTTAAAAAGTATTTGCTAGCAAGATTTGAGCCAGGAACTCCACAATTTCTAGACTTATACACTATGCACTGAGCTACCACTGATTATGATAATCAATTATAGGTGTTTTGTGCTTAACAGCATTCACAAATTTTCTAGTCTTTAAAGATGATTTTATTGAGTTATTTCAGTACTGCTTTGGAAAACATTTCTGGGCAATAAGCTTCAAACCTTACACAAGTATGAAGCAAATTGAAAAGAGCCAATCTGGAAGCTGCCCTTTAAGCAAACAGACAGACTAAACCAATAAGAAATGAGCAATGAACATCAAAAGGGGGAAAGCCTGCACCACCGAGTACTGACTGCTCCACGAACAAGTAAAATGGCTCATACTTAACAAGCATTTATTTCCAGACATAGCTTTATAGGACCTTTCCTTTCTAGTATAGATGGTACTATCTACTGTAAGAATATGGAAATTTATTTTTTAAAACACAGTGTATACTTCTATATAAGGAGTATATGGCATTGGGTGGTGCACCTATTTGTTACTAAAAGTTCCTTCCCACTAGACTATCTTAGCCTAACGGTTCACAACAAACAAATCTAATATTCTACATGGCACTACTTGACTTTTACATGGCAGTCAACAACACATCAGGCCAGACAACTCACCACAAAGTCATCCTCACTCATTGCCTCCTCATCTTCGTCATCCTCTGTCTTTCCAGTATTGAGTGTTCTAGGCCCGAGACAATCATCTGAAGGTGAACATGCCTGGAACAGTTTTGAAAAATGCCTCATAAGACAAGATAGTAAAGCAAAAGTAATACAATGCACTATAATTCTATCGGGTGACCCCGAGGGAATTAGATCCGGAAATAATGCAGGTTGAAGTAGAGAGAATATAAAATGTAGGCTGGCTACAACAAGAAAAGCATTTCTGATTTCTTTCCTTCTCATCCCATCTGGTAATCCTCCCCTGATCTGCGGTTCTGAGCGGCTTTTAGTCTTCCCATTTTCTAAACCTTGCCAGTCCCTTTCTTTCATTCCTGTTCCTTCCCCTTCAATGCTTCTGCCATAAAAGAAGCCAATGGCACTGAGAACTTGCACATTTCCTTAAATGTGATGTCTGCTTTCTCCTATCACCATTTGATGTGCTGACTGACTGAAACATCATTGCCCAGCCCAAACTGCTAAGGACAGAAACTTAGAGAAAGCATGGATCTTATACTATAGGCATTGTTTACAAGGAGATTTTTCAAAATTCCAACCCTAAGAGGGTGCAATAGGGCGTGAAGCACTTTTTTGAAAAATATCACTATTAAGGCAATTCTGACTCAAGATCTACGGAAATTGGTATTTGGTTTCTCAGTCAGAAATAAAGAAATAATTGAATTTTATCCATAGTGGATGCTGGTGAACTCCGTGACTATTCCTTTATAGGGTGTAGAAAAATTTCTGCTACCAGTCACAATAAAAGATTATTTATTCGTCACACGGCCGGTTTCAGGCTTGTGCCCATCCTCAGTGATAAATAAAACTGAATGAAAATCATTAAACTGGTATGGAAATATTGTTGAAAATGCCATATTATTGGTGGCCAAAGAAAATTTTTGAATGGAAACCTTATGGTAGATGGAAATAATTGAGCATTGTGGTGTACACAGGGAGGAGGCACTGAATGGAGAGGCTTGGCTCAAGATACCAAAATGGTGGAATAATGTACTTTAGATCAGAAGGCTACTTACTAACAAACAGTTTTTGCAGGCAATTCGTTAAAGGAGATGGTGTGGCAATTTAATTTAGTAAACATACAGCAGCTTTAAAAAAATAGCTTCTTGAATACCACACCATACCATAGAAAGATTAATCAGAATGACGAATGCTGTGCTCCACAGTAATGATCTTAAGTTAGCAGAGCATGGCGTGATTGAGTTATATTGCTGACCGAATGCTGATGTAATGTGCTTCATGGGTAGACTTTGTAGTTGCACTGATAATACTGTATTTGATGAATTTAATGTAGTTTAGCAAACTCACATAGTCTTTTAAATATATTAAGCTCAGACACTAGAGGAGCAGGCACTTGCTACACTAGAGCTGTCTTCTTCAGATGCTGCAAGTTTGCCTGGACTTCAGGTAGATGTCACAATTATTTGGCAAAGGTTTCCATGTTTGGAAGTGTTCAAGTGCTATCAAGCATCAAATTTGTTTGTGATGGATGGTGATCACTTAAAGTGTGGAAATAGGGGTCAGTATAAGCAAGTTTTCTATATGCACTGTGACCTAGGGATCTGTCCATTCTTCTTTTAACATCTCCTTTTTCAAATTCCACTGAGAATTTTATATTACAGTGGATGGAGTTTAAATGTCCCAGGAACTCTGAATACTTTTACAGTACATTTAGCCACATTGAGTAGCACCAGTGCATGATGGGAGTGGTGACTGGGTGAGAGTAAGGAGGAGGCTGGGGCAGGGAGGGGGAGCGATAGTGTGGTTGGGGTGACGGAGAGTGAAGTGCTGCAGATTAGACATAGGGCAGGGGAGATTGTGTGTTTGGGAGGTGTGGGGGGGAGGGGGGGGGGGGGACGTGGCAGAAAAGAAGAGAAATAAAAAGACTGGGTGTGGTGGTGGAATGATGGCTTTGTGGTGCTGGAATGGGAACAGGGAAGGGGCTGGATGGGTGAGGACAGTGACTAACAAAGGTTATGGCCAGGAGGGTTATGGGAACATAGGATGTATTGCAGGGAAAGTTCCCACCTGCGCAATTCAGAAAATCTGATGTTGGTGAGAATGATCCACAGAGCACAGGCTGTGAAGCAGTCACTGAAATGAAGGATATCATGTTTGGCAGCGTGTCCAGCAACGGGGGGTCCACTTGTTTCTTGGCCACAGTTTGTCAGTGGCCACTCATGTGGACAGACAGCTTGTTGGTTGTCACTACTACATAGAATGCAGCACAGCAGTTGCAGCTTAGCTTGTAGACCAAATGACTGGTTTCACAGGTAGCCCTGCCTCTGATGATATAGGTGATGTTAGTGACCGGACTGGAGTAAGTGGTGGTGGGAGGATGTATGGGACAGGTTTTGCATCTAGGTCTATTACAGGGGTATGAGCCATGAGGTAAGGGATTGGGAGCAGGGGTTGTGTACAACACAAATCACCATTTTCCTTTTCTGAATAATTAATTAAGGCAGTAATGACAAATAGCAGCATGGATGTGAACAAATTTGCAGTTCATCACACTATACTATAGAAGACGGCTAAGGGATGAGCTATGAGAATATGCTCCATAGCATTAAGTGCAATTTTTGTCTCTTTTTTTCTTTTTTTAATATATAGTTTCATGCGGGATTGTACTCGGAGTAGCGAGAAACCATACCCCAAAGGTCAAATCCTACAACCTCCAGCACCCCAGGAGTGTTGGCACCGCCAGGGCGGCCTACAGTGGCAAGGCTTTGATGCCGCCCGACAGGCGGAAAATCCCCCACTACATATTTTTTGAGTGTAGGGCGGAGGAGTGGAATGTATCCATTTAGACGCTGGTGATGAGGGAGCATCTGGAAAGTTCTTCAAATGAACAGCGACTCCCACAGGCGACCACAATTGGCCACATTGACGTGACATAAGCGGTGTTTCCTGTGCATTCATTCACTGTCGAGTGGGAGCAGTGCTCATTGGTGAAAAATTTATTAAAATGTTGCAATTGGACAACCACACCAGTGGAGTGGCATGCTGCACTAGGTTTTTGGTGGAAGTGTGGCACAAGCATTTCAGCATCCGTCAAATAAGGACGGAGTACTATGTGCTGTGCGATACAGAATAATTGCGGAGTAGCTGTGTACCTTACCTGGAACTCCAGATAATTTCGCGGAATTGTGTCGCATTCGCGTGCCACTATGGTTGCAGACACATCGCACCTGATTGGCACAACAACATGACGCGAACAGCCGGCTGGGGACCTTATCATTGAGCAGAATAGGTAATATACACTGCTCCGGCCATAGCACTATCAGCCTTGCAGTAGATAGAAGTTAAACGGTTGGCCATTGACCTATTGGGCATAGCAGCACATTCTTGCATTATTTCTGTGATTAGATACAGATGTAAAGTACGTGACCTAGAACCTTGTGCTCTCTTTCAGTCAAGGGGAAGTGCCAACCTGCATCATTAGGTGTTATAGTTGTAAATTAGTGGTGTACTCCTTTTTCTTTATTAAGAAATTAATCTGTCCACACTCAAGTGTCATCACTTTATTAATTGAATGTTAGTAAATGTAATTGTCAAATGGATTAAACCTGATTATTTTTCCTGATATTTCAGACTACACATATATCAAAAAGCCAAGCCTTTCCTAAAACCAAGTCACAAATTTTGGTGGGGTTAACTTCCTGTTAATAATTTACACGCATTACTACTTGCAAGCGACCTCACCCAATCTGATTTAACATCAACAAAAGTAAAATACAAAAATATAATTATAGAATAATGCAAAAGTAAAGGTATACTCACCTCTTTAACAGCATTTAGTGGCTCCTGTGTGCTAACGTGGCCATCAGGCACCTCCCAATCCTGAAAAGGAGTAAATGGAGTTACACTTGTGTGAGCATAAATGCTAAAGCCATAGACATAACAACCACCCAACATTCTGCCCCTCCCCTTCAATAATGTGCAGCAAATGATGCATGTACAGCCAGCTGTAGGTAATCTGGTGCCCTCTGCTATTATTACTTTGTTTAAGTGAGGCTGGGGGGGCTATCGAATGTAAGGTTTAACGTTGCATTCCTTATACAGATAATATAATCATCTCTACCTCAACTGGAAGAAGAACTGAAGCTGTCTGAGCATGATGGCAAAGATACTTGCATTTTGTGGGTACCCTGTAGTAGTTAGACAAAAAACAGCATGTCACTCAAACATAAAAGAAGACTGCCACAGTTTAAAATTATATTATTATAAAAACTTCCATTAACTGTTTTACATCTATAATCTATATGTGTAAACAAATAAAATATCATTTAACATTTCACGGACCCACTGAAGATGCCTTACTAGAGCGAAACGTGTTTAGGATCACAAATAAATTATATATTTACAAAAAAGTGCAGCATGCAAAGAGATTTGTCTTTTAAATTACTGTAGTATATATACAGCTCCTGTGAAAAGGGCCACTACAAGGAACTTAGTGTAAAAGAAAATACTTTCAGATTTTGCACCCACATGTGCCTATTACATCAGATGTTCCAGAGTTCTGGCGAAGAACAAAATAAAGTGTTTTCAAAAATAGTGCAAAAAATAGTGTCAGTTCAGCTTCGTGATTTCAAAACTAGTGTGTGACCCAGTGACAGGCTGCACATAAAAAGCATTATACTTTATCTTCTCTTATGCTTTGCTGATTAATTCTACTGTCATGCAAAAACAATGCCATAGAAAGTGACAGAAATATAGAAATTATGTACTATAGGTATGTGAGATGTGCGGCACATCCTCAGACATCAATAAGAATGCAATAATCCCAATTCCAAAGACAGCAGGTGCTGACGGGTGTGAATATTATCAAACTACAAGCTTGATAAGCCACGGTTGCAAAATACCAACACGAATTATTTACAGAAGAATGGATACAAGCCAACCTTATCGAAAATCAGTTTGAATTCTGGAGAAATGTAGGAATACCCGTTGCCATTATTACTGACCCTGTGACTTAGAAGACAGATTGAACAAGGGAAAACCTTCATTTAACAGCTTTTGTAGTTTTGTAGGAAACTTTTGACAATGCTTATTGGAATACATTGTCTGAAATTCTAAATGTAGCAGGGATAAAATTCAGGAAGCAGAAAGATATTTACAACCTGTACAGACGCTGTACTGCAGTTCCAAGAGGAGAAGGACTTGGAAAGGAAGCAGTAATTGAGAATGAGTGAGACTGAGGTGTCACCTATACTCAGTTTTAGTCAATCTGTACACTGAGCATGCAGCAAAGGAAACCAAGGAGAAATTTGGAATGAGAATTAAAGTTCAGTGGGAGGATATATAAACTTATAGGATTTACATTGGCATTTTAATTTTTTTCAGTGACAGCAAAGAACTTCACAGTGAGGCTGAATGGAATGGATAGTGTTTTGAAAATGGTAATAAGATGAACATCAATAAAAGTAAACTAGGAGATGCTAAGGGAATTAGAGTTGGAAATGAGACTTTAAAAATAGAGCATATGGAAAAGTGTAGCGGATATAAAATACAGACTGCCTAAAGCTACAAAACTGTTTCTGAAAAAGTGGAATTTGTTAATGTCTAATATAAATGTTAACCTCACAAAGTCTTTTTTGAAGGCACTTGTCTGGAATGTAGCTTTGCATGGAAGTGAAATGTGGGTAAAAAGCACTTCAGATAAGAAGAGAATGGAGCTTTTCAATTCTGATGCTACAGAAGAAAGCTTAAGATTAAACAGATAGACTGAGTACTGTAACTAATTAGGTGGTACTGAAGCACACTGTGGAAAAAAGAAAATTTATGGAACAACATGTCTAGAGGAAGGAATCGTCTATTTGGTAATGGAGCGGAGCAGAGCAGAGGAGGGAGAGGTAGGGGTAGGGGGGGAGGGGAGAGAGAGAGAGAGAGAGAGAGAGAGAGAGAGAGAGAGAGAGAGAGAGAGAGAGAGAGAGAGAGAGAGAGAGGAGGGGGGGGGGGAGGGGGGAGTGTTTTGGGACGATGAGGGGTTATTGTACAGGGAGAGTGAGGGGTTATTGTACAGGGAGAGTGAGGGGTTATTGTACAGGGAGAGTGAGGGGTTATTGTACAGGGAGAGTGAGGGGTTATTGTACAGGGAGAGTGAGGGGTTATTGTACAGGGAGAGTGAGGGGTTATTGTACAGGGAGAGTGAGGGGTTATTGTACAGGGAGAGTGAGGGGTTATTGTACAGGGAGAGTGAGGGGTTATTGTACAGGGAGAGTGAGGGGTTATTGTACAGGGAGAGTGAGGGGTTATTGTACAGGGAGAGTGAGGGGTTATTGTACAGGGAGAGTGAGGGGTTATTGTACAAGGAGAGTGAGGGGTTATTGTACAGGGAGAGTGAGGGGTTATTGTACAGGGAGAGTGAGGGGTTATTGTACAGGGAGAGTGAGGGGTTATTGTACAGGGAGAGTGAGGGGTTATTGTACAGGGAGAGTGAGGGGAGGGAGAGTGAGGGGTTGTTGTACAGGGAGAGTGAGGGGTTGTTGTACAGGGAGAGTGAGGGGTTGTTGTACAGGGAGAGTGAGGGGTTGTTGTACAGGGAGAGCAAGGGATGAATACAGTAAGCAGGTTCACACAGATGTAGGTTGCAATAGTTATTAAGAGATGAAGAAGCAGTATAGAGTACAGTGGAGCGCTGCATCAAATGAGTCTTCAGACTGAAAGCCACAACAACCCTAACCAAACAACTAAGTACATGTAATCCATAAAATTAAGTGTGCCAAACAATGCAGAGGCCTCTTGAACAAAGCTGACATCATTTGCTCACACCTGTCACTACTGATGAAGAAAATGAATGACAAATGAACTACATCAAGTCCTCCTTAAATGAAAACTGATTCTGGTATGAGCAAGATGCTCAATTCTCAGTCTACAATAAAATACAGTTTTACACAGTTGATATCTGTAGTGATTCACTGACTACCAGCATTTATGTTGCCACTCAGTGCCACAAACAAACATACAGTCTGTTCACAATGTCCTGATTAAGTCCTCAGCAGTGTGGGGAGAGCAGAGGAAGCAACCTCTGCCTACCAAAATGCGTAACTGCAGGGTGTGTGTGTGTGTGTGTGTGTGTGTGTGTGTGTGTGTGTGTGTGTGTGTGTGTGTGTGTGAGGGGGTGGAGGGGGGGGGTTTAACTATGTGTTTACTTCTTTTACTTATGTAGTGTTCACAGTACACATTTGCTTACTGGTTCAGTATGGACCGGCATGACATCCACTTTGTAATGGCTCTAGCACAGACAGATACTGTATTTTTAAGCTGGCAACAACCAGACACAAAAAGCCCATGGCCCGAAGTTGACTGATTTCTACCAAACTTAGCCAATACAGAACTAGGGAGACCTAATTACATGATGTTCTGAACAAGCTATATTCTGAATGTGATGACATGTTTCTCTAAATGGGATACTAAATTTCGAGTTTTCTGCACTTATGAATGACAAGTGGTCTACTTTGAAAGCACAGATACATGTAGATGACAACAGATAATGGAATTTGGAAATAGTGTTGCAAATAACTGTCAATGTCCTGCAGAATATACACAGTAAATATGCCTTCAAAATTTTAATGCAATAAGATGATCATAATTTTTAGTTACCATATGCAGGTACAAAATCACAAAAATTATTAGCTTATGTTGAAAAAAATTACATTTTGTGTGGCTAGGGCATCCTGACAGGTAGACTGGTCTCCTGTTGCAAGTCTTTTTAGGCAACACCGCTTCAGTGACGTGTGTCGCATTAGCTTACTGTAAAGAAATAGTTATTCTTGTTATGTGGGGGTTATCTAATGAAAGATCACTATTTCCTACCAATCCAATAAGTTCTGTAGATTCTGTAAGTGACGACGTTTATACACAGAAGTAAATAAACAATGCCATGTAATGATGAAAATATAAATTACATGAAATTAGGCAATTCTTATCAGTTCCATTATGATGATAATGAATACCATAAAGAAAATTAAAACTAGTTGTGGCTTTTGTTTTACACAAATTTTTGTCTATAAAGGAAAACAGACGATATTTATTGCCAACATATTTACTTCTCCAGATTTGTAATGAGCTTGTTTCAGTTACAGTATGCTTATTCAGATGGAAGAGTCTAATGTAAATATGGAATGCTTACTTGGAGTCATCAAGTAGAGTGAAATTCAATGGCAGATATGTGGTGACCTTCAGCCCGTTGCACTTTTACTAGATATGCAACTGGTAGACACTAAAGTCTCTTGCGGCTCACTACACCAAAAGCAAATTAGTTTAGAAAAAAATTCACTTCATTTCAGTGGGAAGAAAGCTTACTCGAGCCACTATTCGATCCTGCATCCTTTACACATAAAGTTAGGTCACATGGAAAATTTCATTAAAGAAGTGAACAATAATGCCAAAGCCTACAAGCATTTGAGGGAAAAATTCCCACGACTGAGTGAACCAAATGTCAAAGAGGGTATCAATGTTGTCACTGATTTGAGAGCTTTTCAAAGACAAACAAGGTGAAGAAATATCATATGGTAATGCGAAGATTGCTTCGGACAGTTTTAAAAAATGTTTATTGAACAGTCCACGGGTGTACTGCTACTCCAGTGTCCAATGGGCACAATATTTCAGTGATCAGACATGTCACCATCATCAGGTGGGTTGACAAATTGAGCTCCCGAGGCTGACTTACACTCCTCCCACTGCAAGCCATTGCCTCTGCAATATGCACCCAAGGGTGCAAATCGGCAGTCGTACAGACATGAGCGTCGGCATCTGTGGTGGCGTCGATGTAGGTGCTCTGTCTGCCCGTATCACCAGATCATTGTGTTTGCTGAGCATCATCTTACATAGACTCATTGCTGATTCCCATACCTTGCTATTGTTGCAACCATAGTTCCGACTGATAAGAGTCTCCAGGGTGCAAATTTTTATCACTTCTGTAACGACAGTAACCATTGACTTGTCAGGGTACATTAGTCAAGTGTGCTGCTGGTGTTCTTGGCATCGATCTTTGACTGTGTGCACTGTTTGTCCAATACACGTCTTGCCACACTGGCACAGAATTTGATACAACCTGATCTTCCACAAATCAAAGTCACCTTTAACATCCTCAATAATGCCCGCATTTTATTGGGTGTGAAAAAGGCAACTCTTACACAGTGCTTTCTCAATATGCATATGACTTTTTTTGATAGTGCACCAGTGTACGATATAAACGTTGTGGCTTCATCTTGCTCCATGGTTCCTCCCATCTCTACAGATTGTACTGTAGTGGTGGGGTGAATAGTGCACTTAATCAGCCATTCAGAGTATCTGTTTTTTCAGAACAGTTTTGAGGTGTTCCAGTTCCTGGGGTAGACCTCTGTGTCCAAGATGGTATGCACCCTGTGTAGTAGTGTTTCTAGCACCCCATTGTGCACAGTAGTGGCAGCTATCAGCTTTGCAAACACTGGTCAGTGTGAATTTTTTCTGTGCCAGTGCGACAAGATATATATTCAATGAACAGTACTCACTATTGAACATCAGTGCCAAGAACACCAGTGGCACACTCGACTAATGTACCACTACAAGTCTGTGGTCACACACACAGCATTGTTTGTCAGAGAATTGTGCGATGGAATACAAAAGCACCAGGATTTTAGCATAAACTTTCTAATACTGGGACAGTGTCATTAGAGAAGCCATTGAAATTTGCATTGAAGATAATCTTATGACTGGGGACTGCAGCTATAATCTCAGCAAGGCTTGGGATCGAGCAGTGGGTCTAATTAAGAAGATGCTCAGCAAACAACAATCTGACGACTAGGCCAGAGAGAGCAACTGTATCGACACTACCACAGGCAACAATGCAAGCATCTCCATGACTGCCGACATGCACCATAGAGGGTGGACCGTGGAGGGCACGGCCCGCAGTGGGAGGGGATACAAGTCGGCTGTGCACCCTCACGAGTGAAGTCTGTTGGACAATATGGATTGGCAGCACACCAGTGGACTGTTCAATCAATAGATATGCCGGGAGAAGCTGAAGAATCATGTCAAAAATGTTTGTTTAAACCTGTTGGTAAATAAGAGCACAGAATTATATTGAAATTATAGGTGAAATCTTGTCATATTATGAAAACCTTGGCTGTAACACGTCTCTGAAAATACAATTTGTCCATGCTTACATCAACTTCCTGCCCGAAAACTGCGGAGCAGTTTGACAGACTTGATTGATTTCATCAGTATATTGCAATCATAGAGATGAGGTGTGCAAAAAGTGAACTCCTGTTCTGGCATAATACTGTTGGACTGTTGCTAGGGTGCTCCAAGTGCAACCTAAAAGCGACGAGCCAAGTGGAAACACACACCTCATTTATAGTTTGTTCAAAAATTCTTCAATAGGTCATGTCAGAAACAGCCAACGTAAAAAGTATTCATATTACTAAATAAAATAGTACCTACTGGTATTTTATGTATTCGTTATAAATTATTGGATAGCTTGTGTATGTTTAACAATTTCTATGAGAAACTGAAAAAAATCCTGGAAAATTCTTACATTCCTTTTGGTTTAATTTAGTAATTTGGTGAGTTAATGTTTATCAGATCTTATCAGTATGAGTGACTTCACATTCATCACCACCTCCAGGGATTCAGAATCCAGAATTTCTTAAAATTTCTATTATTAAAGGTTTTGGGTATATTGCTAATCAAATAAGTATCCAGGCAATTCCATGTCAGTTCAAAGCAGAAGAGTAACATTTTCAAGTCAATCACAACAGATTTGATGCTGATGACAATATTTATAGTAACACTCTGGAGCAATGCAATATACTTTTTCAAAAAGCTTGAAGGTGGTGTGTTTTGAGATATTCAAGTTCAAGGTCAATGATCTTGCAAGTGAAAATTCTTAAAATCCTGCCACATTGCACGCCAATGTAGTAGAGCTCTACTCTTCAGTTTTACAATGGTATATGTTACATTACTGTCTCTAGAGTGGAACCAGAGTTATCATTTGTATTGAGACAGATGAGCATACATTTCACACAGTTTCCAAACTTAGCCAGCCTGTAACTTTCTTTACAACTGTCATGTATCCATTTATCTGGAGCACTGAATGCACAAAATGTGAAAGGAATCTGAATGGGTCAAGCAGTGCATTGGACTGACATGGAATTACCCATGCATTATATTAATGGTATAAAACTGAACACATTTCTTAAGCTGGAGCTAAGTATTTCATTCAACAGCTATTTTTCCATGATATTATATCTAAATAAATGCAGAAATCCTAAATTTAAGTAATTCACAAATTTTCAGGGAAAATTTGTTCCACAGTGTAATCCACACTCACATACAGACCGATCAAAGCTTTTTGCCTAATTGCTATATGGTGGACACTGCAGGTGACAGGAGTCTGCAGATGTGTATGTGATGGTTCTGTCTGCACTCTGAAACCATTATTCTCCATTCAAGTCAATGCAGCATAGAAACAATTGAGCAGTTACATGCATCACCAGTTGCTTTAACAATAACTTGTAAGATCTGATAACAAAAACAAGGAGGAACAGAACA